>NC_056729.1:1928240584-1928293084 GCF_019279795.1 Protopterus annectens | reverse complement strand
GAAGGGGTCATTGGGGGAAATGTTTCGTTATGATATCATTTACGTGGCTATGCAGACTTGGAGAAACTACTGAAGGGGTCATTGATGGAAATGTTTCGTTATGATATCATTTACGTGGCTATGCAGACTTGGAGAAACTACTGTAGGGGTCATTGGGGGAAATGTTTCATTATAATGTCATTTAAGTGGCTAAGCAGACTTGGAGAAACTACTGTAGCGGTCATTGGGGGAAATGTTTCATTATGATATCATTTAAGTGGCTATGCAGACTTGGGCAAAATATTGTAGGGGTCATTGGGGGAAATGTTTCGTTATGATATCATTTACGTGGCTATGCAGACTTGGAGAAACTACTGTAGGGGTCATTGGGGGAAATGTTTCGTTATGATATCATTTACGTGGCTATGCAGACTTGGAGAAACTACTGTAGGGGTCATTGGGGGAAATGTTTCGTTATGATATCATTTACGTGGCTATGCAGACTTGGAGAAACTACTGTAGGGGTCATTGGGGGAAATGTTTTGTTATGATATCATTTACGTGGCTATGCAGACTTGGAGAAACTACTGTAGGGGTCATTGGGGGAAATGTTTCGTTATGATATCATTTACGTGGCTATGCAGACTTGGAGAAACTACTGAAGGGGTCATTGATGGAAATGTTTCATTTTGATGCCAATGAAGTGCTTGTGCATGCATGAACAAATTATTGAAGGGGTCATTAAGGGGAATGTTTCATTTTCAGTGAATTATTGATGCACATATGGACAAACTATTAAAGGGGTTGTTGGGGAATTTTGGATACATGCACAAACTATTAAAGGGGTCATGGGAGAAATGGTATCACTTACTGCTTGTGCATACATGGTTAAGCTACTGAAGGGATCAATGTAGAAATAACTGGTGATTAAACCTGTATGTGTGACAGGAGAGAGTTAAAATAAATTACTTTGTCCAGTTGTTGCTATTTTTATTTTATTATATTTTGATATTTGAGGCATATTCAGTTAATAGAGTTAGCTTTAATTGTTGGAAGCAGTGGTTGTCTGTGGCTAAATGTTGCTGACACTTTTGCAATTCCTTTAAACCAATCATTTATTATTCTGGCTTTGCAGACATAGTGAACATAATCTTTTTTCACTTTTTGTAAGTCAAGCATTAGCATTCCACTCAATAAGTAGCTGTCTGTGGTGGTCTGGGCAAGCTATGTGTAATAGCAACTGATGTTTGCCAGAGTGTTGTACTGAGTAGTGTTGCCCTATAGAAGCACTTGGTTCTCTTGTTAAGTTTTTGTCTGTTCATTCTTTCATTGTGCAGCTTTTTTCTCTTTGTAGATTTTATCCAAGTGTGTTGTTTTTTTAATTAATATATGCCCCTGGCCATCTGTTCATTTCCTTTTCATCCCAATCTTGCACCAGAGTGGTATACAGAAGGTATCTGTCTTTTAGGAGGGGTAGGAGGGCAGGCAATATTTATTTATTTCACATTGTTAACCAGGTTAGTCCAACTGAGTTTAAAAACAAACCCATTTTCAGTGGAGACCTGAGGTGAAAAGCACCAGCAAACATCGGATAGCTTAGTGGTAAATTGCTGTTGCTATGATGTATAGGGTCCTGGTTTCAAGACCTGATTATTTTTAGCTCAGATGGCTTAGTGGCAAATTGCTGTGGCTATGGTGTGTGGAGTCCTGGGTTCAAGTATTGCAAGGGCTGATTATTTTATATGTGTGGATGGGAAATAGAAAATTCAACCCAGGGATTACTCCAGTGGCTTCACTCTACAGATGCACTGGAAACTAAGGTCACAATGCCAGGGTAATCCTATGGGCAAGGCTTGTAAAGGCTCCAGGGCCATTAGCCTAGTACACACCTATGATCCTATGAACCTATAAAGTGACTATATACAAACATTAAATAACAATCACAATATAAAATATTTGTAAAAAGAAAAGTTTATTAGTTATTTGCATTGCATTGGTAGTAAGCAACCCATTTTATGTGGAGACCCAAGGGGAAGGAGCTCCAGCTAACATAAGCAAATGTAAACATACAGGACAAAACCTATTAAAAATAACAATTCAAGTACAAATTGAATTATAAAGAGAAAAACAAAAGAAAATAAATTATGAATATTAAGGGTTGCACTGATAGCAATGGTCAAAATGTACTACATATGAGAGTAAAAACAAAAGACAATCATTGTTCAAAAAAAACAACAATATATAGACATTGATAGGAAGTGGGGGGAGATAAATAGTGTGGAGAATGGGAGGGGGAGAGAAAGGAGGGGGCTATAGTAGGGCTATAGTAGTAGAGCTGAGGGTTTAAGAGGTTAGTTTAAGCAGAAGTTACTAACATAGAAAAAAGTTAGGAGATGCAACAGGTTATACTATACTCAGAAAGACTGAATATATTTTCTTACTCTTGATTTTTTGTTCAGGTCATCATCATTAAGCCAAAAGTTAATTAAAAAAATTCTAACATTTCCCTCAGTGCATCTACAACTTTGTGACACATGGGGTCCTAGCAACTCACCAGATATAAATTAAAGTGAAATCCTGGCCAGTTACAGAGTGTAAAAACATGGGGATGGAGTAAAAAGTATGGGGGGTGATTAAAAGAAAGGTGAAGCATGAAAAAGGAAAAAAGAAGTAAACTGTCTTGGTGTGGGGACAGGATACGGTAAAAACAAAGGAGGGCACTGGGAGTGCAGGGGACACTAGTGGGAAACAGGGGGACCCATAGAGTGTTGATTAAGGCTAGACATCTAAGGTGTATATAGTCAGTAAAGCAGCTATAATGAGTGGGTTTGTACTGAAGCAGACTGTGGATGAAAATGAATGACCACATTTGTTTGATCATAGGTATTAGTTATTAACCTGCAGTAATACAGCCCTGTCACACTATTTTTGGCTCCACCCATTAATTTGCTTCCAGCAGTCTCCTCCTTTGCTTTGAAGTCACCAGCTGCCATGCAGAAAACCACAGATTTTATGAAGAACAGACCAATAACACAAGGCAAAAATCTGTGCAAATGAGATATCTTTATCCTCCTTTTCCAGATCACTATTATAATCTGTGAACTAATCTGAGTTCTGCCCTAGAGAAGCTCAGATAGTAAGTGTTGGGCATGAAAGGAGTAGCACAGATTACGCAAGATGAGAGCAGGAGAGATTTATTAAGATGCTCAGACTATAGACCAGTTACTTAGCTCAGGGATCCTTCAGATGGCAAGTGATATGGCGTCTGCAGTAGGACAGGAGAGCTTTAAATTAAAATGCCTGAGCTAGACACATTAGTGGATTGTCTGTTCAGGCTCAGAATGATTGGCTGTCTGGTATAGATGGTTATGACACTGACTTTTGCCCTGATGGCTTGAGTTACTTTGATTAGTGGCTGCAACATATGAGGTCCTAGCAAAGGAGGATGAACTTGTCCATCCTTGGGGAGTCATGTGTTGGGTGTAAAATATGGCTGATTTCTGGTGATTGCATGGGCTGCAAAGGAGAACATCATTCTTATGGAGGTGGGCTAGTGCTGAGTCACTAGACAGGTGGGAATATGTGCCAGCATGCTTCATTGCATGGCTGTCCCAGGACATTGCAGATGTGAGCAACTGGACAATGAACTGAGAGCATTCAAATAAAGTTTTCCTCCATCGCAATCTGACCACTGTCCTGGGTGCCTCAAACAGCTCACTAGTCTTTAATGGGTCAGAGAATTCCATGAGTGGCTTTTCAGATTTAATCGACCTGGTGAATGAGTAGAAGCTTATGGGATCAGCTGATGGTCATCTGGGGGGTGGGGTGATAAAAAGTGGTATATAAAGGAGAGTGAGACAGAATCTGCATGCTGTTGGTTTTGATAATTAAGCGCTGCAGAAATGAAACAGAGTTTAGTGGATGCCTTTAGGAAATCCCCTGAACAAGGAATACAGGATGAGAAAGGGGAATTGTCATCTATTACTGCATTTTTGTGAAGAGTAACTCTGCTATAAGAAGTTCAAAGTTATTTCTTTTTTTTGTTTTTGAATGTATGTTTGGAATGCTTGAAGAGGAGTTGCTTTATACCTTATCATAGCTTTTTGCTTTTATGTCATGAGTGGCTGAGAAGAGCTACTGTCTGAATATTGGCGAGGTTAATACATAAGAGTTAGTGGGTTAGGAGTAAATGGAGGGAAGTTTTGTTTCATTTTATAAATTGTTTTCCACAACTTGCTGTACAGGTGCAGATGTGTGAGAAGTAATATGGGAAGAAGTTAGTTAAGTGGGTGAAGAGTGTGTGTGAAAGAGCACTGTGAGTTTCTAGGAGTATAGAAATGTGGGGAGCAGTGTGCTGACTGAGAAAAAGGGGTGCTAGAAATGGCGGTCTACAACTCCAGTGTCAGTGGGAGTGAATCAACTTTTGTAAGACCCAATCAAAAAGAACCCATCAGAACAGCAAGGCAACAGGTATGCTATAATACTGTTGTGTCTATGAAAAAAGTCCCCATTACCAACATATTAACTGGAGAATTGGAGAAGAGGAGTGAATGCAGGCACAAATACTAAATTACACAGCTCTAATAATGGAGTAGAAACACTGCAGAGAAATTAGGTGTCTGAAGGTGGGAGGAATGGAGGTAGTTCATTTAAACGGCCAGGCAAGGCTGCTATAGGCAGAATGCACAGCAGATAATAAAAACATGGGAACATAAAGTAAAATGAGTATAAATGTGTAATCTAGTGCAAGGTAATACAGAATGGGACATAGCAGAAGCCATAAAGTAGCATTTCATACAATTAACTGACCTACACTATGGGGCACAACAGTGATGGAAATGTTAGGTAGCAGGAACCTGGATTCCTGGACTTTGCACAAGTCACGGAGTATGTGGGATGCTGGAGAAGGAACATGCTGAATGGTTAGAGGAGACCACAAGAGATGGGGTGAAATGGGATTAGTACACAAGCTCATGTCTGAAAGCTAGGAAGGTGTCATTCTGAGCAGGAAATACAGCCAGAGAAAGAGGGGACACATGCAGCAAATTGAAGGAATGAACTATTTCTTGGATCTCCAAAAGTATTTTTTTTTCACAGAGAAGGGTATGATGAACTAGAATGGGGTAGCACAATGAGTGAAGGAGACAAAACTCCACAGCAGCAGTCAAGAAGCATGGAGCACTTGGAAAGGGGAAAGGGAGGATATAGGAATGAAGAGAAGTTTAATGTCAATTTCACTTAAAAAGGTAGCCTATATACCATATTGATTTGTGCATTAAACATACGCAGTGTAATGTAATGGTACAGTCCTATGTGCTTCTGTTCATGAAGATGACAAATGTGTAGATGATAGCAGGAGGGAGTTTATAAGCAAAAGTAAATCCATAACCCTATATTTTGGTGAGTAGCCACCTAACTAAATCAGTAAAAGTAATTGCGAGTAGAACATACAGTGAAAATGCGATAGATAGTGTATTGTGTCTGAGATAATGCTGGTAGGGTGCAGCCAGATGGCTGCTAAGAGACTGTTAAGATGTGTGAGTGAAAATTATGGATGATTTCATGATGTATCTTTAGGAAAAACAGTACACAATGCTGTGTTTTTTTTCATGTCATGTCATTTATTATACTGCATAATTTAGTGGTACTTTTTGTGCATTGTTTTATTGCACTTCTTGTCTCTCTTTTGGCTGTTCCCATTAGGGGTCACCACAGTGGATCATCTGTTTCCATTTCTTCCTGTCCTCTGCATCTTGCTCTGTCACACCAACCACCTGCATGTCCTCTCTTACCACATCCATAAACCTTATCTGTGGCCTTCCTCTTTTCCTCTTACCTGGCAGCTCCATCCTTAGCATCCTTTTCCCAATATAACCAGCATCTCTCCATAGCACATTTCTAAACCAACACAATCTCACCTCTCTGACTGTCTCCAAACAGTCCAACCTGAGCTGACCCTCTAATATACTGATTCCTAATCCTGCCCATCCTCATCACACCCAGTGCAAATCTTAACATCTTTAACTCTGCCATGCCAAGCTCTGAAGCCTGCCTTTTTGTCAATGCCACCATCTCCAACCCATATAGCATAGCTGGTCTCACTACCCTCTTGTAGACCTTATCTTTCACTCTTACTGGTAACCATCTGTCACAAATCACTCCTGACACTCTTCTCCACCCATTCCACCCTGCCTGTACTCTCTTCTACATCTCTCTTTCACACTCACCATTACTCTGAACTGTTGATCCCAAGTACTTAAATTCATCCACCTTCACCACCTCTACTCCCTGCATCCTCACTATTCCTCTATCTTCCCTCTCATTCACACACATATATTATGTCTTAGTCCTGCTGTCCTTCATTCTTCTCCTCTCTAGAGCATATCTCCACCTTTCCAGGATCTCCTCAACATGGTCCCTACTCTCACTACAGATCACAACGTCATCTGTAAACATCATAGTCCATGGGGCCTCCTGTCTGATCTTGTCTGTCAACCTGTCCATCACCACTGCAAATAAGAAAGGACTCAGAGCTGATCCTTGATGTAATCCCACCTCCACCATAAACGCATCTGTCACTCCTACTGCAGACCTCAATGGTGTCACACTACCCTCGTACATATCCTGTACCACTCTTACATACTTCACTGCCACTCCTGACTTCCTCATACAATACCACAACTCCTCTCTAGGCACCCTGTCACATGCTTTCTCTAAATCCACAAAGACACATTGCAACTCTTTTTGTCCTTCTCTATATTTCTCCATCAACACTCTCAGAGCAAACATCGCATTTGTAGTGCCCTTTCCCAGCATGAAACCATACTGATGATCAATAATCATCACCTCCCTTCTTAACCTAGTTTCCACTACTCTTTCCCATAACTTTAAGTTGTGATTGATAACTTTTATCCCTCTGTAGTTACTACAGCTCTGCACATCACCCTTATTCTTAAAGAGTGGTACCAAAAAACTTTTTCTCCACTCCTCAGGCATCTTCTGACTTTCCAAGATTTCGTTAAACAATCTGGTTAAAAACTCCACTGCCATTTCTCCTAAGCACCTCCATGCTTCCACTCGTATGTCATCTGGGCCACCAGCCTTTCCATTCTTCATTCTCTTCATAGCTGTTCTTACTTCATCCTTGCTAATCTGTTTCACTTCCTGATTCACTATCTCCATATCAACCAACTTTCTTTCTCTCTCTCATTCTCTTTATTCATCAGCCCCTCAAAGTACTCTTTACATCTACTCAACACACTCTCCTCACTTGTGAGTATGTTTCCCTCACTGTTCTTTGTCACCCTTACCTGCTGCACATCTTTCCCAGCTCGGTCCCTCTGTCTAGCCAATCAGTACAGCTCGTTTTCTCCCTCTTTAGTGTCCAACCTTTCATACAACTCATACTTAGCATTTGCCACCTCTGTCTTTGCCACGCACCTCATCTCCTTATACTCTTGTCTACTTTCTTCATCTCTTTGAAAATCCCACTTCTTCTTCACCAGCTTATTCCTCTGTATACTCTCCTGTACTTCCTCATTCCACCACCAGGTCTCCTTGACCTCCTTCCTCTGTCCAGATGTCACACCAAGCACCTTTCTAGCTGTCTCCCTTACCAGCTCTGCTGTAGTTACCCAGCTATTCGGTAACTCTTCACTGCCCCCCAGTGCCTGTCTTAACTCTTCCCTGAACTCCACCTCACAATCACCCTTTTTCAGCTTCCACCATTTAACCCTTGGTACTGCTCTCACACTCCTCCTCCTCTTCTTGATCACCAACCTCATCCTACAGACCACCATTCTATGCTGCCTAACTACATTTTCCCCTGTCACCACTTTACAGTCTCCCATCTCCTTCAGACTGGCACTCCTGCATAGGATATTCCACCTGTGTGCATCTTCCTCCACTCTTGTATCTCACCCTATGCTCCTCCCTCTTCTGTTTAGGAAATCTGAGCTGTTTATGATCCAGGCTGGATATCTGCTCACAAGACTTCTTTATATTTTCATATTCTTTAAGTAGGCAAAGTCTAGTCTGAGTTCAAACCACTTATGCATATTTACTAACCCTTAATATTCCAGAAATGTGAAATTTAAGGACACGACTTACTGGTGTTTTTCTACCCTGGCCTCCACTGAAAATGGTCTCTTTTTAGGCCCAGTGGACTTCCCCGGTCATCAAACTGAAATGAATACATAAATAAATAATTTGATATTTTCAAAAAAAGCTTACCATGGAAAGCATTGGAGGTTAATGCAAACTTCCAGAGCTGCTCTGGTGGTAATGACCTAAAAGGGGCAGAACAGTATGTGAACCACCACCTACCTCACTAACCAGATCAACCAGATATCTCAGACCTGAAGTAGCTACCTAGTTGATGGACTATAAAAGCTCTTTGGCCGTAGTGAACAATGTGTTCTTTAGAAACTAAACTCCACTATCCTGCCAGAAGAGTTATTTCCCCCTTAAAATCATATCATGTCTTACATAACGTCACACAGGCCACGTCATTTACAATCCCGGTATTAAGTAAAGTAATGCTATGGTAAGAGGAACTATGATAAAGCTGGCGGGGAGTAACCAAATTATGATAAACTTTCTTATTTCAGCTTGAGAAGTATGTATTTGTCAGAGTGCCTCTAATAGGAGTTCCTACATAAGTGAATGCATTTTACCAGGTTCATTAAGCTGTTCATATTAATATAGATAAACTAGACCTCTTCAGTAAGCTTCAGTCAGCAAGCATATTGCAAAATTTCCTATGAAATCAAATGATCAATGCACTTAACTTGAGCAACCAACCCTTTTTTCATCTCCCATGTAGTAGCTTCTTTATTAAGTCCACCCAAAGCCTCATCACATCTTCCCTCAGAAAATGGTGCCCTGGCTGATAAAGGCAATGGATTTAGGGTAGTGCTGACCTAATCATCTTTAATAAAAAAAAAAATGTAAATCATCCTCTTTCTTCCGCCCTCATAAAACTAATCCTTTCTGCTTAATAAATAAATATTATTGATAAGAAAAAAAAAATAAACAAAAATGGAAGCCGCGGTGGTCCAGGGGTAGCATTGTTGCCTAACAGCAAGAGGTTCTTCTGTTCGATTCACATCTGGAGTGCTCTCCTGTTCGATTCACGGCTGGAGTGCCTTCTGTGTGGAGTCTGCATGTCCTCCCCGCGGGCGAGTGGCCTCCAAAAGGCATGCGTGAATGGGTGTGCCTTTGCTGAAGGTTGGGCGTTGGACTGGCAACTCGGCACCATAAAAAATCTACTGCCAATCATTAGCAGAGTTCCGCTGTGGTAACCCCTAACCGGGAAAAGCCAAAAAGTCAAACAAAACATTTTGTAATATGAACATATAAATCAGTACACCTATTTCTTTAAAAGGGCAATATACATCATTTTGAAATGCTTCCAAGATATGGAAAAGAGAGCATTAAAAATATACCTTAACTGGCAAAGCAACAAAAATTATATATGCATGGTCCATTATTGCCAAAAGCAGCAACTATATTATTCATTAATCTTTCCTTCCTCAAGAGCCCCGTCTGTCAAAAAAATGACATCTAAATCACCGTTCTCAGATTTCCTTCAGAGGGGGTTATCTTCTATAGGATTTGCAAGTAACTTGAAAAGAAAAAATATAACCAGGCAAGAAAGAAAAAGTATACACTAATCTAGAAAGTAATGCTCCAAAGCTAGTCATAGTTAACTCCAACTGGACAATGGAAACGGGATCAGTGTGAATCTTCAAGGCCTCTTTCTTCTTTGACTGGTTTAGTGGAAATGTGTCATATAGTTAATAGTTATTTTTGCTCCAAACAAGTACCCTTGACAGGAAAATACAGCAGTCAATTGTTCTTTGATGCAAAAATCCAAGTTTAATTCACACAAGCAGCTTCCAAGGTTTAAAATCAAAGCACATAAAGGCACATAAACGCCCTTCACCAACTTCCACAAAAGGTCAATAGAAGGAGCATTTGATAATGAAATATTAATAGGTTCACATAACATTTGAAATGCAAGCTTTTAAATTTTATGTCTTTTAAAATTGTATTGTGTGATGTTGAATATTTAGTTGTATTTATTCATGTTTTATTGATATGAAGCATTATTAACATTTGGAATGAAAATGTTCAAGTCTTTTAAGTGTGTTTTTAACATTTTATTTTACAAATGACAAGGCATGGGTTTTAAGCTTTTTTAATCACATTTATTTATTTAGTGTTGCTGATTGGATAGTTTAAATATTAATTGATATAAATATGTGTAGTTTGGTAAGAGTCTGCATCTGATGAAGTCTATTTTAACTAGACGAAAACGTTGAGTTGGTGAAGGGCGTTTTTGTGCCTTTATGTGCTTTGATTTTAAACCTTGGAAGCTGCTTGTGTGAATTAAACTTGGATGATTTTTGCATCAAAGAACAATTGACTGCTGTATTTTCTTGTCAATGGTACTTGCTTGGAGTTTATAGTTCTTTATTGCATCTTTGCTGGCTTTTACCTGGTTTAGTTATTTTTGCTGCCAGTCTGAATGATCTTGCACAATAGATAGACAGATGTCTCTCTTTCCCCCTCCCTGTCTACCCATACCCAATACCTTATCATCTAGATTGCATTGATCTCTTCAAGAAACATCTTCCTGCCTGAAGAAGAAAGCATGGCATAACAAATGAAATTTCAACTTGCTTTAACAGCACAGTTGCTGTGTTGCACTCTTAAGTTTCTTATACATCACCTTCTTGCCAGTGTGGCAGAGTAGGGTAAGACACCACCACACCCCTCCTCACAGTTTGTGATGGTTGTCTCACCCTTTGAGATGCATCTGATCTTTCTCCCGCTGTCCTGTACTCCTTAGTCAAGTATTTCATTATTTGTCCTCTTTATGCTTTCACCCACCATCTGGATGAATTAGACTCCCTCCCCAACGTCTCTCTCTTGCTCACTTCGTGATGATAATTCCTGCATGGCCACCTCTGTCTCTATCACTTATCACTATCACTTATCACTATCACTTATCACTATCACTTATCACTACTGTTTACATGTCCCGCTGCTGTGATTCTTTTCTGCTTGTATGATCTTTCATGAGTACTTTACCCACGTTTTTCTTTCATTATACACTATAACACATCATCTACTTATATTCCACTCATAACTTCTGCTCATGTATTCTTGCCTTCTGCTTTTATCCATTATATTTACCCTCATCATTGGCCTCATGTTTCCTCCTCCCTAAGCTGACTGTACTGTTAATCATCTTACTAAGCCAGCCCACTATCATCTTTTCCTCATGTAATCCCACATCCTTTGCTAACCCAAATTCCCCTATGCCAAAGCATTGCCTCACATACTGATCATATTACCAATGTTTCCACACGTTTTTCACCAATGGGGCATTTTTAAGCCTAGCCATGGATCCAAAATCTCTGATAAGTTCTGATACTTTTGGTAAGTGTAAGCAAAGGCTTGGAATACTAAAGGATGGGTAGCCTGTTCCAGATAAGGGGTGTCTCTGTGATACATACCTATCCCTCCAGCTGGAAATATTTACATCACAGGCAAGGTTTAAGTCTTTAGAATGGTTAATTATGGCACTGCTTGTTTTGTGGACATGCAAGAGGTCCATCAGGGTGTGTTCTGAAGACGCCTTGTGTGCCAGGTATACATTTCCCCTCAATAGCTTTTAGGAAGTAGAATAAAGGGATAGGACTTTGAGGCAGTCTGCATGGGACATGTGAGTTACACCCTGCATTCTTTTAGTGAGGAATCTCTGTGGACATTCCAGCTGTTGGATGTGCATAGTTATGTACATATCAAAGAGGCCATCATACTCAATGAAAGGTCTGATAAATGTTAAATACAGTAGAGCAATGACTACCTTGGACCTCTATACCATACCTTTGTTTACAAGTTGCACAACATAGAATGATTTTCTCACTACTGTAGACACATTCATTGGTTCATAGGTGTTTACTAGGCTAATGACTGCAAGGCCATTTTTAAGCCTACCCAGGCATCCCAAATCTCTGTCAAGTTCTGCTACCCTTGATGACTGTAAGCATGGGCCTGGGAGATGAACCATTTACAGGTTACCTGTAACCATTAGAGACATAGGTGCCAAATCAGGGATTAATTTCCAGTTTCCCATCCAATTGTCCAAGTTGCACTTGAATTGGGTTAGGGAGGAACTCTCCTTCACATGGATGGGGAGCCTGCTCCATATATAGGGTAGTCTATCTTACCAGCAGGTCCTGTTTACAGCAAAGGCAAGGTTTAAGTCTTTAGAATGAATACTTCTGGTGCTGTTTGTTTTGTGGATCAGCAGGAAGTCCATCAAAGTGGGATCTGACAATGCCCTGTATCCCAGGCATAGATACCCCCTCAAAAGCCTGTAAGAGACACAATACAGGGATAGGGCTTTGAGAAAGTCTGCATAGAGCATTTTATATATGCCTTGTATTCTTTTAGTGAGAAACCTCTGTGGACGTTCCAATTGTTGGATATGCCTGGTTAGGTACATACCAAAGGGGCACTGTACTCAGTGATAGGTCTGATGAATGATGTGATAGTCAAAGGCTAGATTACTATCTATATGTGTCACCAAGTTCCTGACTACTGTGTTGTCTTAGCAGTGTGGTGTCAATATGATAGTTACCAAGGGTGGATGAGTTCCCAGAGGATATTATTACGCATTTCTTGGTGCTTAGTTTTAGTCTATGGCTCTGACAACACCAGTTGTTTGTCTTTGCCAGCCCTTCCTGGAGAACATTATGTCAGTGGGGAATTCTATGACTGCTCCTAATTTGCAATTGCCTGCAGATTTGGTCAGCCAAAGGCCCTTGCAATTGGCCTTTACTTCAGAAAAGTATATGCCAAAAAAGACTGGTCTCAGGACTGTACTCTGAGGGACTCTGCTGGTGTCATGCCTCTTTGTAGAGGTGGACTCCATAATTCTAACTTCCTGGGTCCTATCTGTGAGCCAGCTGGCTGTCCACTGGGTGATTTAAGGATTTATATCTAACCTCTTGATCTTGTCAACATTCCTAAGTTGGGTATTGTGCCAAATGTCTTGGCTAGGTCAAGGTAGACTGTGTGAAACATTTTGCCCATTGCTTTGATGACCTTCTCACAGAAATCCACCAAGATGAGTAGACATGACCTCTCCTTGATGAACCCAAATGGTTTTCCGTCCAATGTCTGGAGGTTTCCAATGTCTTTATTGATCATTTTCATGATAATTCTTTCTATAGCTTTGCATGTGAGACTAGTGAGACTCATGGGTCTGTAGTTTCAAGGTCTATAGATGGCCCACCTTTGTACAGAGGGATGATATAGTTGCTGTTCTCCATTCATGAGACATGAAGTCTGTTTGGAGGCTATGGTTAAATAGCAATTCCAGAGGACCAGATGGATCATGTTTCATACTATTAAGAAGGCATCCTGGGATATTGTCTGGGCCAATTGATGCAATGTTCCTGGCCTTAGAGAGAGCATTAAGGACCTATTCTCTAGTGATAGCAGGAGGAGTTATATTTCATGGTATTTCCTGGCTAAGTGGGTGAGGGATAAGGTTAGAGTTGACTCTATTTGCCAGTAGGATTGCTGTATCTTCTGGCTCAGTACAGGTAGAGTTGACTCTATTTGCCAGTAGGATTGCTGTATCTTCTGGCTCAGTACAGGTACCCTATTAACAATGAGCTTTGCACAAAATTGTGTATTGCTTTTGAGGTTGCAGACATAACTAAAGAATGGCTTGTGGTTGTCCTTGGCCTGTGAGACCAAATTTACCTGGAATTTGGCTTTGGTAGACTTTATTTGTCCTCTGAGTTTTTGTTTAGTTTGATCAGAGTGTTTTATCCTGTTGGGTGCTACACCTCTTAACTTTTTGACATGAGTTTCTTCCTTCTTTTGTAGAACTGATTGATATTGTGATTCCACCAGTATGGCTTGTTTTTTTGGTTAGTTCTGTACTTATTTCTGTATGGTTTGTTTTTTCAGTTAGTTCTGTACTTATTTCTGTATGGCTTGTTTTTTTCGGTTAGTTCTGTACTTATTTCTGTATGGCTTGTTTTTTGGTTAGTTCTGTACTTATTTCTGTATGGCTTTTTTTGGTTAGTTCTGTAGTTACTTCTGTATGGCTTGTTTTTTGGTTAGTTCTGTAGTTACTTCTGTGTGGCTTGTTTTTTGGTTAGTTCTGTACTTATTTCTGTATGGCTTGTTTTTACTTATTTCTGTATGGCTTTTTTTTGGTTAGTTCTGTAGTTATTTCTGTATGGCTTTTTTTGGTTAGTTCTGTAGTTATTTCTGTATGGCTTGTTTTTTCGGTTTGTTCTGTACTTATTTCTGTATGGCTTGTTTTTTTGGTTAGTTCTGTACTTATTTCTGTATGGCTTGTTTTTTCGGTTAGTTCCGTACTTATTTCTGTATGTCTTGTTTTTTTGGTTAGTTCTGTACTTATTTCTGTATGGCTTGTTTTTTCGGTTAGTTCTGTACTTATTTCTAGTGGTAGAGCTACCTCAATGCAGCTCTTAACATGCTTGTATAAGGTTGTTGGGAACAGTTCCTCATAGGTAGCATTATTCTCAGGATTTATGGGGGATGGGGCTTGAAATTTTGCCAGACTATTACTTAATTGTTGGAAGTTAACCATTGATTAGTTCCTGAACATTCCATGGTAAACTGGGGTTTGGGGATTTATTTTTACTTCAAAAGACTATGTTTTGTGGTCTGACCTTGTCAGACAGAACATAACACTAGGGTGTGTGCAATGCTTACCATATTAGTGAGGACTAGATCCAGAATGTTTGTGCTCCTTGTCTGCATATTGGCTAACTAGTCCAGGAAGTTTTGTGTTTACAAAATCCATGAATTATGTGCCTGCACATCTGGTGTCATATAAGATTCCCAGTTAATAGTGGGCTAATTAAACTAACCCATGCCTATGATATTGGGTTGGGTGGTGAGTGTTTCCAGCAAGCCTAAATATGTGTTATGGTTTTCCTGGGTCATAGAGGAGGACCTATAGGAAGTTGTATTGGATTTTGCCTATGGGAATTTGAACATGGAATAGTTCAAGTACATTGTCTTGTTTGATCAACCTAGAGGTATAGCTATCTTTGAAGTAAGTCGGGACACCTACACTTTTAGTCTCTGCCTGTGTGGTTGCTGATCTAAATGTATGGAAGGCATTATAGCCGTATGCTGCTGTGGTGCTCTCCACAGCTTTAAACCATGTCTCAGTAACCACATAGACTTCAGCATTCTCTAGGGTAAGGAGCGACTGCACAGAGTGGAGTTTCTTATTTAAACTCCTAACATTAAGCAGTAGAACTTTTAGATTTTCTTGATTTTAATTTGCTATATCAGAAATATTTTCAATTTGACATTGCCTAAAAAAGGCACTATGAGGGAGGACAAGGTTGTAGGTGATATTCAAAAGCTTAAAGGGAAGGGGTGCAGAACATCCCTGATAAAGCAAAATATTGACCCCCCCCCTAGAATGACACCAGAAACTGTCAATTATTAAAATCAGTCATCTTCTGTTCATATTGTGGCATCATCATCCAGCCTGATTCATGCATTCAGAGAGCTCCATGATGTCTCCTTTCATACAGTCTAGGCAGGTATATCTCAGATCATTTAAACCCACATGGACAATGAATGAGTCATACTGGTACTTGTGCTCCAAGGACCTGAGTGCATGCATAATATGGAAGATCCTGGCCCTCTGATAAGCAGCTGGATGTGACTTTCTTCTTACTCAGCCTGTTGAGAGAAAGAGACCTCAGTGTCTCTACCAGTGGTGTCACCGTGTCTCCAATGATCAGAATGTTAGATCATGTGATGGCTTGCCTTATGTACTTCAAAGCAGAGGTTCTGTGAGATATGACTGTATGTGTTGATGTAGGTATTATTTTGAAAAGTACATTTGAGAGCTCTTGAGGGTATTTGTTATGTGTGGTTCATCTGGGAGGTCTTTGAGGTTTAGAAGGGTTACTTTTAAGGTCCTCAGTATATGTGGTTCTATGTGTCTGCTTCATTCTGTGTGTGATGGTTGCAGCATGTGTACTACTGACTAACTAATTGACATTAGGAGTGCTATGTAAGAGCTTTGCATCCAGTGACATTGTCTAAATACATCTCTCACATACCTTATCAGTTTGTTTGAGAATTTGATGGTTGTCAGCAAACATAAGGTAATTTCTACATTGCCTCAGGATTCATATATCCACTAAGTTGGTGACACAGATAGTGGGAAAGTTCATATACATGGCAGCAGGCCATTTTTTATTGATTAGACAGTTGCACTGATAATATAAATTAAAATCAGTAGTATCTAATTTGAAACTCTAGGGGTAGTGGTTGTCATTCCAAACTAGTTGCCACATGCACAACAAGGTATTGGTGAAATTTCAAGGGTGCTTTTACATGAAAAATGTCAATTCAAAATGCCTGCATCTATTCAGAGCACTTCCAAACACTTGAAAGGAAACTATTAAAGTAAGCCCTGATGATTTATGGATGATGTATTTAGGGAGATATTCTGAAGGTAGGACAGACAGTAGCTGATCAATCAGGTACTTACTGAAAAGAAAAAAAGAAATATACTTTTTTATTGTTTTCTATGCATTTAATTGTATAGAGATATATTTTTAAGCACCTAGCTAGATACTTCATCCCCAAGTATTCATCACTGTGCTCGACAAATGCCAGGCAAGTGACAAGTCAATAAATAATAAAGTGTGATAAAAAGACAAGTATCACTTAACTTATTCTGCCATGAAAACGAGAATGTATACCTCAGCAACTTGGTTCTTTAGCAAATTCACAGGTCTTTAAGAAACAATTGTTTCATAAACAATTCTTTTGCAGGGTGGCCAGTCCAATCATACTGAGAACATTCTTTTTTCATTTAACTAGACTAAACATAAGTATTTATCATCTAAGGGCTTCTTTATTTTGTTATAATAGTTCAGAGTGCTGGCTGTCCCGGTCTACTGGATAAGAATGGATTTGTACTCCAAATATAGGACATTATTAGTAAGAAAAGTGAGAGGCAGGGTGGCACACATATAGTAATAGGTAGCCAGCTAGCTTTATAAAGAGTTATATGATGATGTCCTTTGGAATATAGGAGTGAAATAAACAAAAATATGCATATTTTACTAATCGCTGTTGGAACTATGTTCATTAATATGTGTGGAGCCATGGCCTCAAGCTAAATGCCAAAAAGTGTATAGTCATCCCCTTTGGCAAAACAAATTACCACATAGGTGGTAATCCATTGAAGAAGTAATTAGGGACCTGGGGACCCAAGTTGATAGCAATCTCTCATTTGACAAGTGGTTAGAAAAACATTTTATATAGCCCACCTAATCATGAAGGGATTCACATCTAGATCAGGGGAGGTCATCGTGCCTCTTTACTCATCCCTCATCAGGCCCATAATTGAGTACAATGCCCCTTTTGGGGAACCTGCAGCAACTGGAAAGACCCCAAAAGTACCTCACCAAGAGGATCAAAGGGCTCAAACAGATGCCATATGCTGCCCGGTTAAAGGAACTCCAGCTCTCAGTGGCATACCGCCTGTTCAGAAGCCATGTCCAACCCAGAATTAATGGACATGCTGCACCTCAGAAAATCCAAATCCCAAGACTTGAACCTCAGCACTGAAATAAATAGGACATGCTGGAGGGACAGATTCATAACCCAGAGGCTCCCTTCACTCTGGAATAAAATCCCAGTCCAGGTTAGGCAGAGTCCCTTATTGACTCTATTCAAGAGGAATCTTGATGAGTGGATGGGAGATCGTATCACTTCTGTGTCACTGTTAGACAGAGGCACAGTATACTAACCTCGAAAAAGGGCATAGCAAAATAAACACATTCTGGCTAGGCTTATAAATGCCCTAGGGCAGATAGCCTAGTATGAACCTATGAAACTATGGAACATTTATATAGATTTGGAATATGAAGGTCTAGTTCAGTAGCTGATCTTGTGTCAAAAGAAATGAGGTTTGCAAATCTGCAGTAAACTTTGAGATGTATTAATACTTGATCGGTAAATAATTGTACAGAAATTGTACATAAAGTGAGGGATCATACCGCATACATATGCATTTGTGCATTAGCTTTGCTTTACCATATTGTTAGATTCTTAAGTTGGTTAACTCTTAGGAATGCATATGCTTCATTCATTTTTGGGGGGAATTGTTAGAATCATTATTTTCCCAGTTTGCTTTATAAATATTTTATTTTTAGGCACAGTGAAAAACTTTTGTATTATTTTCTGCACAAAGAATAATGTTCAGGCATAATTTTAAGGATAATATCATATGCATACGAGGTGATGCCTAGTTCAGGAAGGGCATTGACCAAATCAGTAAAAAATAATATAGGATGAAGTAGCAAGGCTGAGTACTTCAGAAAAGGGTGCATCTTCATGTGTACAGTAAAGATGAGATACTGAACTGACTAATCTGTACATAGAAGGATGCGATGCCTTTTTGAATGGTGATCCACAATGCCAAACACCTACTGATAGGCAGTGGTCCAAGAATTTGTCTAGAGTTGTCACAGAAGTTGGAGAATGCATTTGGAATCTATGGGAAAACCTATTGGTGAAAACTTGAAATGTGGACTGCAATTAGCACTGACAATGCATTTTATTATTATTATTATTATTATTCAGTTAGTTTGTTTTACATTTAAAGGTTTGTAAAAAATTTGAATCTATTTCAGCCATAAAATTCAATAACTTCAGTGTATGTTAACAGATAACTTTCAATCAGTGTATTTGAGTAAAAAATAAATATTTATGTGGTAGTATTATAAGGCTTTGGATACAACGGGTCTATATCAGAACATCGAAGTATTAAAACTTTAAATGTTCTGAGATCGAACACCATTCAGTGAATGCTAAGAATAGCGAACCTGCAGAACAGCTAATTCTTTCCTCGGGAAAGAATTCAGTTGACCGTTTCTGTGGCTTCACTATTCTTAGCGCTGTGGTAGAAAGTTATGGGTTGGGTTCAGGTAAGTGTGCGATTGTTTGTATGTTAGGGTTAGGGGTGGGTTAAATGAGTTAGGGTTAGGGCGCGGGTTAGGCATGTGTGCGATAGTGATAGACTTTAGGGTTAGGGGTGGTTTAAGTGAGTTAGGATTAGGGCGCGGGTTAGGTGAGTGTGTGATAGTGACGGACCTTAGGGTTAGGGTTTGGGTTAAGGTAAGTGGGTAGATTGTAGTGCATGTTTAGTTTAGTGTAGCGTTAGATGTAGGAATTTAAGTGCATGTGTGTGGTTGCTATTCGTATGATGTGCTTGTGTTATGTGTATGTGTTTCGGAGCAGCAAATTTTTTCCATGGGAAAAAAAATTCACTGTTCTGAATGTTCGATATTTTCATGTTTAGATGTTTTGGGGCTGATGAAATCACGTTCGCTATTTTCATCTTTCGATAACATGATATAAACGTGATACAACAGCCTACTTCTTGTTTTCTATCCCCACTCATACTGTCAAATGTATGTAGTTATGTAGTACTTTGGCTAGCTATTCCATGATCTGAAAAATCAAATCTTGCTGAATCTCTCATGCAATAGCTAAATCATATCAACTCTCAAAAAAAATAAAAGTTGAAATTATGTAGCTTTCTTTAAGAGATCACCATTACAACTGTATTTTAACTCATTAATGCAGCAGCATTGCTTTATGTTGACTCTTGTTAGACAAAAATAAAGTCCTAGATCAGTATCTCTCAAGTGTGGAACAGTCTTTGGCTACTCTATGTCAGCAGTTTGATAAAATGCACCTGCTTTTGTTCCAGTGAAGAAGTACTTCAAATACAAATATTTTGTACTGTTATTATAAGCAACAGGGTGGGTAAAATGTAAATAATTAGTTGGTCATATCTCACTGTAATTCAAACAGAGGAAGGTCTGCATAATGAAATGTAGTTCTTAAGAATTAATTACAGAAGATGTGTGGAGGTTGAGGGCAACTTCATGAAATGCATTCTGCTTGCTGTAAACGTATCAGCAAACATCTTTTGTGGATAAAACCAAAATGTGACACAGAAAGAAGAATATCTAAGTTGTCAAACCTTATTGTTATCTGAATATGTGTCATCTGTAAACCAGAAAATTGTGCCTCTCTGTATTTGTTCACTGATAATAAACAAGTACATTGCAAAATTGTATTATGTGCTGAGTAAATATGTAAGTAATACAAGTGACATTTCTGTTTTTTTCTTCGGATATGCTAACATGGAAGTTGACTTTGATGGCATGATGGAGGGGTTATAGGAAACTTTATTTTGCATATCACAAGCACTGCTTTTAAGGTTTTACACAAACATAAATTACATAAATGATATGTTGTTGCAAAGATTAATTCTGACACAGAGGAATCCTTTCTGTTACCATTCTTAGATGACACTCCCAGGAGATTAGCTTTTTACAAGTTAGCACTTAATGGTTTTCCACACTGGGTGCATTGTTGAATGTAGTGTGTGTAATTTTGATTGCCTTTCATCATTTGTATAAGTTTTTCCAGGCTGGCATGAGGTGTAATGAGGAGTCTCCTATCTTGCACCTGAACTTGGTTTTGTGTTCTACCCAAATATTTATTATTAACACTTTTGACAGAACAAAAAAATATGGGGTAAGTGAGGATTTATGTTCTACCAAGGTACCTGGTTTTCTACTTCTTCAGGCATTCCTATGAATAGTTATGTTCAAGGTGAGCATTTTGATTACATTTGAGCTATTTGTGCTTCAAGTGCTGCTGATGCCTTAGAATCTGGCAATAACAGTGTGGTCACTAACTGCCCCATTGAGGATAGATGGACATTTTGAATACGATTTTTTGCTAGGCTTGAAATGATCTACAGACTGATTGCTTAGTACCTAGCTATGAACCTATGATTCATTTTCAAGTGAGAATCAATCAATAAGGTGAAATGGCACCTCTTTACTCGTCAATACATTATTTGTCAAAAGTGAAAATGCCTTATGTAACAAGCTCTGGGAAAAAATGTTTTAACCGATACATCCGCAACTCTTTAGAGATATGTGAGAATATACGTGGTGGACAGATCCACTTTCTATCCTTGTGGTCACTTCAGCAATAACAATTTACATTACACTGTAAGCTACTTCTCTCTCTCTCTTTTTTTTTTGCTCAAGAAGCCATACGCTAAAGGAAGGACATGATTGCTGGTTCCATGCCCTACTACCCTTTCTATCTTGTAGAGCTGCCCAAAGATTTTGGATATAGTAGGGAACATTTCCTCAATGAACCACATTTTATAGGTATTCAAGCCATGCAAGTTTTCAGAGGTGGTAAGACTTAATTTCAAAATTGTTGCTGACTGTGTCTTCTGATATTTCTGTGCTGATATTTCCATGCTGAATGTTCTATTTTTCTGTGGGTACTTGGCAGACCTTGAACATCCATGGTACTCTTTGTTTTACTACCCTAATTTTTTATGTAATTTCACTTGGATATGATCTGTTTAAGATTTCAGCTTATTTGCATTGTATTGTGACCATCCCACAAAAGTTGCGATGATTTGTATTGGCTAATCTTGACTGTGTAGTGCACAAAGTGTAATTTCAGTAACTCTTCTGCCATATTAACCTGGCTGAATAGCACACAAGAAGGATACGTGACTGGATCCTAGGTGATCTGGGTTTGACTGGCCGCTGTTGCACTGGGGGAACCAGCCAATGTAGAAGAGGAGAAAAATTGACATTGCCTGCTCTCCTCTATAAAGGGCGATAGGGTGGGATTATGCATAATCAGGGGCACACTGGGCAGGGCTAACTTCCTGGCTGAGACCTGGAAGCTCACCACTCATGCCTCAGTTCCTCTGGGAGGATGTTTCAAAGATGCCTGGAAGAAATGCTCATTGTGGAAGGAGGGGAGATACTCTGTTGTCAGTCCATTGCATGTCCCTCCCTAGTGCATTATTGTGTGTTAACATTAAGAATATGGGTGCTAAAAGATGAAACCCATGAGCCACCCCTAATGACTGTCTGAATGATGGCTCCTTCTGGCCAACCCATCCCACAGAGATGGAAAGAAATGGGCTAACTGACCATGGAGGGGCTGAAGATAGAAAGCAGAAGCAGAGTGCAAAAGAAAAAAACATGTCAACATACTTAGTACTTATTGCACCTGGGGCAAGATGGCTGCTTACCATTCAAAGGTTCTCTTCACCCTGGATTTATAGCATGTTAACTATACATTTTTTATATTTATTTTGGCATTTTCTTTCACAAACCAAACATGACCTACCAGCAGAATACTTCTTAAGATGAATAAGTCAACATCTGCAATGAATGTTTTCTGAGTTTCTGTGAATCTGCAGTCTGGCACTATAATCTAAGGTACCTTTGTACTAACTCAGTCATTTCTCCTACTAAACTGCAGCATCAAAATCAGTGGTTTCCAGGTATGGGAGGAATGTCCAGGGCTGTTTGATTATTACTGCATAATGTCATACAACTGTGAGGTATGGAAAACTATTTTGCTTTTGGCACATTCACGGAATGAATTTTCTAGTATGTGCACTTCTATTGGTCATCTATTTGTTCCTATGATTTGCTGCAGACATTCAGTATGCCTGCAGCAACTTTTCTGTTACTTGTTTGATGGGAATCCTTCTACACTGCAGGCCACAAACTCCACAGTAATTCAGGAAGAAGACATGAATAATGAGCGTCAGTTCTTCCATGGAGTGGTTACTATGAGCAGTCCTTCTTACACATCATATTCAGTGCTCTCACTTATTATGACTAAGAACATTTTTGACCTCTTATACTTTACAAATTATAAGTACAGGCTAGGGGCTCAGAGCTTTTTCGGAAGGAGCAGAATAAAGTATCTTTTCAGTACTATGTATTTGTTTTGGATCAGATAGCATACCCAAATGCTATAAAGGTGAAGGGGATTGTGAAGAAGCAGGAGTGGATATTATTTGGAAGTTTGCTTTTAGGGAGTTTTGTTGTCTTTACAGGGTTATGCAATACATTGTCTTCCTGTTCATATTTCTGGTCTATAAACAGAGTGCCCTTATGTTCAGGATTCAGGTACATGGTGTAAAGAGTTTGAAAACAGGATCCAAGATCTAATTAGTACAAAATTTGAATATCAAATAGCACATACATTCCGCTTTCAGTAGGAGAATGGGATGTTACACAGAAACATGTTTGCAAAACCGACAGTAACAAATCTATAGACTTAATAAACTATTTCACAAAATTCTACCCCATAAGGTCATTTATTTTTGCTTCAGAAAGATGTGACCTCTTTCAATAAATTATCGTTGCTACTAGTATGTTTGCCACATATTGTGGTTTTCTGTGTACAAGACAGCTTCAAAATTACAAGTGATGAGAGATATTAAGTAACACCATACTTTCAAAAATATTAACATCCTAAATCAGGCCTGAAAATAGGAATATTCCTCCAAAATAGGGAGAGGTGAGAGGTGTGAGGCAGGGAAAGACTGCATCTCTGCTAGTGTGAAGAGCCTTACACCCAAGCCTAACTGACCTGATCATTGGAGCTGATTCTTATCTCAAAGTTATGGATGTGGTTTACCATTTTACTTCATCTATATTATATACCTTACATGATGCTGGTATGCAAACTGTTAAGGGTAAGACTTGTACACTCTCATAGGTTCATGGGTTCATAGGTATGTACTAGGCTAATGGCTCTGGTGCTTTTACAAGCCTAGCCCATAGGATTACCCTGGAATCGTGCCACCCGACCTTAGTTCCCAGTGCCTCTGTCGAGTACAGCCACTGCAGTGATCTCCGGGGTGAATTTTCTATTTCCCATCCACTCAACAAGATTTCTCTTGAAGAGGGCCAGTGAGGTGCTCTGTTTGACATGTAGAGGAAGTCTATTCCATAGCATGGGCAGTCTCTGGGTTATGAACCTGTCCCTCCAGCATGTTCTGTTGAATGTGGTATTGAGATTGAAGTCTCTGGAGTATGTGATGCAGCAGGATTGGGATTTTTTTAGATGTAGCATTTCTAACATGAGCTGGGTCAGACATGGCTTTATAAGTGAAGTAGAGATCGCCTCTATGTAGGCGATGTAAGACAGAGAATAGTTGGAGTTTTATGAGGCTGTCCATATAGGACAAGTGTTTAAGGCCTAAGATCCTCTCTGTGAGGTGCTTTTGCAACCTCTCCAGTTATTACAGGTATCTAGTGAGGTACATGCCAAATGGGGCATCGTACTTGATGATTGGCCTAATGAGGGAAGAGTAGAGGGAGACAATGACCTCTTTCTTCCTGGATGCAAAACCCTTAGTAATGAGATGTGCCACATAGAAGGACTTTCTGACCACAGTGGCAGTGTGGTGGTCAAAAGAGAGGTTGCTGTTAACCTGTGTTCCCAGATCTCTTATAATGCCTTCTCTGCTCAGTGGACTACCATAAATGTGGTAGTTCATGGTAAATGGGTTTTTCCCAAAGGAAATGACAACACATTTTTTTGGCATTGAGATTAAGTCCATGGTTCTAACATCAGTCGTTGGTCTCAGTGAGGCCTTTCTGTAGGATGTCAACATCACTTGGGGAGTTAATAATGCCTCCCAACTTGCAATCATCTGCAAACTTTGTCGGCCAGAGTCCCTTCAGGTTAGACTGGACTTCTGAGAAGTAGATACCAAACAGGAGAGGACCCAGGACCAATCCTTGTGGGGCTCCACTCCTGACTGGCCGGCAGTCTGACTTGGAGTCAACTACTTTCACACTGTGCATCTGTGAGCCAGTTTGCAACCCACCTAGTGATATAGGGGTTGATGCATAGCTTAGTAAGTTTTTCTATGATTCCTGAGTGGGGAATGGTATCAAAGGCCTTGCCCAGATCAAGGTAGTCTGTATGAACCTCCTTGCCTTCATCCACAGCTCTGGTGACTGACTCAAAGAAATCAGCCAAGTTGAGCAGGCATGATCTACCCTTCACAAAACCAAATTGAATGGGATCCAGAGTTTGGAGATTCCCTATATCCTTGTTTATTAGATCCATGATGATGAGTTCCATAGCTTTGCATACCAGACCTGTCAGGTTAATGGGGCGATAGTTCCCATGGTCTGTAGTCACTCCTCCTTTGTGGAGAGGGATGACTATAGCAGTGTGCCATTCGGTAGGGACAAAGCTTGAGGTGAGGCTGTAATTGAACAAGGCACACAGGTGAGGTGTCAGTTCACTCTGTAGTTCATGTAGAACACAGCCAGGGATATTGTCAGGTCCCATAAAAGCTGTATTCTTGGCCTTGGAAGTGCTGTTTTAACCTGTGCAGGAGTAATACTGGGTGCCTGACAATCTACTGGTACTGTGATTCGTCCTTTTGGGGGAGAGAGGGGAAAACTGGCACTGAATCTGTCAGCCAGAATATTGGCAATATCTGTTGGCTCGGTATGGGAGGTACCATTGTGCAGTAGATCACAGCAAATCTGGGTATTGCCGTGGAGGTTCTTTACATAACTATAGAAGGCCTTGTGGTTGTCTTTACTATCTGCTGCAATTCTGTTTTCATAGCTATCTTTAGAGGATTTGATGAGGGATCTCAACTTTTGTTGAGGCTGATAAGAGAGTTTTTTCCAGTCTTGGGACTTCACCTTATTCCGCATCAGTTTTCTCCTTCTGTTGTAGAGTTTGTTTATGGCAAGGGACCACCAGATTGGCTTCCTTTTTTTGGAGGCAAGTGCCTTAGTTCTATTGGGTATGGTGAGATCCATGCATTTGTGTATGTGTTCGTACAGTGCATTGGTGTATGATGGCAGTCATGCAACTATTCTCCATTGGCATGGGTGCGGTGAAGTTAGCCAGCTCTGTTCTTAGGAGCCCAAAGTTAGCTTTGGAGAAGTTTTTCATGGTGGTTACCTTTGTGTGTGTGTGTGGGTGTGAATTTCCAACGTGATTAGATTGTGGTCAGATCCAACCAGGGATGAGTTGACTATTGTTGTAGAGCAATAGTTGCCCATGTTAGTAATGACCAGGTCAGGGATGCTGCTACCTCTGGGGGGGGGGGGGGGATGCGCTGGTCCAGGACACTGGAATTAATGAATTCCAGGAAATGTTGGGTAAGTCTATTGGTACATGAGTAGTTTTCCCAGTTAATGGAGGGGTAGTGGAAGTCGCCCAGTATGAGTGTGTTAGGTTGGACCTTAATATTCTTCAGGGTGCTTAGGAAAGTGGAGTGAGTGTTTTGGGACATGGTTGGGGACCTATAACAGGCTACAACCTGAATCGCTGTCTTACCCAGTGTTAGCTGAACCTGAAGTATCTCTGATGCATTATGTTGGGCTACCGGTCTGGAGGTGTGTGGATCCTTTATGAATATGGAAAGACCACCACCTTTGGAACTTCAGTCCAGATTCTGGGGCCAAAAGGTGTGGAATGAGTTATAGCCTGGTAGTGCAGGCGTACTTTCTGCTGCCTTGAATCAGATCTCTGTTACAGCACAAATGTTAATGTTTTCCATTTTAAGGAGTGCTTCGAGTGAGTGCATTTTGATGTTTAGACTTCTAGCATTGGACAGCATGACCCTCATATTGTATTTGTTTGCAGCGTTACAGTGGTAATTTGGTCTTTGGAACACCGCCTAAAAAATGCACTATAGGGGTGGCATGGGCCTTGGCCAGTATCCTTAAGAGACCAGACTAGAGGGGAAAGGATGTTCAAAACACATTTAAAAATCCATGTTCAGACCACAGTTTGAGTAAAATATTAATTTCTGGCACCCATACATAAATAAGGCTATCGGGCTCATGAAGAATGCACAAGGAATGGCTACCAGGGTAATGAAGAAAAAAGAGAACATGGACTCTGAGTAGGCACCGTACCAGCAAAATCGAATTTCACTTCAGGATAGGCAATGAAAGGGAAGATATGTTATGAATGCACAAGAGAATTATCAGATATTAGAAGGCATACAGCTCAAATGAAAAATCAGAGGATGAATAGGGACTACCAGATAATTTTCAGCCTAGACTTTAATATGCATGTTATCATGGAAAATAATGACTAAATAGGTAGTAAACAACAAATGCACAGAATCCTTCGAGAAAGCCTGGGATGAGTGGTTGGATAAACAAAGCAGTATATAAGGGACAATTAAAAGAGCATAACTAACCATTTATGGCACGCTAGATAGGCAGATTGTCTTTTTCTGCTGTTAGCAGAATGGGCACATTTCATTCCAAACAAAATTGTACTATTAGTATCACTTTAAATAAGGACAATATTTTTTTTTTTTGAAAATTAAAATTACCTCTTTTAAAATATAAAAATATCTGAGATTTAGCCTATTTAAAAACTAGTAATGAAAATCTTAGTGGTCTCAGAATAGCAAACGTCCCTACGGGAAAGGACTTTGATAGGAATTTCGTAGGTCAGTGGAGGAGGAATCAACTAGTCAGCAGGACTGCCTCATTTGAGGTTACTTCTCAAACATAAGTAAGTAAAGCTGCCTTCCACCAAAAAACAGATTTATATTTTACAAAACAAGTTGTCCTTAATCTTGTCATCAAGGAGAATGGGACAAAGGAGATGATTAGCAGTAAATTAAGGAAAGAAGATTTATTTCAAATAAGAAAGAAAAACAAGAAGTTAGAATGCAATCTTCCGGCTTATAAACATTCTGGTAATGCCAGGGAGAATTCAAGCAACCACTTGAATATTTCTGCTCAGATGAATGACAATGGGCTATATATATATGGGGAGGGAGTTACCAACTGCACATTAAGGGGACAAACAGGCACTGAGGAGATCCTGGAAGTTACCAGAACTACAACAGCAGCCATAATGCAAATTGTCTCAGAAGGAAACACATCCATGATAGGGAAATCAAGATATCAAAATATCAAACAAATATAAGAGGTTTGTCAAGAGCAAAGATGTGTTTTTTCCAGGAACACACAACTGGGAATAACTCAACAGAAGTTTTGGGCTGAAGTGGTCACCACAGCGGCAAGAACTGCTACTAAAAAGAATATGAGAGGAATCAAAGAAAAAGAAATGAATATACCCATGGACTCAAAACTATTTAACTTTTCTGCCAGGAAGTTAACAGACATTGAAGATAAATGTCTGTAAAAAAAGAGTTTTATTATTCTGTGCAAGTAGAACAGTCATAGTGGACACTGAGCAGTCTAAAGGCTTACACTAGAAAAATAGATTTTTGAGTTTTGTTTAAAAAGAATATAAGTAATTTGACTGACAATACATTGATTAACTGCAGTATTTTTAATCTTTTGCTGTACCCTACCATTTTTGTTTATGAAAAATATTCTGAAGCTGATGTATGAAAATTGTTAACCAATAAAAATACAAACAATAGATTTTATAATTCGTCAGCATTAAGAAAAGAAGCATTAATGGGGGTAAGTTGTTATGGACAGCAAAGTATATGAGAAAAAAATGTTTGACTTGTTAAATGATGGTGTTTTATAAGAAACTCAAGAAAAGTGACATTACAAAAAGTTTCAGGTTAATTGATAATTGGTCATGTATCAGGAAGGGATAATCAGTAATAAAATGTGTTATTTTTCCATCTTTAGAACTTTCTTTTTGGTGTTAGTTTTGGCATAACAAAAACTACTTAAAAAAAGCAGATCTTCCCTCTGACACCCATTGTATCAGCAAAAGGTTCAAAGTTAGAGCCTATTTCCATGTTTGTTGATAGGGCCTTAAAAGATACAGTTTTGGCTTGGTGATCTTTCATTTGGGGATTTCTTCCATTTAAATGAGGAAATTATTAAGGTAAATCCAACTGGCAATGAGCTACTAATGTATACAGATGTTAAATCACTATACAGTGTAATACTCCAAGAGATGGGTGATGAATGGGCCAGTACAATGTTACTGAATAACAACAGATACATGCTAAATGATAATAAATTTATAGGTGAATGCATTGGGGAAGTTGTCAAATGCAGTTTTTTGTTGTTTGAAGGTCAATATTTCTGGCAAATTATAGTAGCACTGGGACAACATTGGCCCCCAGTTTTGTTAATTTGGTAGTGGGTTACTAGGAAACTGAATTTGTTTATTGAAGTTCTAATTAGAAAAAGGTTGATTTTTGTGGATGCTTTTTTGAGATAATCTTATTGTGTGTGGTGGTACTGAAGACAAATTAATTTCTAACTTATATGAATTCTGCAACCGTTTATTTTTAGCTTTACCTCCATTTTCATACATAAAGTATATACTTCTTTCTAGCTAGCAAAGTCAATGTAATGAGAAGTGAAAATTAGAAGTTTTTGTAAATTATAAAATCTCCCTTTCATGTTACACTAGTATGCATCCTCCTTATTTGAAGGAGAATATAATTATAAACACGAACAGTAAAGTTATAAGTCTAACCAATGATGAAATTAGAAGAATGAAAATGAGTGGACAATTAACTATGAGGTTTAATGTAAAAGTCAGTCATGGAATCCAGATTACAAAGTCCAGATCAGATGTAAATGTTGATAAAGGTACTGCAATGAGACCAACTTATACAGTTCACAGTAACAATAATAATATTATTTCCAACAACCAGAAAATATAAGTGGGAATTCTAATATTTACAAATTTTTGTGTTCTTCCCTAAAATGTATCAACAAAAAGAGTGTAAATTTGAAGGAAAATATGGAATTTAAGAAAGAAAGTGAAGAAAATATATATGGCAAGAAATCAGTGTCAGTCATGAAAAATGAGTAGTTTTTTTTTTTTCAAGAGGGAGTCAAGGTTTGTTGGATGCATGCTTTGGAGTTGGTTTAAACCAGAGTGCAAACGTTAAGTGCTTTATAAGGAAGAATAGAAAATGTTTTGCACTAAAGTGATTGTTCATGTAAATTTTAATTATTTAAATGGGCTGCTTTTGAAGGAGCTTTAAGTTTGAAGAAGCTTTAACTCATTACATTTCATTGATGCCTCCAGGTGCATATGCCTCCTTGGCAGCTGTATCTCCTGGTGCTAGATAGGAGCAGCATCGGCTCCATATTCAAGTTTTTCCACCTTGCAATACCCCCTGTGTCTATTCCTGGCTGGATAGCCTACACCCAAACTACAGCAAACTAAACTCCAAGACTTCAACCCTTGTATTGAGACTTGAAACTAAGCCTTTCTCTAGAGGGTGTTAAGAAATTTTTCCACCCTGCAATACCCCCTGCGTCTATTCCTGGCTGGATAGCCTGCACCCAAACTACAGCAAACTAAACTCCAAGACTTCAACCCTTGTATTGAGACTTGAAACTAAGCCTTTCTCTAGAGGGTGTTAAGAAATGTTTCCACCCTGCAATACCCCCTGCGTCTATTCCTGGCTGGATAGCCTACACCCAAACTACAGCAAACTAAACTCCAAGACTTCAACCCTTGTATTGAGACTTGAAACTAAGCCTTTCTCTAGAGGGTGTTAAGAAAGTATGTACTTCTGCTACTAAACCCCTGTGTTGCTATAGATACTTAAAAGCCGACTAGGTGTTCAGTTCGCTCCCCTACCTGGAAATCCAGCAGCCTACTTATTTACTATTTTTGTTTTTCTCATTTCCCCTCTGTTCCCTCTCTTTCTTCGACCTAGCCCTAGTCCTCTGATAGGTTTTCTGCTCTCATCCTGCATTCCTGACTCTGCCTCCTGCTACTATCCCTACTGGACTTCTCTCCACTGTCATTCTTCCTAGGCTTTATTGCTCTCTCATTTCCCTCACTTCTATAGCCTTCTAGCTTAGGTGGTATCATCCCTAGCCTGTTCTTTCCTCCTTCCAATTTCTATTGCCCTCCACCTTCTATTCCTTCTTATTTCTACACATATAAACTAGTCAGTTTTATAACATTCTACTTTCCCTCCCTACTGCAGACTTTCCGGTCCGCACCTGTACACACCCTCCCATGCCCCTCCCCTCCTACCTAACATCCTCCTCTACTCTATAAAACCCCCTTGCCCTAGGGCGCATTTCCCTTTAGTAATCTCCCTCCTTGGCAGCTGTATCTCCTGGTGCTAGATAGGAGCAGCGTCGGCTCCATATTAAAGGTACTTCTTGTTTGTTCATACGATATCGCTTTGTACAAACATAATTTTTTCTGCTAATACTGCTAATTAATCATATAGGAGTACTCGCTTCTTAAATAATCAGGTTCAGTCTCCTATAAGAGTGTACTTACTTACAGCTAAATTATCTGTTGCCGTCTTCTACCTGAATGTGTGCAATATATGTAAATGGTGCCTGAATGTGTTCTATATATGTTATCTGTGCTGGTTAGTGTTTAATTTAGTAGTCTGTTTTTATATTGTATTTTTAGTAGACATTGTTCTGATTTTACGTACACCACTCTAACACGTGCACTGCTGAGCGGCTTTGTGAACTGTACTGGTTAACGTTTAATTAGAACTCTGCTCTCTTTTGTATTCTTTGTGGACACTGATCTGATTTTCATACAAAATAAGAAAAGATAAAATGCTACTCTAGCACATGCACTGGTCGAGTGGAGTTCAATCGCTTAACTGTACCTGGAATATATTTGTGCAGAACCTGCTTCCCATTATCATCCCATATTGTTTAAGTACGTGTATTTTTTTTTATATGTCTGGTGTGTGCCGATCTGGGCTTATCAACCACGCCACCCTAACAATGCACGCTGGTCAGTCGGCATATCACTAACTCCCATTGCTATCTGTACTACTTATCTAGTAAGAACACAGCGTGTTGGCCAACACTCCTCCTTATTGCCAGTCCAAATTTACCCCGGAGAGTGATCTACGCAATCTGAAATGGAAAGTGTCTACCCTAGCTCTATTATATTGGTTTGTTGAGCGGGTAATCGAGAATTCAAATCTAGTCTCATAACCTACCGCACGCTTAGTGCGATCATAGTATTTCCTCATTTATAACACCTTTCACTGCACGTGCTACTAAGGTTTCTACGGCTTTTGTCCCTTCTTTTTCCCGATTTTATATTAGGAACAGATGTTTATTTTTTCTTCTCTCCACTGTTAACGTGTTTTTTAGGCTATGAAACCCACCCTTCAGATTATTTAGTACTAATATAGTTTTTGTTTTATGTTAAGCTTATTCTGCACTATATATGTCATTCGAAATTTATATCAATAATTTAGACTGTGTTGCTTTCCTTATTATGACAACTGCTGCCTAAATTGTTGCTAAAACCATCTGTGTGTTTTAATTCCTGCTAAACGTGTTTGTTACTGTGTACCAATGAGCTACTGTACTGCTTATTAAGTGTCATTTCTTCTCTGCTTTCTCTCCTCCTTTCTACAGTTTTTTCCACCCTGAAATACCCCCTGCATCTATTCCTGGCTGGATAGCCTACACCCAAACTACAGCAAACTAAACTCCAAGACTTCAACCCTTGTATTGAGACTTGAAACTAAGCCTTTCTCTAGAGGGTGTTAAGAAAGTATGTACTAATGCTACTAAACCCCTGTGTTGCTATAGATACTTAAAAGCCGACTAGGTGTTCAGTTCGCTCCCCTACCAGGAAATCCAGCAGCCTACTTATTTACTATTTTTGTTTTTCTCATTTCCCCTCTGTTCCCTCTCTTTCTTCGACCTAGCCCTGTTTTGGGATCTGCATTAGGGGATATACGGTGCACCATAGCACCTGACCACAAGGTGGCTCCCTCCCTCCACTATCCTCTACTTCTTACATTCTGTTGTTCTCTTTTCTCCTATATACCATAAACGCCTTACATTCCCTTTTTTGGGTGCTCCTATACTTCTCTTTATACATTACAACTCTCCCCTCTCTGCTTATCCTCTGTCCCCTGTACTTACCTGCCATACTTCTCAATCAGTCCTCTGATAGGTTTTCTGCTCTCATCCTGCATTCCTGACTCTACCTCCTGCTACTATCCCTACTGGACTTCTCTCCACTGTCATTCTTCCTAGGCTTTATTGCTCTCTCATTTCCCTGCCTGAATGTGTTCTATTTAGGTTATCTGTGCTGCTCTACTGATAGTCTCTCGCTCCTCTTCTGCTCTCTGGGCTCTACCCGCTCCGTTCGCCCTCCGGGCTCACTCCGCTCCCCTACCCTGCCCCCAATTCCCACCCGCCCCAGTACGTCTACATTTATTCCTCCCAAAACCACACCTGCTACCACACTACTCCAATCAACATCCCACTTCCAAAACACTCCCTCTTTTTTTCCCCCAAAACCAACTTACAGTCTACTCCCCATCATTATCTTACATAACCAATCCCATTCTATTCCCACCCCCAAACCACACCCACACCACTCTAATCCAACTCTCCATACACTAACTACTACCTACATAACATCCAGTTCCTATATACATACTATCTCCTATATACCATACTTCTCTACTTTAATACTAATACTCTATTTAACTCTTTCCCATCATGCTCTCTAAACACTCCTTCCTCTTCCTTTCACTATTACTACTCCTTACCTTATCCTCTTTCTACCATCTTTCCCAGCCCTCAATTCCCATCCACTTCCAACACTTTCACATAACTAATCCTCACAACTCACCTCTCTCACACTCATACTCTCTTATTTCACCCCATTTATACCCCTCTGATAACCTCCTTCTTTTTCAACACAAACTTATCAACTACCATGCTAACTCTTTCACCATAACTACTAGCAAAGCCCTCCAATTCACAAAAGAACCCAATCTCATCTCCTTACTAACTACTCACCTAGACTTTTCCATACTACACCTGATTAGCACACTCATATCTGGAGATATTCATCCTAACCCTGGCCCCTCCACTACAACCACCATAAATAAATCCTTATTATTCACTTCCTTAAACTCACAAAGTGTTGTAAACAAAGTCCCAAACCTTCATGCTTGGCTCACACACAATAAACCTGCCATCCTCACTATTTCTGAAACCTGGCTAAAATCACACATTAAAGACTCTGAAATAGTCCCTCCAAACTACTCCATCATAAGAAAAGACAGAGCTCATAAAAAAGGTGGAGGAGTAGCCCTTCTATATTCTTCCTCCCTAGTAGTTTCCCCCTATAACAAACCTATTCCACACTTTAATAACGCTGAACTTCTCCTTACCCTACTACAAATCAATAATCATAAACACATTTGCATAGCTTCCCTTTATATCCCCCCAGGGGATAATATCTCCACACTCGAACTTATCCTTTCCTGGCTATCCAGTAACATTAGTAATGAAACCATAATCCTAGGAGATGTAAACATTAACTGGGCCCTTATCCAGTCTCCTACAAACCCCATTAACATCAACCTCTACAATTTCTCACAATTAATCACTTCGGTAACTCACCCTGCCAAAAACCCCTCCAATGGGAGCATATTGGATTGGATTCTAGTCTCCCATCCTCACTATTTCACCAACAGTGGCACTCTTCCCGACCCACTTGGTGACCACATACCCACCTTTACCCACCGGCTTCCTACTATCCTTCAACGAACCCATAACTATATTACAATTCGTGACCAAAGAAACTTCGACCCAATAACCTTTTCAAACTCGCTACAAGCAATTAATTGGAATTGCTTAAAAACACTACCTCTAGACAATGCAGTCTCATATTTCAACTCTACATTCTTAAAATTACTAGACTCCCAAGTTCCCTTACGGGTAAAGAGAATAAAAACTAAATCAGCCCCTTGGCTCTCCAAAAGTACCCTTGCTACCATGAGACAGAGAGACAAAGTCTGGGCACGCTACCAAAAACATAAGACAGCACCACTCCTTAATGAATATAAAATGCTCCGAAATAAAGTAAAAAAACTCATTATTTTTGATCGTCAGAACTATTTTTCTACACTCCAAAACCATAACAAAACAACCCTCAAAATTCTGGAAAGGGGTCTCTACTCTCCTCCACCCTAGCAAACCAGATACTCCTACCCCGACCCTAACGCTCCAGAACTTGATTTAGCCACCCAATTTAATTCCTTCTTTATTGACTCTATTTCCAAATTGACCTCCTCATTCTCAAACACCTCCCTACCATCCAATACTGCCTTACCCACCCCCCCTCTCTCTACATCTACACCCAACTCCCCACCAACTAACTCCTCTACCCCCTCTTCTACACAAATTCTTTCCTCACTACCACCTCAAAACTCCCCCCTTCCTGACTGCACTCTCTTCTCATTAAATCCCATACCTACATCTACTATAAAGAAACTCCTTCAGAAATTGAAACCATGTACCAATGCTCCTGACAATATCCCTTCTTACTTTCTCAGGATTGCTGCTGAAACTCTTGCCTACCCAATTAGCATCTTAATTGAACGTTCTCTACAAGAATGCACAGTTCCCCAAATCTGGAAACAAGCCTTTATTATACCTCTACACAAAGGTGGTAACAATAATAACATTACTAACTTCCGTCCCATAGCCATCCTATCCCCCATTTCTAAAATCCTAGAGAAATGCGTCCATCTCCAACTCCTTCCTCACCTCCTAGACAACAATCTTATAACTCCCACACAGCATGGTTTCAGACCTAATCATAGCACCATGACTGCCCTCCTCTCCTTCTTTGAAATCGTAAATAAAGCCCGTGACTCTGGACAAATTTTTTCCACCTTACTTCTTGACCTTTCCAAAGCCTTCGATACCATTTCACACAGCCTGCTCTTAACTAAACTCTCCAAACTCTACCTATTCTCCTCATCTCTGAACTGGTTCTCTAGTTAGCTATCTAATAGAAATCAAGTGGTAAAATGGAAAAAAGTCACTTCTTCCTTCCTTAGCACCCCTACAGGAGTACCACAAGGCTCCATACTGGATCCTCTTCTCTTCAATATTTTTATTAATGACTTCCACAAATCGATCCCATTCTCTAGCATCATCCAATATGCAGATGACTCAACTATCATCTGTTCTGCCTCATCTATCACTACACTACAAAAACTTACTCAAGATGCCTTCTCTTCCACAGAGCAATGGATGCTAAGCAATCACCTGGCTCTCAATGCCACCAAGACCAAACTAATGTTATTTACTCCTTCCAAAGTCACTCCTCCCAACATGAATACATTCTTAATTACTAGTCAAAACAACTCACCTCTAGAATTAGTGTCAGAGACCAAACTACTCGGGGTCAAAATCGACGATCAACTTAAATTTAACTCCCACCTGCAAATAAACATCAAAAAAACGCATCAAAAACTTGGCATGCTTTATAGACAGAATGCCTACCTCACATCTGTCACTAAAATCACTCGCTCTACTTCCTTCCTTATCGCCTCCCTTCTCTATGGCGCCCCACTACTAACTAATCTTCAGTCCTCACTAAAAAAACAGCTTACCTCCTGCTATAACAAAATTGCAAGATTCGCCACCAGCCATAAGTCCTCCACTCACCACTGTTTCTCCCTCCATAAACTAAAATGGCTAGAACTTCCCAATCAATTAACTTACACTCAACTAATTCTAGCCCATAAGCTTATTCTAAACCCCTCCCTCTGTCCCTCCCTTTCCTCTGCCTTTAAAATGCACCTACCTAACAGAGTTCTAAGGTCAAATAATCAAAATCTACTGGAAGTGCACAAACCTACTCATCCCCCAGGCAAAAACCTTCTTTCCTTCAGCCTCGCACACCTCTGGAACTCCCTACCTCCACTCATCTGCACCACCTCTAACCACTCTAACTTCAAAAAGTCTCTTTTCTTGCATCTAACATCACAGTGGGAATGCTCTTGCTCCCACCCCACATAACTAACTCAACTTAATATCCTTCAATACCATATTCTATTTTATTTAGCTACTATGTTTGTTCTCTAAACTGTACTAAAGTCTACAATTGTTGTATTACTATCATGTTACTTCTCAATGTATTAGCTGTTATGACTGCTATTCTATATTGGATTAGTTTTTACTTTCATTGTGCCTACATAGTATTAATACTCTCTGTACCTAGATTGTCACTGTCTAATGTTGAATGTTTATTTTGTTTTGGAGGTTTTCTCCCCAGGACTCCATTGAAAACGGGTTCTTTAAGGCCCAATGGACTATCCTGGTAAACCAACTGCAATAAATAAATAAATAAATATGCAGTTAACTCTTACTGACACCTATAGGCATCAAACTTGCTTGTTCTTATTTGCATCAATAATTCCAAAACCATGCTACATACAAGGTTTTAAAAATAATAATCTTAAAGCTTACACAATGGCAAACCCAACTGCATTAATATTTGACATTTGTCTAGTGCAGGTAAATAGATGTTGTTCATTCGGCTTTTCCCAGTTAGGAGTTTCCACAGCGGAACTCTGGCCTGCTAATGATTGGCAGTAGATTTTCACGGTGCCGAGGTGCCAGCTCGACACCCAACCTTCAACTAAGGCACACCCATTTACGCATGTCTTTCGAATGCCACTCGACCATGGGGAGGACATGCAGACTCCACACAGAAGGTTCTCCAGCCAAGAATCAAACGGGAGAACCTCTTGCTGTGAGGCAATAATGCTACCGCTGCATAGTGCAGGTAAATAGATATTAACTGTTATTTTATAATATTAATTTATATAGGTATAATTTTCACATTTTTTTTCTAAATATACCAACAATCAAGTAACACAGACAGAACTCCTTAGCCTCTTAGTTAGATGAATAAAATGTTGCTGGCAGTATTTGTGTAACTTGAGTCATTGCTGAGATATTGTAAGTTGTTTACAAAATATTACAAATGTAATAGCTACTGTGTTTACTGTGACTTACAAAATTCAGTTTAAGACCTAGAACCTAAAGAATATTACCACTATTAAAATAGTTTGTGTTGAAGAGTTTTCCCATTTATACTTGTTTCATAATCCCTATGGTTCCAGAAATATGAACATTTGTTTGAAATGGGAGGACATTATTTGTTTGTCAAAAGGCTTAGGCTCTGCCCATTGGAAGTTACAGTGCAAACTTCCTGAGCTCCACTGGCATGAACGAGTTAATTCTTATTTTGTGAATAAAAATGCTTAGTGTTAATAAATATTAAAGGCTACTGTGTCCTATATTTTCTCTACCCATTTGTCATTTTTCTTCAGATTCTATGTTTTAGTGGATATAAAGAAACAGATTATATGATTTATTTATTATTTTATTGTTTATTTATTGATATCTGTTAACTGAGTAGGAGCCCATTTTCAGTGGAGGCCGGAGAGAAAAGCTCCAAAGTTTTACAAATATTTTAAGAACAATAATTTTACAATCTTCAAAATGAATACCTGGGACCTCTCTTGTTCGGTATATATTTTTCGGAGGTACAGGCCAACACAGAAGGACTGTGGCTGACCAAGTTCGCAGATGACTGCAAACTGGGTGGCATAATCGACTCTCCAGCTGACACAAGCATCCTACAAAAGGGCCTCATAGAAACAGATAATTGGTGCCAGAGCCATGGCTTCAAGCTAAACGCCAAAAAGTGTATAGTCATCCCTTTTGGCAAAAACAAAGTGCCCACAAATTACCACATAGGTGGTAATCCATTAAGTACAAAAGAAGTAATTAGGGACCTGGGGACCCAAGTTGATAGCAATCTCTCATTTGACAACCACGTGGCCAAAGTGATTAGAAAAACATTTTATATAGCCCACCTAATCATGAAGGGATTCACATCTAGTTCAGGGGAGGTCATCGTGCCTCTTTACTCATCCCTCATCAGGCCCATAATTGAGTACAATGCCCCTTTTGGGATGTACCCTACCAGACACCTGCAGCAACTGGAAAGACCCCAAAAGTACCTCACCAAGAGGATCAAAGGGCTCAAACAGATGCCATATGCTGCCCGGTTAAAGAAACTCCAGCTCTACTCAGTGGCATATCGCCTGCTCAGAGGCGATCTGTGCCTGACGTATAAAGCCATGTCCAACCCAGAATTAATGGACATGCTGCACCTCAGAAAATCCAAATCCCATCGAGCCACGCTCGAGAGACTTGAACCTCAGCACTGAAATAAATAGGACATGCTGGAGGGACAGATTCATAACCCAGAGTCTCCCTTCACTCTGGAATAAAATCCCAGTCCAGGTTAGGCAGAGTCCCTCATTGACTCTCTTCAAGAGGAATCTTGATGAGTGGATGGGAGATCATAGGTATACCCCGGGTATCACTTCTGTGTCACTGTTAGACAGAGGCACAGTATACTAACCTCGAAAAAGGGCATAGCAAAATTAATTTAAAATGGGTGGCGAAAGCCAAACACACTCTGGCTAGGCTTATAAATGCCCTAGGGCAGATAGCCTAGTATGAACCTATAAACCTATGAACCTAAAAACATCTACAGTTTAAATAATTATACCAAATTAGACATACTATGAAAACATTGGTTATGATGATGATGATTTAGTATTTATAGAAATTTTAACCAGTTTATACAGAAAACAAATGCAACTTAGTATAATACAAACAGGAATTGCAATATGAAGTGAGAGAAAAGCAGGCTTATAGTATATTTAAAGAAAAAGTCAGGATGGAGAAAGTGACAGACACATGGAAGTGAGTGAAGAAGGGAGTGTAAGGAGATGTAAGGTATGAATAGGGTCTATATTATATCCTCGAACACTTAAAAAAGAGAACATTAATTGATCAAACTTATTTTCGCAAAACTGCAAAATATCGAAGCAGCAGAAACTCAATTTTTTCCTAGGAAAAGAATTCAGTTGTCCGTTTCTGTTGCTTCGGTATTTTCAGTGTTATGGTGGAAAGTTACCGGTAGGATTCAGGTAAGTGTGCGATTGTGTGGATGTGAGTGTTAGGGTGATTTAGGTGAGTTAGGGTTAGGGCTCGGGTTAGGTGTGTGCGATTGAGTGGACATGAGGGTTAGGGTGGATTTAAGTGAGTTAGGGTTAGGGAGCGGGTGAGGTGAGTGTGCGATAGTGATGGACCTTAGGGTTAGGGTTTGGGTTAAGGTAAGTGGGTAGTTAGTGGTGTGTGTATAGTTTAGTGTAGGGTTAGGTATCAGATTTTAGGTTTATGTGTGTGGATTTCTGTTTGTTTGGTGTGCTTGTGTTGTGTGTATGTGTTTTGGATCAGCGATTTTTTTCCCTGGGAAAAAAATCACTGATCTGACAGTTCAAGATTGTAAGCTTTCACTTAAATTAGGTCGATCAATAAGCATTCGATGCTATAATATAGACTCTATGAATATGTCTCTGTTTGCATTTAGGGATATAGTTTAACCTGGTGTTTAGACAGCGACAGTGAGATTTCCATTATTTCTAATGACCATCAGGACTTTAAAATTTATAATTTAAGTAACGCAGAAGTTACAAAAGATTGGGCGAACTTGTTTCAGAAGGGGTTAAATTTTGTACCCTACAAGAAATTCAACATGGAAAAAAACCTCCTTGATGTCATGCTTTATACTAGAAAGCTAAACCTGAGTGTTTATGTAAGGGAAACTGGGAATAATTACCAGTTACCAGTTGGGTGCAAAAAAACAAGCACTTATAACCCCCCACTGCATCCCACTTTACAACTGTTCCAAGGCATTTGCACTAAGGAAATCAGGGATTTACATAGAGTGAACGACAATAGTAAACTGTACAATTTAACTAAGGAGAAGACTATCTTCTAGACAGTATTTCTAACAACAGACAGATCAGAGTCATGAAACCTGACAAGGGTGGTGGTTTAGTAGTCATGGATCAGGAAAGGTACATTGACTGTATGCTAGAACATCTTCTTGATGATGGATATGCACAAATATCACGCAACGAATTAAACATTGCATATAGTCATGTAGACATGGTGCTTTCTGATTTATTTCTTAATAAGCAGATATCTGAAGAAGAACTGTTTTTTTGTACACAGAAACATCCACAGATTCCAACGATATTTGGGATCCCAAAAATCCACAAGAACATCTTCCACCCACCATTAAGGCCCATAGTGGATGTGAAAGGTTCCAAAACGATTAGTATTGCTAAATATTTGGACCACAAGTTAAAAAACTGTCTGAGTTCATTTTCCCATATTATAAAAAATTCTTGGGACTGTCTCAAAAAATTAGACAAGAATTTTTTGACAGTAACATTATTTTTTTAACTATTGACATCAAAGATTTATTCAATGTCATCCCACATTTGGAAGGTATTGAATTGTTCTATGATTTTTTTGTGCCAACAGACTACATTCTCCCATTCCAGGATTCTTACACTTAGGTCTTTAATGGAATTAGTCCTGGAAAACAGTTTCCTGATTTTTGAGGGACATCTTTTTAAGCAAAAATCAGGTATTGCTAATGGGGCGGCCTGTGCACCAGTTTTTGCTAATATTGTCCTGACACAATGGGAATTGTCCCATGTTTTTACATCTGAATGGATGACATACTGTTCATTCTATGGACGGTACCTAGATGACATCCTTATTTTCTAGAGGGGGGACCAGGAGCAGTTGTCTGAATTCCTACTATTTCTCAACTCCAATACTACCTTTCTGGAGTTTACCATGGTAACTCATATGGAATCCATTAGTTACCTGGATATACAGATTTCCAAGGATCTGGAGAACAACCAGTTTTATTCTAACATCTTCAGGAAACCCACATACTCGAACACCCTTCTTCATTTTGACAGCGGACATCCCCTTCATCAAAAAAGATGCTTAATAAAAGGACAAGGGGTGAGATTGGCCCGCATGATCAGCAGAATTGATGACTTACAAGAAAAGGGATGTTTTATTGGGTATGTTAGTCAACAGGGGGTACGCTGAAGAATTTGTGACACCTTTACTTGAGGAAGTATCCAAAAAGAGAGTGGAAGATTATTTCTACCCACTGTTGGGTTTGGACTTTTCTAGACTCTGTGCACCTTTGGAAAGTAGGGTTTCGACAACTGCTCCATTTCAACATGGGCTTATTCTTACATACAACTTACAATTCCCTTTGATACGGGACATAATAGTGAGAAACTGGTTCATTCGTATGAGCGACGAGACCATAGGAGGGAAGGTGGGTGACTCCCCTGTTATAATATGCAAAAAGGATTCCAGCATTAAGAACCTTTTGGAGACCAGTGGTAAGATCACTAAACCTGGTATTGGGAAAATGACAAAATGTGGACACTGCACTCAATGCAAACACATGTTAGAGTGTGACAGAGTCTTTATTAAAGGTTATGGATGGGTAAAAGTCAACCAGAATTGTAATTGTGCAAGTAAACAAGTAGTGTATGCTGCTATATGCGAGGTGTGTCCTGGGTTTTATATTGGCAAGACCAAAAATGCCTTCAGGACACGCGTTTATCAGCATACATATGATATAACTAAAGGCAACACCAAAAATGCCCTGGCAAAGCACATTAATACATTTCCAAACCACAAATTCAAGTTTATTATTTTGGAAAGGGTAGTAATGGATGAGAGAGGGGGACCCAGTGACTGGTTCCCTGAATTTAGAGAACGTATGTGGCAACTCAAAGTTAATGCCACTACTAGCCCAGGTTTGAACGATATGGTGTCTCTCACCAGCTATTTAAAACTTAAAGCAGATTTTTTATTTTAATGAGGTGTGTACTATGACCTTGCTTTTCATTTCTATGTAAGTTTTTATAGCACTGATATTAATTATTGTTTGTTCCAAGACATTTTGGGTTTTTATTGGATATATTTTATTGTATATATCGCTTGTTGCAGAGATTTACACATATGATGTTCATATTTAATCTAAAAACAGTTGATAGTTTTGTATTATATTTACAAGCTGGCATTTTTTTTAAATTTAGTGTTAGGGGACACATTTACCACGCATATATATATATATATATATATATATATATATATATATATATATTTTATAGTGGTACTAAGTAATGGCTTAGATTATTTTAATTTACTGGTAAAGAAACAACTCAGAAAACAAGGGAGTCTATGTCTTTAAACATTTTTATGCTTAATTATTCAATTGCATTTAATCAATGGCTTAATTGTTGTATGTATAAAAGGATGGTCTTGCTGACTGTCGGGTATTCTGAAGAAGTCAATCCTAATATTTGACGAAAGTGCTTAATAAATTTTATTTATTTTTGTATCCTGCTCCATTTTTGTGCTTTTTGTTACTTGGTGCTTTTCTACAAATTTCTGGTGTTGAGCAAGAACAGAGCCAGCTTTTAGCTAGGATGTCTTTCTAAATGGTTTTGAAGCATTAAGTTTAGCTATCTAAATTTATTACACTAGACAAATAGAATTGTCTTTTTCTGTTTTTACACCTATCTAATGTAAGGTAGTATAAAGAATGAAAGAAAGGAATTTCTTTTTAACATTATAATTCATTGCAATTTTTTTTAATTAACATTGATCTGCATTTTTGGGGTATAATATATCTTGCTACTGTACCATGGGATCTAAAAAAACACTCCTAGGTAGATGCAACATAGGCCTCAACAGAAGTGCATCAGTTATGTCCAAATACAGTGCTGCAACAAATTGCTACAAAGCAGCAAAATGCTCTTATGAGCAAATGAGACTAAACATTCCAATGAGAAGTTTCAGTTAAAAAATACTGAATAATTACAAACACATTGCTTTGTTGTTGAAATAATTACAAGAAAAGTGAAAAGTATATAAATGCAAGTCAATAATCTGTTACAGGAATATCCATGTTAAAGCAATGGCATTAGCAAACTTTACTAAGCTTCTTGCTGAAGAATGTAATGTCAAATATCAATTGAATGAACTCCATTCTTGTTGCAAATGAAGCAAAGGCACTTATTATTTTGTGTACCTAAACACATGTGTGTGTGTGTGTGTGTGTGTGTGTGTGTGTGTGTGTGTGTGTGTGTGTGTGCGTGCGTGCGTGTGTGCGTGTGTGTGTGTGTGTGTGTGTGTGTGTGTGTGTGTGTGTGTGTGTGTGTGTTTTGTTATATCTGCACATTCATCTGGTGATGGATACATGTTGATAATCACATAATACCTCTTGGAAACTGACTGATGTATTCAAGACCTGGTCAGATGATGTCACACAGCCATGCACAGGGGCAGCTTGGTTAATGAGTCTAGCCTAAGGATATTGTATAGAGCTACTGCTTAGACAGCTGCCTCATATCTAGGGCTAACATGCAGTTTATGCATTAGTTCCATTTGCATTCCTTGGATCATTGTCCCAAAGTCCAGATAACCAATAAGAGTATCCAAATACCACACTCCAATACATTTTCAGATGTAATACAATTACCAAACAAGCTGAAGTTTCAGCAACTAGAAAAGAAACTAAGTTCATTGAAATTATGTGAACGGGCTTCTATAAGTGAAATATTGCTTAATTTGTTACTGTATTGATGTTATATACTTAGTCTTTGTGAATCGTTCACTTTTTGGGGTACACCTTGGCATTCTAGTGCTAAAGACTGCATCACTTAGGTTCACACAGTATATCAGTGGATAATGTAGAAATCAAGCCAAGACCTGTGCTGTTTAGTTTGTCTGAAATACATTACCTTAGCCAACAAATAAATATGACTGTGTTTGTTTTTGTTATTTGTGAAAATGAAAGAATTTTCATTACTAAATTCTTGTCTAGTTAAACCTGCAAACATTATTGAGTTTTATCACAAACTAACTTTAGTGTCATTTGTATGCTTGATTTTTACAAGATGTTTATTATGAAGTTCATTTTAATATTTTGATGCTTGCTTTTTGCCTTTCAGATTCCAAGTTCCGTCTGTAGTGAGCAATGCCGTGTTGGATACAGAAAAAAAATAAAGGAGGGGAAGCCATTCTGCTGTTATGACTGCTTAGCTTGTCCAAAAGGGGAAGTGGCCAATAAAACAGGTATATTCTGTCTATCATATCATATCATATCATATCATATCATATCATATCATATCATATCATTCCATATTACGGCAATTCCAATTTAACACATATACAATAAATTATCTTAACTGAATTCCAGCAGCGACTCCCATTAGCCTGACACCCAACAAAACAATCTACCAACTATTTGTGTTCTGAGTGCCACTTCCTTTCCCTTGTCAATCACTTCTTGAACATTTATTTGTCTCTTATTTCCCATGCATTAAAATTATTTCCCCATATGTTCTTTTTTTCCTCCTATATGTTCTTAATTTATTGATCGATACTGTTATATTTCTTTTTATTTATTTGACATTAGATTACCAGTTAATGTTAGAATACATTACTTAGGTGGGCAGGAGCCTTTGCCCTACTGGTCCACTTTAGCTGAATGTGCTAATCCTATCCATGGCCTTGCCCCTAAGTATAGCCAGCATCTTAAATTAAGAAAATAAAAAAAAATAAAAAAAATCCTTCCTATAACATTACCACTCCAGTAAAATTTGAGCTGCATGTGGTTATGATTTGAATAGTGCACTAGAAAAAAAAATGTGTTTATTTTTTGATGAAGTTTGTGTCGTTGTATTGCATTAGTGATGTAAAAATTGGTCGATGTATTTTAATTGCTGCTTTCTGTGTCAACTAAGTAAAATGATGACCAAACATTATATAACCATATATTGATATGCTATAAATATATCTATAAATGTATCCCATTCAGAATACTGACGTAACAGAAAGTCAAACTTCATATGGTCGAGACCATATGATCAACTTTCTGAAAAGCTGAACAAAAGAAAGCAAAGAGTTAAGCTTTTGCAGGGGGCAAGCGCCCATGCACCTCCACACCCCCTGCATATTTGATATATATATATATATATATATATATATATATATATATATATATATATATATATATATATATATATATATATACCAACTCTGAAATTGCACTTCTGTGGGGACTAAGCAAAATTCCCCAATCTCCACTGAACTGCAATCTCCATTCAAAAGCTTTGACATTTTAGAAAGTCAGTCATATGGTCTTGACTATAAAGAAGTTTAACTTTCTGTTAAGTCAATCTGAATGAGACCCCTGTATATAGATAGATCTCTCTCTATATATCTTTCTATGTATCTCTATATTTATATCTACCTCTCCGTGAGTGTATGTGAGTGTATACCACCAAATCGAAAATTCACAACATCAAAGGGCAAACGATCAACCACAATTAGTTAAACAGCAGCTGTTTTCTGCAGGGGCAAAGCCAATCTGCACCTTCACATGGATTGCATTACAGAGGGAATAGGACAAAATTCCTGATCCCCATTGTACTGCGATCTCGAACATTAAAAACAGCTGGCACTTTGGATCAGGTGACTTTCAATCAACTGTATCTACTTTTTTCCTATTCTACTAGCTGTTTTTTGACAACTAGAATATAATCCATATATATATATATATATATATATATATATATATATATATATATATATATTTATATATATATATGGGTTGACTTTGACCTATCAAATACACTTTCTTGAAAACAGATTTACTGAAACAAATACCAAAACAAAAAAAAAAAAGAAAACCAAAACAACAAACACATTAAACTATACCCACCTAACAACCCCGCTACTTATATATACTAACTCCGACATCACACTATAGTAGGGAACAGGGAATATTTCTTTACTCTCACTGTTCCACTCTTCGTTAGACTGAGTTTTCACAAAAATACATTTTCAGAAAAATGCATTTTCACGAGAATGGACTCACTTAACTGCAGTTTGATGAACTGGAATTTCGATGGATCAAAGTAGACCCATATATATATATATATATATATATATATATATATATATATATATATATATATATATATATCTAGAGAGAGAGAGAGAGAGAAATAACAAATACAAATATTTGTATGTATCGATACTTATATTGATAGATACAGATATGACCAAAATTAATTTGAAGCAAGTCCATTTGAATAATAATAGGTTTATTTTACAAGGTGAATTTTTACAAGAACTTGAAGAAGAATAAACTAAAACAAAAAACACAGTTTAAATTCACTGCCAATGTCACATCAAGGTTCCAATTTGTGCTACAATATAGCTCCTAAGGAAAAAATAGTACCCATAGGAAATTATAAAGATCCACAGGAAGAAAGGCTAACTCTCTTTTCATCTTACAAACAATAGTGCACTGGCACACCATTAAAACATTTACTTTTAACCTGTCTAGATGTAGGGTAACACCAGGCTTTTTCCATTACATCAAAATTCTCATTTTTCAGCCTCTCCAGGATTAAAGAACATGCAGGCTTCCTTATATAGCCAAAATACTCAGTCTATATTTTGCTGTAACTAGCAGATTGAGGAAGCTTGCATGAAACTCCTTTAACCCCCACAATAGAGAATCAGGGACTTGAACATCTGAATTCTTGACACTCCTGACATGCATCTCATTGCAGACTGTTTTTAATTAATTATCAAGCAAACTTAATCCTTTCTTGATCTGTCTCTGTCTCTCTAATTTTTTCTCTCTGGCTTAAGAAAAAAAGAATCTGGCTTCTTCAACTCTGGCCATTCTGCAGAAACAAAATTGAAAATATCCATGTTTTATATATATATATATATATATATATATATATATATATATACATATATATATATATATATATATATATATATATATATATATATATACATATATATATATATATATATAGAGAGAGAGAGAGAGAGATAAATGTGTGTTTGTTCTAGCTATATATATATATATATATATATATATATATATATATATATAGATATACAAACACATACAAACATATAAAATAGGTAAATATAAATTAAATACACATGTACAAACATATATATATATATATGTATATATATATATATATATATATATATATTCATTATAGATAGAGTTACTGGTCCCTCAGTGTCATATGCCCTAGATACAAAATGCCAAGTATCAAAATGATGATTTCTCTTTTCCCTTGAAATCTACTACTGGTATGGTTTCTAGTTTTGCACCAGCTGTGACTCCTTTGGTTTTGGAGATTTTTTTCCCTTCTTCATTTCTGGATGATCATAAAGCTGGTATCTATATATATATATATATATATATATATATATATATATATATATATATATATATATATATATATATATATATATATATATATATATATATATATATATATATATATACATATATCTATATATATGTTTGTGGAGATGTATGGACTTGTAATTTAATTTTCCAACATTGTGGATCATCTGTTTTAAGTATTTGGGTTTTAGTGGATATAATATCAACAAGCAGAGAGATATAGATAGATATTCAGATAGAGATATGAAACACTAACCATTAGCATACATAAATCTTTAGAATTAAAAATTCATACCTTTACGTTTGTATTACTATGTTGATAATTTAAGTTTATAACCATCCTACAGAAATTTACAAAGATATATCTCCTAGCATATTGGTTAAAGTCTTTGCCTCCCACGGACAAGATACAGAGTTCTATCTTGTCCTCTGCACAATTCCTATGTCGAGTTTACATTCCCCAGGGTTCAGCAATGCTCCATGTAAGAATGGAGTTATTCTCATATGGAGAGTCTCGTATCCTCATAGAACAGCAGTGTGCCTTGCATATGCATCAAGGTGGCTGCTGTATTCCTACATGGACATGGGTCTGTGTACGAGTGCAGGGAGCATGTCCGAGAGCAGTGCTCTTACAATATACATGGCCCCTGCACTCCGGAGTTGCCATACAGCAATACAAAAGCAGCAAAAGTGTCCGTGGACACCTGTTAGTGTCTATGGACATACCTTTCAACCTCTTAGAACAAAAAAATCTGGACAAAGCCTAAAATGATGGGGTGACAAAGAGGGACAGATTTTAAATATTGCTCTTACAAACTTAAAAAGTTGATTGAATAATAGGTTTTGCATTAGCATTAATTTTCTGAAGTGTGTGGAGTCTTAAACTCAAATGTTTGTCATTATAATGATGTCAATACTCATCTATTTATCAGAAAAGTACAGATTTTAAGAGGAACACACCAAAATATGAGGCAAAAATCAGGACATTCTGCGAAAATCTGTACAGGTGAGAGGTATGTCTGTGGCGCTTACCTCTCAACTATTCTTGAAATGTGTGCAGATAGTTGACTCATGTATTTTGGTGTGTTCCTCCTAAAATGTGCACCTCCCTCACTCCACGGAACCAAAACATTAAGCTAATGCAAAACCTGTTTATCCTATCAACTTTCTAAGTTTGTAAGAGCAATACTCAGATGATGGTGCAGAAAGCAATGTGCAAACCCCTACAGTAAATAAAAATAAAACACATATGTATTTTTTTTTTCTGTCCGCAATAAAGTTTAAGCATAGCTGAGTGGGAGTGCACGTTACACAGCTACATTCAGCCTAGCTTACACATCCCAGTGAGCTAAATGCAAATATACAGCCCACACAGTGTAAAATGAAATAGCATAGTGATTACAGCTTTTGCTTACCAAGCCAGTATTCACGGTTTGAGTCCCCATTCAATCCATTCATTTTTATCTGTTAAAAAAGTACAAAAATATATTTTGTTATTAGTAGGTAGTGAATAATATATATATATATATATATATATATATATATATATATATATATATATATATATATATATATATATAGATATTTGTTAACCAGGGTAGTGTAGCATGTCCAAATGTGAGGTGTCAGTGTAGTACAGATGTGAAACCCCCATATAAACACAAGTGTCCCATACAGCATAGCTAGAAAAGAATGTATTGTAATGAAAGCACATAGGGGGATGTTATACAAGGTAGACATGCATATCATAATATGTCATTTATGAGGAATTAACCCCACACTGCTGATAATCTGTAAAAGAAAGTTGAACAATGCTAACTTGTGCTCAGCTATGCCAGTATAAGCATCGCTTAAATGTAAATTATAAGCAGGAATTAGCATAGTTAATCAGATTTGTGCTCTGGTAAGCAATGCATATACCAGCTAAGCATGTTTGCCTGGGGCTTAGCTTAGCTTAACATATTCAAAACCATCCAATCATGGCAAAGGGTGGGAAATCAGCCAAATTTAAACCTCACAGGTGGGAATTCAGCTCATAACCGGTTTTAGCTCTCCAGTGTAGGCACTATAGCTGGTGTTGGAGAGGGTGTGTGCTTTCGTGCACAGCACTGAGGCATACAGGAGTCCAGAGTCATGGTTGGACAATACAAAGCAGAGGCCTGGGAAAGTCTCACCAATGATCTCCCCAGTGCCACTGGCATCCATCAGACTGGTGAGCAGGTCTGGCACCACTTTGCTGACTTAAAACAGAGGAAGAGGGAGGTATTGGACCAGTAGTTACAAGATGCATGGCAGAGGGATGTCCTAGGTGTGTGTAAGTATTAATATCAATAACTGTTTATCAAAGTCCAGCCTGTGTATGTGATGGATAGATATGCATAAAAGTTTCTCTATCTTCTTTACAGCTCCAGCTGAGCAGGCTGTGAACCAGGAAGCCCAGAAGCCCATGCAAGCAGGCTATTAAGGCTGCATGCGAGGCTGGTGAGGAAGAATCTAGCTTGTAGTATTCGTACCAAATAAATATAAAGGAGTAGAATGTTACCTTGCAGTATTAAAAATGGGTATGGTTTGTACTAAATAAACCAGACAATATTACAGTAATAGTGCCATATAGGTTATATATAAATAAAACTGTAACTGCCTGTCAATAAAATTCAGAACCCTGGAGTGGTTGTGTTTGCTTTGTTATTGTATGAATTTAAATGTGTGCAGGTTATGCACAGCAACTATAGCTCTGAAAGCATTAAACAATCAAGTTTCATTTGACAAAGTTATGCCTTTGTAAGACATGAGATTAACTTATATGAAATGTTTCATGCACCAAGATCTGATATCTGAATAGTAATGTTGTGTTAACCATTGTTTTCCACTCTGTGCTATGTCAAAATGTATGCATAGAAATGCATGTATAAGAATGTTGTAATTACAAGGTCAGATTGTACAAGCAAGAGAGTATTAGACAGAAAACATTCAAAGAAGCAACAGCAGTTTCTCAACAGCTTGTTCTGATGAAACACAAAAACTTGTGTTGTATTTTATGCACAAATAGGCAGGGTTTGAATCCCGGGAGTGGTAATAAGCTGTATGCATAATTTCACCTAGGATTTTGTGAATATGTGTAGAAACAGTCAGGTAGTGTTAACAGAAATTTTCTCCACAGGTCTGCCAAGTAAGGAAAGGTATAAAGTAGCTATATGAAGGCTGTAGTTATACTGTGTAAAACACCCATGGTCCAACCCCAAGGCTGTAAATGACATCAAGATAAGTACATACACCAAGTAGTCTCCCCCAAGAAATGTTCAAGTGTCATGTCACAGCTACTGATCCCTGCTGCCAACATCCAGGGTGACTGATAGAAATCAAGGCAGAGTATGGCAGTAGCAGACATACACACACACACACACACACACACACACACACACACACACACACACACACACACACACACACACACACACACACACAATATGAGTGCACATATTTAACCCTGACTATGTGAATATGGGTAGAAACTGTCAGGTAGTGTTAACAGAAATCACTTCCACAGGTCTGCCAGGTAAGAAAAGGTATAAAGTAGCTATAAGAAGGCCATAGGTTGTTGTAATAATACCTGTAGAGTAATCATTAGAGCAATGATAATTAAAGCTATGAGCACTACAAGAATCTACATTTGTTAATTGACATCTCTCTCTCTCCCCCACCATATCTTCATCAATAATCTAAACACATAAATGGATGGGTATGTTTTCCACCAAACCTACCATTGGGACATGTGTACTATTGTTCTACAAATATTGAAATGTTTTCCAATTAATTTTCCCTTTTCAAATACTATCAGTCGTGGCCTGTTGCTATCAATGTAACCTGCTTGCTGGTGTAATGCCCACTGTGGTACCATATAGGCATATGCTCTGTTTGCTATACAAATGCTCCAAATCTGTTGTTTTGGGTTAATGGGAATACTCAAGCATGCTGTTATAACTAGTCCTGGAATGTGTTTTTCATGACTAACCAACATGTTCTAAAACTGCAACACCATAGCACATCTGGGAAGGCTGATACCAGTGGATCTCCCTCTCCCGCCTCATCTGGCCATGGCACCAGGCCCCAGCACATCTGGGACCCACCCCAGAACCTCCTCGTCTGCTGGTCCTATACCACCATTGGGTGGAACCACCTCAGGGGATGGGGCTCACCCCCCCCGGGTGCTGGCACGGACAGGATCTTGTCACTCAAAGCCAGGTCCTGGGTCTGGTGCTTAGGGAGCACCACAAAGAACTGGGAGATCTGCTATGGCGCATTTAGAGGATCAGCCTGCACCTCTTACTCAGCCCCCAGCACAGCCACCTTTGGGGCCGTGAAGGTGCAGTGGTGACTGCCCATGGTTGGGGACCTCAGTCCCACTGTATCCATTTGGGGGATCGGGGGCTTCTGATTATGAAACACCCCTCTCGATCCAAGGTGTTTACCCACACATGTGTCATATACCACCCCTGTATGCTGTCTTGTCTGTGTTTCTACCCAACCTACCTCCCCAAATATACCTACTATCCTTCTCCAACATCCCACTCTCACCTTAAAAAAAAAAAAAGACAATCTGTTCCCCCCCCC
>NC_056729.1:1928100584-1928238084 GCF_019279795.1 Protopterus annectens | reverse complement strand
CCCATCACATCAGCCTGGTCCTTACAAACATGGGGAACTGTTGCTGTGCACACATAGTCAACTCCTCTATTGTTAGATATGACCACAAATTAATCAACTTTGGAAATCCACAGCCACCCCCCCCCCCACAACGGTAACCACCATGAAAAGCCTTTCCAAACTAACTTTGGCCTACTAAAAACCGAGGTGGTTAACCTCTTGGCAGCCATGCAAATGGAGATTAGTTGCATGACTGCTGAATCAAACAACAATGCACTATGAACATGTACATAAATACATGGATACTGGCATACCCAACAGAACCAAGGCCCTCACCTCCTAAAAAAGGAAGCCAGTCTGGTGGTCTCCGGTCATGAAGAAACTGTACAACAGGAGGAGGAAACTGATATGAAATAAAGTGAAGTCCCAAGACTGGAAAATACCCTTATCAGCCTCGATTTTATGCTCAACTTCTGAGAGACTTGCTTGGCTACAAACATCTGCATTAGAAGCTGAAGTTAAGTGAAACTTGCATTAGTGTATTTTAGTCTTTTGTTAAGTACAAACTTGCAGTTTTAAAAGTACGTATTTTCATGTTTTCTGTTTCCTAATTGTGTTTCATTGAACAGTGTGCTGTGTGTCTCTCTGCAGTTAGTACACAGCCACCCTCCCTGTTTCTGTGTTGGTAATTAGTGTTGCTGGCTCTGGAATTGCCCACCCCTCCTGTAAGTCTGTATTAGAACAATCCTCCTGGGTCCATCTCATTTGCTCATTTAACCAAGTACAGTGAGATCATATACTGAGTCTAGTGTTCACTCTACTTAATACAGAGAGAAGACTTGAGAAGGCCAACCCACTTATGCTCTTCCTTCCTCTCTCCTTGCACTTAAAAAAAATAATTTGCACTTTATTCATCTGTTTTTACTGTATTTGTCTTTCCTCCTACTTTATTTTTCTTTTCATAAAAGTACTCAATTTTATTTATTCTGCTGCATTTATTACTGTTTGGTAGTAGCCTGATTAAATTGTAACAGTTATTCTAAGTCTTTTGGTTTAAGCACTTGGGCTTCATACAGGCTGTTTTACATTAAGAATGTTTTTGGTCTGCACTGTTGTGGCAGGACAGGTAGCTTACATTCTTCTAAGCTGGGAATTGCTGATTGAAGGCCCAGTGTCCGCTATTCTAAAAGTGTATTAGTTCTGGCTTAAGTACTTGGGCTTCAGGCCAGTTATTCTACATTAAGAGGGTTTGTGGTCTGCACTCTTGTGGGAAGAGAGGCTGGATTCTGCCCTTCTAAGCTGGGAATTTCTGGTCACATGCTTATTGCGCTTGCTTATTTGAACTGTTTCTTTCTGAAATTGGGGAGCCTTGTTGCTGTAGCATAGACCAGATTCAGGCCTGCTGAATCTAGCTTTGTTTGTGCACTGATCTAGGCCATCTTTTTTTGGAGAAGGTTCCTCTGCACCCTAGTAGCAGGAGTGGGCAGTTAGAATTTGTCTGACTGAAGACTGCTGGAACAGGGCTCAGTTTTGATCTTTTTTCTGGTTTATTGGGTAAGTTGTTTAAATCAGTTTGTTTTTCTATTCTATATATATATATATATATATATATATATATATATATATATATGTATATATATATATATATATATATATATATATATATATATAATATATATATATATATATATAGATAGATAGATAGATAAATTGCACTTTATTCATCTGCTTTTACTGTATTTGTGTTTCTTCATACTTTATTGCTAGGGGCATTGACTACAACTCTGATCTGCGATATATAACAAGTATCCTTTTCTGTGCATTTAAAGTATTTTTTTGATTGTATCTGCTTTATTTTTTGAAAAACAAACAAACAAAAAATATACTTGTTTCCTGCCTTTTAAAGCTAGTATAGTCCACGTTTCAAGTTAGTGCTGAATTCAGGGCTGTGTTACAAATCTCTGTGTTTGCCCATACCTTACCTGGATAGAAGGAAGTTTCTGTGTTCACCTGTGAGAGATGGGAGCTTTGAGCAGCCTATCTGTTCCTGGCAGAGTGGTTTCAGCCCAGAAATTAGTAGTTTATTGGCCATTTTGGGATAATTTCTATCTCTTTCATTTCCCTGCTATAAATACCGCATTTGCCTGGTTTTGCATGCCGGGTAGCGCCAGTTAGCTAGGGTAAAACTATTCCCAGCTCCACAAAGTCTCATATTCAATTTTTCCCTTGGAACTAGACAAACATTCAATTTAAGCACTCAAGCCATTCATTTCTCAGCCCGGCTGTTGCTCAAAACTTATAGCAAGCACTTATAAACCCTAGCACTAGACCCTCCTGTACTGTACAGAAGGACAAAGCTCTCTATTCGACCTTATCAGCCATCCAGTAAAACAGTTCACTGTATCTATCCAGGCATGTCCAAAGGTCAGTTTCAGGTGTACTCTCCAATCCAACTGGTGAATCTGGGCATTTTGAGGCAATGTTAAACTGCCTCATGTACACAGACAACCCTTTCCTCCTACCACCAAACACTAAAACATGCAAGAGATGTAGTTATGCAGCCAGACTAGAGGCTAAGCTCTCTCAACCCATGACTGGATCAGACAGTCAAGAGGAGAGGGGAAATATTTGCATCACACCACCAGTCTCACATAGACCCATTAAATCAGCACCGGCAAAAACACACACATAAATACATGAAAACATACTTGGAGGCTCTAAATAAAAATCAGCAAAACCAACAGAGACCTCCAAAGCAAACATCCAAGCAACATCCACCCCCCCAGCACAAACCATGAAACACATACTTCACAAAACCAGTGTGCCATGCAATCACAGCCCTTAAGGCAACATAACATACCCAAAATGCTAGCAATAGGTGAATCTATAGTCAGGCACACTGACGTCCCACACACACTAGGCTGAATAAGGAGAAGGTTACTGTTAGCTGCCTGTCAGATGCCAGGATCTGCCACATGACACAAGCACTCAGGTCACTCCAGAACAAGTACAAATATGATTCTGTCATTGTCCATGTTGGTGTGAATGACCTGAGCCTTACCTCCCTGACTACATGAAAAGAGACATGGAAGAGCTCTCTAATCACATAGCCCAGGCTGGGATGAACCTGACCCTGAGTAGCATCCTGCCCTCACCAAGAATGATACCACGGCATAAAGAAAAAAATTCTCAATTTCAACAATTGTCAAAGTTTCTGGTGTCATTCAAAGGGGATCCAGTGTCTGTTCACTTGGGATGACATGCTCGACAAGCCACTCTGCTTAGCTAGAGATGGCTTGCACCTGTCACCTTAGGCTTTCGAATACTGGCCACCCCATAGTGTCTTTTTTAGGCAAGGCTCAAATGACAAACCCACCACCATAAATAGCACAAGTAACAAAAAACTGAGGGTAATGCTACTCAGTGCCAGAAGTCTAAACCTCAAAATGCATGCACTCGAGGCACTCCTCAGTATGAAGAATATCAATTTATGTGCAGTAGCAGAAACCTGGTTTAAAGATCCAGAGAGCACCCCAGCACTACCAGGCTACAACTCATACCATACATTTTGTCCACAGAACCCAAACCGAAATACAAAAGGCGGGGGCGTATCTATATTCATCAAGCATACCCACAACTCCAGGTTAGTGGAACAGCACGATGCTTCAGAGATCATCCACGTGCAACTACCAACAGGAAAAACTGCAATTCAAATTGTAGCTTGCTACAGATCACCCACCATGTCCCAGGACCCCCATTCCACATTTCTGGAAACACTGGGAAACATAAAGGTCCTACTAAACACCCTAATATTGGGTGCTTTCAAATACCAAAACATTAACTGGGAGAACTACTCAAGTACTAACTCCTTTGCCCAAAATTTCCTAGAATTTATAAACTCAAACACCCTGGTTCAACTGGTCAGCACTCCCACCAGAGGTGACAACATATTGGGCCTGGTCAAAACCAACATGGGCGACTGGCATTCCACACCAGAGGTCAACCCCTCGCTGGTTAAATCTGACCATAAACAAATCACTTTGGATATCCACATTCCACCCCCACCCCCAGACAAGGAAACCACCCTGAAAAACTTTTCAAAAGCAAACTTCACGTTACTTAAGTTTCAAAGCTCCCATGCTGAAGGATAATGCTGTCCAAGCTGCAAATTCCTTTACTAATGCATTCTACGGGCACCTACAAGAATGCATGGATCGTGCCATCCAAAGCAAAACCAAGACGCACTCCTCCAAGAAAGGAAACCAGTCTGGTGGACTCCTGCCATAAACAAGCTATACAATAGAAGGAGGAAACTAGTTCAGAAAAGAGTAAAATCCCAAGAAGGGAAGACATCCCTGATCAGTATCAGCAAGAAACTACGATCCCTCATAAAATCATCCAAGGCGAGCTTTGAAAGTAAAATTGCCAAGGACTCCAAAGATAACCACAAGGCATTCTTTAGCTATGTCAAGAATCTAAGTGGCAATGCTCAGATTTGCTCGGAGTTAGTGCAGAATGGCACAAAATACACTGAACCGACTGATATCGCCAACATCCTGGCAGACAGGTTCAGCACAAACTTCACCCCCCTCTCACCCCCAAAAGGGCCCATAACCATACCAGAAGAATGTAGAGTCCCTGAAATCACAGACACTCAGGTTAAAACAGCCCTTTCCAAATCCAAAAACACAGCATCAATGGGACCGGACAGTGTCCCAGGCTGCATCCTACACAAGCTCAAAGATGAACTAACCCCTCACCTAAACACACTGTTCAAACTCAGCCTCTCCACAAGCTATGTACCCATAGAGTGGTGCAAAACAATGGTTATTCCACTCCACAAAGGTGGAGCCACAACAGACCCTGGGAACTATTGCCCTATAAGCCTGACTAGCTTGGTCTGCAAGGCTATGGAGCGCATCATCATGGAACTCATTAACAGAGATTTTGGGAACCTCCAAACACTGGACCCTACCCAGCATGGCTTTGTTAAGGGAAGATCATGCCTTTTAAACCTGGTTGACTTCTTTGAGACAGTTACCAAGGCTATAGATGAGGGAAAGGTGGTACACACAGCCTACCTAGACCTCGCTAAGGCTTTTGACACCATTCCCCATTCTGGTATTATAGACAAGCTCACCAGCCTGAACATAAACCCCTGTCACACGATGGGTTGCCAACTGGCTCACAGACAGAACCCACATGGTGAGAGTTGCGGGAGCTAGGTCCGACTCTAAACCGATTACAAGTGGTGTTCCCCAGGGCTCAGTCCTAGGACCCCTACTGTTTGGCATATACTTTTCAGAGGTACAGGCAAGCACAGGAGGACTATGGCTGACCAATTTCGCAGATGACTGCAAACTAGGGGCTATAATTGAATCTCCGGTGACACAGACACCACCCAAAAGGGTCTCACTGAGATGGATACCTGGTGTCAAAATCATAGCCTCAAGCTAATTGCCAAAAAGTGCATAGTCATCCCTTTTGGAAAAAACAAAGTACCCACAAACTACCACATAGGTGGTAGTCCCCTAAATATGGAAGACGTAATAAGGGATATGTGGACCCAAGTAAATAGTAATCTCACCTTTGATAATCACATTGACAAAGTGGTTAGAAAATCCTTCTATGTGGCCCACCTGATCACAAAAGGGTTTGCATCCAGATCAAAAGAGATCATTGTGCCCCTCTACTCATCACTCATCAGACCCATCATAGAGTACAATGCTCCATTTGGGATGTACCTTACAAGACACCTGCAACAGCTGGAAAGACCACAGAAGTATCTCACCAAGAGGATCACTGTCTTCAAACAGATGCCCTATGCAGCTCGACTGAAGAAACTCCAGCTGTACACAGTTACATACACTTACTCAGAGGTGATCTCTGCCTGACATACAACTCCATGTCCAATCCAGAATTGATGGACATGCACCACCTAAAGAAAACCTTATCCCCTTGAGCCACACACTCTAGGGATCTAAAACTCACCACAACAATAAATAGGATGTGCTGGAGAGATAGATTCCTATCCCAGAAACTTCACATGCTTTGGAACAAGATTCCAATCAACATTAGGCTGAGCTCCTCACTAACACTCTTCAAAAGAAACCTTGACGAGTGGATGGGAAACAGAAAGTTTACCCGGGTCAGTTGTTCTGCTGGACAAAGGCATAGGGAACTAATCTAAGGGGGCAGCGAAAGCCAACACATTCTGGCTAGGCTTATAAATGCCTTTGGGCAGATATCCTAGTACCTACCTATGAACCTATGAATCTTTAAATTAAAAGCTGAGATCCATCATCAAATACTACATAGCTAGCTGTGAAAACATAATTAGAGCACATAATAAAGACAACCACAAGGTCTCATACAGATATGTAAAGAATCTCCATGGCAATACCAAGATTTGCTCTGAGCTACTGGACAATGGCACCTCCTAAACTGAACCAATAAATATTGCCATTATACTGGCTGACATATTGAGTGCAAACTTTACCCTATCCCCCCCAAAGGACCAATCACAATACCAGTACACTGCCAGGCACCCGGTTTTACTGCTGCACAAGTTAAAATACCACTGTCCAAGGCCAAGAATAAAGCTTCTATGGGACCTGACAATATTCTTGGCTGTGTTCTACATGAGCTACAGAGTGACCTGGCACCTCACCTGTGTGCCCTGTTCAATCACAGCCTCACCTCAGGCTTTGTCCACACTAAATTGTGCACTGCTACAGTCACTCCTCTCCACAAAGGAGGAGTGACTATAAACCCCGGGAACTACCGCCCCAATAGCCTAAGTCTGTTATGCAAAGATATGGAATGCATCATCATGCACCTAATAAGCAGGGATATGAGAATCTGCAGACTCAGGATCCCACAGAGTTTAGTTATTTGTAGTGTAGGTCATACCTGCTCAATCAACCTGGTCAACTTCTTGGGTTCAGTCACCTGAGCTGTGGATGAAGGCAAGGAGGCACATACAGCCTACCTTGATCTGACCAAAGCCTTTGATAACATTCCCCACTCAGGAATCATGCAAAAACTCATTAAGCTAGACATCAATGCCTAAATCACTAGGTGGGTTGCAAACTGGGTCACAGATAGAACTCACAGTGTGAAAATAGCTGACTCCAAGTCAGACTGCTGAGCAGTCATAAGTGGAGTCCCACAAGATTCTGTCCTGGGTCCTCCCATGTTTAGTATCAACTTCTCTGAAGTCCATGCCAACATGAAGGAACTCTGTCTGACAAAATTTGCAGGCAGTTGCAAGTTGGGAGCTATTATTAACTACCCGAGTGATGTTGGCATTCTAAAGAAAGGCCTCACTGAGACCAATGACTGGTGTCAGAGCCACGGCCTTAAGCTCAATGTCAGAAAATGTGTTGTCATCCTTTTTGGGAAAAACCCTGTTCCCATGAATTACCATATTGATGGTAGTCCCCTGAACAAAGAAGGCATTATACGAGATCTGGGTACACAGGTTGACAGCAATGTCTCTTTTGACCACCACATTGTCACTGCAGTCAGAAAGTCCTTCTATGTGTAACATCTCAGTATTAACGCATTAGCATCCAGGAAGGAGGAGGTCATTGTCTCACTGTACTCTTCTTGACAGAGTGACACAGTTTGTTTCAGTATATATATTCTGATGGATGTGAGGTAGGTAAATGAAATGTATGCCCTCATTTTCTGACAACAATCATATCATCACAGCGATTTACCCAAAAAATGAGAATAATCTGTAAAACAGACCAGAAATATGATCAATAAACCTGGATATCCTGAAACAATTCAGCCAATTGAGAGGTATGCTCAGAACCCCTTACTACAATGAATCTGGACCAAGGCTGACAAAGTGGAGGGTGGAAGCCATGAAAATGGGGATGTATCTGAAAGTACAGACACAGATAAGCTAACACAGTTGTTGTAGTAGCGCCCTCCTGTGTGCTGTAACATATATTTAGTGAAATAGCACAAGTAATTGAAATAGGAAATCTGCTATGGGTAATTACACATGCATTTACAAATATATCAGGCACTACAGGGATGTAACAGCACTGACAGACACCAGTGTGAAAGTGCATGGCCACAACCAATATCACCATAGTCACAGTCACATACCAGTAAGTCAAGTGAACAGTAGAGTATACGGACTGTGTGAACAAATCCATCATTGTTTGCCACTCACACACTAGCCCTGCATATACAGTCCCGAGTCTCAGTGTAGTCTGTATCCTGACCTTGGTGCAGAACATGTCTCAGTCTGCTCCTACAAACACATACGGCCAATAGATCAGCAGAAACTGGAGCAGCATGCACAGTCAGAAAAAGAAGGAACCATAACACTTACATCCACCCCTCTTCATACACAGCCAAAATAACATGTACACATGACATGAGTACACAGTCATGAGAGTGTGTTAACAATGGTCAAACATACACAGGCCTCTCACATGTACTGTTCACCTCAGAATGTACAGGCTCAGCACTCATATCTCTCTCCTCTTCCCTGACATGTCTGTGGGTCTACTACATCACTGAGATAGTAGCAGGAATGAAGGCAAGAAATAATGATACTAAATGCATCTGAGCCTCGTTGACATCAGGACAAAACCTGACATCATTTGGGGACAGAGGCACAAGCACAGGGGTAGATTGGAAATATTGCTGTCATACATTGAGACAGTTGCAGATGTTACTGGGTTTGTTGTATCATATCCTTCATGAGGAATATGACATCAGAATACCAATAGATGTGAGTATTTACTGACTGCCTTCCTCAGAGTCCATGACTGATTTACCAAGGATACCAACTGTCTGGGGAACAGACAAAACATAACATGCAAACATGTGGCCAGTCTGTGGACAGTGTGCCAGTGGAGAGGTATGTCAGAGACATATCACTGTCAGTCATGAAGTCACGCACTAAATGCATGTCCACACAAACCCTGTCAATCTATCAATCCACCATGTGTATAACAGCACTGATGATATAAAATCTGTTCACAATTCTGGGGATATGTCCCCCATGTTGTTGAGCTGTCTCCACATGTCCTGTCTTATGATGTATTGCCACCTACTGTATGTGAATCTATAGACCACCACTTCTGTAATGTCCCTCACATAGGCAAGGAAAAGGGGAAAGGCCCACATTAAGGAATATCCCATATGCTGGAACTAGCAGCAGTGTCCAGGCCTACAGAATATTACTATGTGGGCACATACATAGTTGCATGGCCTTAGCAATACCTGATATCTGCACATCTGCACAGAGGACAGACAGAAATTAGATAGCCAACAGGTTATGCATTAGGATGAATGTTTTAAAGGAGAGAAGTCTAAAAACTGAAAGGTATGCCATTACTACATGAGAGCAGTTGTCAATAACATGTCCAAAAACATAGTAGTCTAGAGTTAATATCATAATATCATATCAATATCCAATAGGAGATGCATAAAAACATACAACTCAAACACCAAGAACAAGATAGTTAGTACTCAGAGTCTCAGATTTGCATGCAGGGGTGTATAGAACAAGTACAATAATCCGCAATCTATTTTTACTTGGAAAAGCACTGTTAAAAGTATTAACTTAATAATACAATATGTGTTAAACTATTTTGTCAACCAGTGCACTGCAGCTGGTGTAACATGAAAGTGTGACTGCATATAATCTGGGATACTACCCTTGTATAAAACAAATTAAAAAAAATATTGTGGTACTACCAATGTATACCCAAGTGTCCCATACAGTACAGTCACATCACTTGCTTCTATAATGACAGCACATAGAAGCATGTTATTTACAGGAAATTAAATAAACTTATTAAAGATGTCATTACCCTGCTAATTTATCAGACTGGAATGTGATTAATGGTTACCAGGGCTAAGCTATGCTTAGCAGGTTTAAGCATTGCTTATATGTAAATGTTAAGCAGATTTGCGCACTAGTAAGCAAAGCCAACATGGTTTAAGTGCCTATTCGTTTAACCGTACATTAGCACCACTTACTGTTACGCAAACCCGGGCAGACACACTTTTAGGCTGCTAAACCTGCCTTAATCACTCTGTATCCAACAGTATTTGTTCTGCCTAGCAACAAAATAAACAGCCCTTGCAGGTCTTGAACCCAGAACCCTGCACGACATTGTCACAGCAGTTTACAAGTAAGCCATCTGAGATGTATGCTTTTAGGATGTTTTCTCAAACATACCCTACTTTACAGCCAGTTTACAATAGGGAAGAGACACTGCAATTAGGAAGGATTGGTATCTACAAATATATATCTGAAAAAAAACATATACATAGCGGGAGAGATAGATATGTATGGCAATACATGTATGTGTATAACAATATATAGATATATTACCAATAAATACTGAGGTGTGTGTGTATATATATATATATATATATATATATATATATATATATATATATATATATACATACACACACACACACATATATATATATATATATATATATATATATATATATATATATATATATATATATCTTTGCAAACATGTCTCAAAATGCCCATAAACATATGTTGCTGATAGACCACCCATACCTGGGGTAGCATGCACAGTTGGATGCAAAAGGACCTATGACACTCACATCTGCCCCCCAGTCCAAATAAATAAGTGAACAGTACACTGCTACAAAATCATGATAGGCCATACACAATGGTCAGACATGACTAACTAAAATGACTGAACATAGCACAGAGAAATACAACCAGCCAGTAATTCACATAGGTTCATAGGTAGGTACTAGGCTATTAACCCTAGGGCATATATAAGCCTAACAAAAATGTACCCTGGCTTTTACCACCCAAGAAAATTATTTTCCTGTGCTCCTGTCGAGCAGAGCCACAAAAGTGATCCCTGGGGTGAATTTCCTATTTCCCATCCAATAATCAAAAATTTTCTAGAAGAGTGCTAATGAGGAGCTCTGTTTGACATAGATAGGTAGCCTGTTCCAGAGTATGGGAAGTCTCTTGGACAGGAATCTATCCCTCCAGCATGTTCTGTTTGTTGTAGTGACAAGGTTTAGGTCCCTAGAGCGTGTAGCTCAGAGGGATTGGGATTTCGTTAAGTGGAGCATGTCCAACAGCTCTGGGTTTGACATAACTTTGTATGTTAGGCAGAGATCGCCTCTGAGTAGGCGATATGCGACGGAGTAAAGCTGGAGTTTTTTGAGACGGTCTGCGTAGGGCATCTGTGAGGTATTTCTGTGGCCTTTCCAGTTGTTGTAGATGTCTTGTGAGCTACATACCAAAAGGGGCACTGTACTCTATAATGGGTCTAATGAGTGATGAGTAGAGGGGAACAATGACCTCTTTTTTTCAGGATGAGAAACCTTTTGTGATGAGGTGAGCCATGTAGAAGGATTTCCTGACCACTGTGGCAATGTGGTTATCAACGAGAGACTACTGTCCACCTGTGTCCCAAGGTCTCTTTTCACACTTTCAGCATTAAGTAGATAACCACTTATGTGGTAGTTCATGGGTACAGAGTTTTTACCAAAGGGGATGACAATACACTTTTTGTCATTAAGCTTCAGGCCATGGCTTTGACACCAGGCATCTGTCTCAGTGAGGCCCTTTTGTAGTATGTCCACATCATTAGGAGTTTTAATTATGGCTCCTAGTTTGCAGTCATCTGCAAACTTTGTTAGCCAAAGACCTTCTGTGTTAGCCTGTACTTCAGAGAAGTAGATACCAAACAGGAGAGGACCGAGGACTGAACCCTGTGGTACTTCACTTGTCACTGGTCTGAAGTCAGATTTGGAGTCTGCTACTTCGACAGTGTGGGTTCTGTCCATGAGCCAGTTGGCAACCCATCTTGTGACATAGGGATTTATGCCTAGTTTAGTTAGCTTATCTATAATTCTAGAGTGGGGGATAGTGTCGAAAGCCTTTGTGAGATCTAGATAAGCTGTGTGAACCACCTTACCCTCATCTATGGCTTTGGTGACTGCTTCAAAGAAGTCAATCAGGTTTAGGAGACATGATCTGCCTTTTACAAACCCAAACTGGGTAAGGTCCAGAGTTTGGAGATTACCAATGTCTTTGTTTATGAGTTCCATGATGATACGTTCCATGGCCTTGCAGACCAGGCTCATCAGGCTAATGGGACAGTAGTTCCCAGGGTCTGTTGTGGCTAGTCCTTTGTGGAGTGGAATAACCATCATTGTGCACCATTCAATGGGGTAAAAAGCCTGAGGTGAGGCTATGATTGAACATGGTACTTAGGTATGGTGCCAGTTCATTCTGTAGTTTATGTAGAATGCAGCCTGGGATATTGTCAGGTCCCATGGATGCTGTGTTCTTGGCTTTGGAGAGTGTGTTTTTCACCTGTGCGGCCGTGATTACAGGAACTTTGCATTCTTCCGGTATAGAGATGGGCCCTCTAGGGGGCAAGAGGGGGGTAAATATAGCACTGAACCTATCTGCCAGGATGTTGGTAATATCAGTTGGTTCTATATATTTACTGCCATTGTGCTGTAACTCAGAGCATATCTGAGTGTTGCCATTGAGATTCTTGACATAGCTATGGAATGCTTTGTGGTTGTCTTTAGAGTCATTGGCAATTTTGTTTTTGTAACTAGATTTGGAGGATTTTATGAGAGATCTCAGCTTTTTACTGAGGTTGACCAGGGTGTTCCTCCAGTCATGGGATTTTACTTTTTTTTGCAATAGTTTCTTTCTTCCGTTATAGAGTTTGTTTATGGCAGAGGACCACCAGATTGGTTTCCTTTTTTTTGGAGGATAGCATCTTGGTTCTATTTGGGATAGCATGAACCATGCACTCATGTAAGTGCTTATAAAGTGCATTTGTGTGGGATTCAGCAGGCGTACCTCTATTGTCCATCTGCATGGGTGTCATGAAGTTTGCCACTTCTGTCTTAAGAAGTGTGAAGTTGGCTTTGGAGAAGTTTTTTACGGTGGTTTCTCTAATTGGGGGTGGGGGGGTGGGATGTGGATGTCTAGGATGATTAGCTTGTGGTCGTATCTGACCAATGAGGAATTGACCTCTGGTGTGAAACACCGGTTGCCCATGTTGGTAATGACCAGGTCTAAGATATTGCTGCCCCTGGTGGGGGTGTGAATAAGTTGATCCAAGGCTTTGGAATTTATGAATTCCAGAAAACGTTGAGCAAAAGAGTTGGTACATGAGTAGTTTTCCCAGTTAATGGTGGGGTAGTTTAAATTGCCCATTATTAGGGTGTTGGGTTGTACCCTAATACTTTCCAGTGCAACAAGAAATGAGGAGTGGGAATCCTGGTGCATAGTGGGGTGTCTGTAGCAAGCTAAAATTTGGATTGTGGTCTTGCCCAGAGTTAGTTGTACTTGGATAATCTTGGACGCATTATGCTGTGCAACTAGCCTGGAGGTGTGGATATACTTAATGAATATGGACACACCTCCACCTTTAGTGCTTCCTTCCGGGTTAGGTGGCCAAAAGGTGCAGTATGAATTTTAGCCTGGTAACACAGGGGTACTCTCTGGAGCTTTGAACCAGGTCTCTTTCACTGCACAGATGTCGATGTTCTCCATTTTAAGGAGTACCTCGAGTGAGTGCATTTTGAGGTTTAGACTTCTAGCATTGAGTAGCATTACCCTCAGATTTTGCTTGCTTGTATCTGTTATGGTGCTGAATTTGTCATTTGAACCTTGTTTAAAAAAGGCACTATAGGGGTGGCAAGAGCCTTAGCCAATATCCGGAATCCCAAGGGTGACAGGTGCAGGCCATCTCTGGCAAAGCATTATGGTCTGTCGATCATGTCGTCCCAGGCAGACAAATACTGGATCCCCTTAGAATGACACCAGAAGCTTAGCATTTGTTGAAGTCAATCATTTTGTCCTTGTACTGTGGTATCATTCTTGGTGATGGCAGGATGCTATTCAGGGCTAGGGTCATACCCGCCTGAGTTACAAGATCGGAGAGCTCCTCCATGTCTCTTTTCATGTAGTCCAGGGAGGTACATCTCAGGTCATTCACACCAACATGGACAATGACAGTGTCATATTTGTACTTGTTGTGGAGTGACCTGAGTGCATGTGTTATGTGGTGGACCCTGGCACCTGACAGGCAGCTGACAGTAACTTTTTCCTTGTTTAGCCTGGTGAGTAGAACATCAGTGTGCCTGACTATAGAGTCACCTATGACTAAAGTTTTGGGTACGTCGTTATGCCTTATGGGCTGTGGTTGAGTGGCACACTGAATTTGTGTGCTATGTGCCATTTGGGTTGTGTTGGGGGGTGGAGTTTGCTTGCATTTCTGCTTTGGAGGTCCCTGATGCTTGGGCAGATTTTTATTGAGAGCCTCCACAAATGTAGGTGTGTGTTTTGTGTTTCTATGTGTGTGTTTTGGTGGTGTAGGTTTTGAGGGATTATGTGATGAGTGTGGTGTGGTGCAAGTGTTTACATTCTCCTCTTGACTGTCTAGTCCAGTCTTGGGTGAAGAGAGCTTTGCTTCCAATTTGGCTATATAAGTGCATACCTCACAGGTTGTAATGTTGGGTGGTAGGTTGTCTATTTACATGAGGCAATTGCTGCATTGCCTCAAGATGCCCAGATTCATCAGGTACACAGGAGAAATCACCGGGAGCTGACCATTAGACATGCCTGGATAGGTGCTTATTTATTAAGTACTAAAAACTGCTTTCCTCTAGATAAGTGAGGAAAGTTGATTGCTGTAGTAATTTGCAGCTTATTTAGTGCTTACAACAAGTTCTGAACCAGTGCTGAGTTCAAACAGATTTGAGTGATGAAACTAGAAAACTGGCTAGTTCTAAGAAACAAAATTAAGCTAGAAGGCTTCCCTTCAACACAGAAAGGCTTGGGGGCTCAGAAGCCTACAAACAGTCTAGACCACTTACAGGAAAGGCAGGAAACAAGCTTAAAAATGTTTTTTTTCTTTCCCAGATGCACTCTTTGTACACACTAGGAGTGCCTGAAATCAGAATATGATCTCACTGCACTCAGTTGAGTGAGCAAATGAGATGAGCCCAGAAGGAGTATCCAAACACAAATTTACAAGAGGGGCGGGCAGTTTCAAAGCTACCAAGATTAACACCAAAACAAAATCATGGAAGGTGGATGGGGAACTAACTGAGAAAACAGAGTCAAAACTTCCAGTTCAGTTAATATTCAATGCAACACAAATAAATCAATTAAAAATGCTGTATTAAAAGGTACTTAAATTCTCTTATACGTCCAGTTGAATACAACTAGATCTTAGCCGGCCAAAGCTCAGGTTTTAAGCAGAAAATATTCCAAAACATACTACTTAAATAGCAGTAACAGAATATCAATGAATGAGACTACCCCCGACTGCAATTATTGTCTATGCAGGAATTCTAACAGGCAATAAAATCTAGCAAGCATTAATTGAAAAAACACACATGTTTATTATACTCTGATGTCTTGGCCAAAGCCTTCATGGAGTAAAACATTACAAGAAATACTTGTCTTAAGCACAATAAGCAATTAACACTTAATAATATAATTAAATACACAGCCTCCAATTACACTCCTCATTTAACCCCCTAGGGGATAAAGTATCACATTTAATAATAATAATAATAATAATAATAATAATAATAATAATACATTGATTCTGTACATAACAATTGTTGTTTTATGAATGTTTCATACCCATTACTGTCCTCATGGTTATATTTATCCAAATGTATAGCTATAGAACTGTCTTCTTTCTTATCAGTAATATATCTCACATGTTCTAACAGCCTAGTTTTAAAACACATGTTATTCTCCCCCACATAAAATATGTTACAAGGACATCTAAGAGCATTCTCTATACACCAACCTCTTGAATGTACAGGCTTCAACATGTTTTTCAGCCTTTCCCCTCAGCAGGAATGACAGCACTAAATAATGATAGACTATTATACCTATCAACCTCCTACTGTATGACATCTGGACAAAGCCTGACATAACTGGTGGACAGAGGCCCAAATACATAGCCATACTTGAAATATTGCTGTTATACACTGAGGAAGTTGCTTGTGTTACAGGCTTTGTTGTAACATATCTTTTCTGAGGGATATAAAGTCAGAAAACAAATGGATGTTAGCATTTACTGATTGCAATCACCAGAGTATGCTACTGATTTGCCAAATACAACACCTGTCTGGGGAACAGACCAAACATAACAGGCTAACCTCTGGTCATTATGTGGATAGCCCTATAGTTGAGAGCTGTGCAGAGACAGAACTTTGTCAGAATGAAACCCATGCAGAAGTAGCATATTCCGACCAACCCTGTTGAACCAGCAGTATTCCAAACATATAACAGCAATACTCACATTCTCCCCCTAAGTCTTGAACCTTCTCCACCATTTATTTAGCTTGTCTCCACAAGTTTTGTAAGAAGTATTAGCTTACCTCACAGGTAAAGGAAAGGGCCAAAGTCCACATGGAGTACTCAGTTATAGGAGTGTGTTGCCATGACATTGGCTATTGGAAGAACTACACAGCTACTCTGCATGCAATTAGAAAGTGGGGAACACCAATTGGTGCACAGACCATCACCTGGTCATGAGCATCACCTACAAAAGCCATGCTGCCACCTATTCAAACCAGCTCTATCCCTGTAGTGCACACAGAGAGAGAGAGAGATTGAGAAAGAAAAATAAAACAAATACAAACAAAAACTGGAAACAGAAAAGAGCAGACAAAAAGGTATGTGAAACATGTAAGCATGTAATTGAATGTAGTACTTGGTCTGTAATAATGGGAAATATGGTTTGGAAGAATATATGTCCTAACAAAACATTTTGTGCTAATGTCCTGCTGAACAGCTGCTATAGCCATAGCATCTGGCCCTCTCTGCTGTGGGAGAGATCACAGCCATACCTCTCAGTTGTACAGATCTTCACAGACTGTCCAGATTTTACCATCATAGTTTTTTGTCTGTTTCTCCTGAAATCTGTACTTTTCTGGCAAATACCTGAGGACTGAAGTCATTAAGTAATGACAAACATTTGAGTTTAGAACTCCACATCTTTAAAAATATTCACATTAATGCAAAATGTTTAATTCTACAAACTTCCTAAGTTTGTAACAGGAATATTAAAAATCTGTCCCTATTTATCCCTTCATCATTTTAGGCTTTGTCCAGATGTGATGCTCTAAGAGGTTGTGAGGTAGGATCACAGCTCAGGAGCCTGACTCACCCTGAGAAAGGAAAGCTCACATATGACAACCAATGGGGTGTCTGTCAAACAGCTGTGACTGTGCCACTGCTAGGCCAGTTAATGGGATGTTGTGCATCTCCATATATTACCTGTGAATATGAGTATGATACATGTTTGTCTTGTAAATCTAAGAGACCTATATAGGGCGTGTGCATAGTAAAGTACTGTTGCAGACGTGTGTTGAACTGCATGTGATATATTGAATTAATAACATTCAACAGTACAGTGTTCTGCTGGACAATAAGCACATTTATGACTGATATATGAAGTCACATACACATATACTTGTGTTATGTCAGCCAAACCATTGGCAAGTTTGTGAGCAATGACAACGTAACATAATAGCCTACTTATGACTGTTGGACATCTTCCAGGTTATCACAATGATGTCAAAGTCTACTGTGCAATCAACTTACTAATGCATGGTGCAGCTATTTTAATACAGTATCCATACTGATGTCCCTTTTGTCACCCACTTATGTGTGCCATTGCCCAGAAGTCCTGCTATAACAGGTTGAGAAGTATGATTGAGCAACAAGACTGTAAATACAATGTGCCATACTAACATAGAACAGAAATGTATACCAGGTATCTCTTGAGCATGTGTATGTATGCATATGTTCAGCTGGAAGGCACAAAACTAAAAACATGGGTTTCAAGCAGTCAGGTAAATAGGTTGCACGTGTGTACTCTCAGTGTCAGTACATATAACAGACATAAATGTGTACAGCTACTGGTTGTTGCATTTCCCTGACACTGATATGGGTACTAGAGTAGGCATGAGTATCAAGTAGTAATTGGAGAAGTGTCTAACTGTGTTATGACCCTCTGTCCATGCCTACCACTAACAGCTATATCAACACCTATATACAGTGGATATCAGAAGTGTACACACCCCTGCTGGAATGCAAGGTTTGTGTGCTGTATGACAATGAGACCACAGAAAATCTTGAATGTGACCCCTAATCTGTACAATTCTATTGAAAAGCAAACAAAGCTGTTTCAAGGAAGGTGAGAAACTATTGTCAAGTGAAGATGTGCCATGATGTTAGAGCCCAAACCAAGATGAATGAATGCTGTAACCATCTCAACAGGTGCCTACACAACATATCATTTTAAGGGTGCGCACACTCATTCAACTGGCTTATTGCACTGATTATTATTTCCATATGTTTTCACAGACCAGATTGTTATGTTTTCAATTGAATTGTACAGGTTATAGGTCACATTAAAGGTGGGAATTGTTTGGAAATGAGTTTTTGTGGTGTCATATTACAATTGCACAAATACTAGGCATTGTAACAGGAGTGTGTACACTTTATATCCACTGTAGCTATATGGACTCAGCAGTAGCTGACCTGTAAAACCAGCCTCCACCAAGGTAGAGTAATCCCCTTTGGTGTACAACAGCAATACACAAACCACATAATAGGTTGCTATATTGGCTGTACAGAGACACATAGGTTCATAGGTTCATAGGTTCATAGGTTTATACTAGGCTATCTGCCCTAAGGCATTTATAAGCCTAGCCCAAAATTTTGTGGCTTACGCCACCCCTTATATGAAAAAATACTGTGCCCATTAGTTTGTTGTGCCTCTGTCCAGCAGTGACACAGAGATGATTCCCGGGGTAAACCTACGATCTCCCATCCACAGGTCTAGATTTCTCTTGAACAGAGTCAGATAGGTGAGGGCGACAGCTTGGAAGCAAGTCCACCTCTATCTGAGCAAACATGTAAGTTCACAGGTGACTTCCTGTAAGGCTGACTATGACTACAAATCAGACATATCCACTCCACTAAGGACAACTGCAACAGTGTCTCCACATATGTTGTCAGTCTCAGAGGCAACAACACAATTCACCCTGTACTGGGGGTAAAGCACACCTCATACACACATGCCATGGATATAGGCAACCTGCATCAGACAGGTTAGGTGGGAACATCGCCACCCTGTCCACCACATTTGTATAGGGGGATATGCACATCAACTACACTCCTCCCCTCAACAATGGTGGGCATATACATGTTGCCTACTGAAGGCAACAACAGCAAGTCTCCATGGGGCATAATAACATCGCTGTCTGCCTCCTACATGAACTCAGGCATGTGGTCACAGCTCCATCACACACTATAGTCAAACACAGACTTGCCACCATCCACACACCATTCACATTGAAGATTGCTACTGTCATCCCTCTACACAGAAATGAATGGAGAATAGGGGATTATGCAATAAAGTGTCCAACATTGGGGTGGAATAAGATAGCTCAGGGCCAGGAGTATAATGCAAGCTGCTATAGCCATGATAGATTAGAGGGTGACCTCTTTCTTCCTGGATGCAAAACCCTTGGTAATGAGATGTGCCACATAGAAGGACTTTCTGACCACAGTGGCAATGTGGTGGTCGAAGGAGAGGATGCTGTCAACTTGTATCCCCAGATCTCTTATAATGCCTTCGGTGTTCAGTGGACTCCCATTGATGTGGTAATTAGTAGGAACTCAGTTTTTTCCCCAAAGGGGATGACGACACATTTTTTGGCTTAAGCTTAAGGCCATGGTTTCAACATCAGTCATTGGTCTCAGTGCAGCCTTTCCATAGGATGTCTGGATCACTTGGGGAGTAAATAATGGCTCCCAGCTGGCAATCGTCCGTGAACCCTGTCAGCCAGAGTCCCTCCATGTTGGCCTGGACTTCTGAGAAGTATATGCCAAACAGGAGAGGACCCAGGACCAATTCCTGTGGGACTCCACTCGTGACTGGTCGGCCGTCTGATTTGGAGTCCACTACTTTCACACTGTGTGTTCTATCTGTGAGCCAGTTTGCAGCCCACCTAATGATATAGGGGTTGATGCCTAGTTTGCTGAGTTTATCAGTAATTCCTGATTGAGGAATGCTATCAAAGGCCTTGGCCTGATCGAGGTAGGCTGTATGAACTGCCTTACTTTCATCCACAGCTCTGATAACTGACTCAAAGAAGTCAACCAGGTTGAGCAGGCATGATCTACCATTCACAAAACCAAATTGCATGGGATCTAGAGTTTGGAGAATCCCTATATCCTTGTTAATTAGGTCCATGATGATGCATTCCAGAGCCTTACATATCAGACTCATCAGGCTAATGGGGTGATAATTTCCAGGATCTGTAGTCGTTTCTCCTTTATGGGGAGGGATGACTGTATCAGTGCGCCATTCGGTAGGGGCAAAGCCTGAGCTGTAAGTTAACAAGGCATACATATGTGGTGCTAATTCACTTTGTAGTTCATGTAGAACAAAGACAGGGATATTGTTAGGTCACATGGAAGCTGTATTCTTGGCCTTGGATAATGCAGCTTTAACCTGTGCTGCAGTAATGCTGGTTGCCTGGCATTCTACTGGTATTGAGATTGGTCCTTGGGGGGGGGGGTAAAGTTGGCACTGAATTTGTCAGCCAGTATGTTAGCAATATCTGTTGGCTCAGTATAGGAGGTACCATTGTGCAGTATCTCAGAGCGAATCTGAGTATTGCTGTGGAGATTCTTGATATAACTTTAGAAGGCTTTGTGGTTGTTTTTAGTGTCTACCACAATTCTGCCTTCATAGCTGGCTTCGGAGGTTTTGATGAGGGATCTCAATGTTTTGTTGAGGCTAATAAGGGAATTTTTCCAGTCTTGGGGCTTCACCTTTTTCTGCAATAGTTTCTTCCTTCTGTTGTAGAGTTTATTAATGGCAGAGGACCACCAGATTGGCTTCCTTTTTTGGAGAAGACCATCTTGGTTCTGTTGGGTATGGCTAGTTTATGCATATATGTACGTGTTCATACAGTGCATTAGTGTATGATTCAGCAGTTATGCATCTATTTTGCATTGGCATGGGTGCCATGAAGTTAGCCACTTCTGTTTTTAGGAGTCCAAGGTCAACTTTGGGGGAGTTTTTCATGGTGGATACCTTTGCAGGGGGTGTGGGTGAGATGTGGATTTCCATGGTGATTAGTTTGTGGTCAGATCTAACTACAGAGAAATTGACTATTGGTGTAGAGCAATGGTTGCCCATGTTAGTAATAACCGGGTCACGGATGTTGCTTCCTCTAGTGGTGGTAAGAATGAGCTGGTCCAAGGAACTGGAACTGATGAATTCCAGGAAGCATTGAGCCAGTGCATTAGTGCATGAGTAGTTTTCCCAGTTGATGGAGGGGTAGTCACCTAGTATGAGAGTGTTGGGTTGGATCTTAGTAGTTTCCAGGGTGCTTAGGAATGTGGACTGTGAGTCTTGAGACACGGTTGGGGACCTATAGCAGGCTACGACCTGAATCACATTCGGGTTTCAACACGGATTCCACATGTTCTTCTTCAGTGTATATATGTATGTGCTTTTACTGGGTAATCCAGTTTTCTCTTACCTCACAAAGCCACACAGTAGGTGAATTTATAATCTTCAGCACTGCATGTAGGTGTGTGTGTGTGTGTGTGTGTGTGTGTGTGTGTGTGTGTGTGTGTGTGTGTGTGTGTGTGTGTGTGTGTGTGTGTGTGCGCGTATGTATGCACACGTACGCGCACATTGTGGGTGTGCATGCTGTGTGTGAGCGAGTGTGCACTTGCTTCTCATGATACACTGTCATTCTATCTAGGGTTAACTTCCACTCTAAGTAACACTGGCTGCTGGGATAGCCTCCAGCTTCCTGCCAACTATAAATTAGATGATGTGTGTGACTGAAGATATAAATAAGGATTACAAGTTTTAAACTAATAAATGCTGACATTTGCAGCAAAAGCAAGTGCCTAATAACAAACATACAACTGTTATTCGTCTAACTAACAGCTATAAGTTGATGGTGTTTCCTTTCAGCATATTATGAGTGGATCAGTAAGTTGGATATCTGGCTTTCAGTTCAGGAAAATCAGAAGGCAGAAAGGTGCATGTATTTATCTTCCAGCACTGTCACTGAGGTATAATGTATGCAGAGAGCTTGCTGTACTCCTGCATTGCTAACCCTCACAGGAGATGTTGAACTAAGACCCCATTTACTTGAGTTGCTTGTTACTTTGTTGGATGATGAAGATTCCATAACACTTACCGAAAAAGTCAACTGTGATGTACCCTGAAATTACTTCACATTAGTAGACTTAACCAGGCCAACAAACATAAATAATTAAACAAACATTTGTTTTAATTTGCAAAGAAAGTAAGAAAGACAGTTCACGAGTGTTGCACTTGCCTTTTCCCAAACTATAATGTGCTTATAAATATTACTAAAAGACAGTTCCTTATGGAAGGATGGAGTGCATTCCATTACTAATATAATTTAAAAAAAATGGGGTATGGATTCAAGAACGTCAACTCTTTCTACCACATGAAAGATACCTCATTTGATCTATATTATTCACTTTAATATTAACAATATCACTAGTATATCATACATGTAATATCAATCTTTTGATTGGTAGATTAATAGATAGATAGACAGACTAGATAGATAGATAGATAGATAGATAGATAGATAGATAGATAGATAGATAGATAATATTTGAAGACCAGGGATATAATAAATGCTACCAATATGTGGCAGTGAGAGTGTTAAAGTATATTGGTCATGTTCTGAATAGAGGGTAAGAAACAAATTCTTGAACTTGGACATAAACTCTTTTCGATATAAAAATATCAAATTATGTGTTGCAAGAAAGCATGTTGCTTTTGTTTTATATGTTATTGATAAGAATGGCCATCTATTTTTTTTTAAATGAACATTCTTGGCATGACATCATGAAACAATGAACCCACAATGCCTCACTATCTATGTTCATGTATCCACCACATTGTTTCTATCCAAAATGCATTAGCAAGTGTTTTTTTTTTTTACTTATTTGAAAGACATTGTCAACTACTTCCAGAAGAAGCTGCTCTTCTAAAGAAGTAAGTTGACTTTTTCTTAACTGTAGTACTTTGTAGTTATGTATAAATCATTGATCAATACCTACCAGGATGTGGTTTTGTTGGTGTGGTTATAGAAAAAGAAACACACAAAGACTGAAACTAATAAACAACACATTGCAATTTTCACTTTTTGCAAAATTACTTGCAACTTTAATATGAAGATCATAACTGGAAATGAAATTAATTGTAAAACAAATATGCTTCAGAAAGTGATCAATACTCTTTTAATGTAATTAGAGCCACAACCAAGAGTCATGAGCCAAATTCTCATACTCTCCAGTACCAGACAGTTAATTTATTACACCACAGACACTCTGCATTGTTTCATTGTTTGCATTCCTATTTCTCATTCACTTTAGTTGTGTAATATCGTAGTTTTGGACTTTTGAGTATAATTATACAAATGTAGCAGTGTTTGTTGGTTTTGTAAGCACATCGTCCTGTTTAACCAACCTAGAGGTATGCTTGTTACTGATGTAGATTGAGACACCTCAACCTCTAGTCCCTGTTTTTGCATCTGCTGGTGTACATGTGAGGAAGGCACTGAAGCCTTGCATTGCTGGGGTACTCTTTGTGGCTTTTAACCATGTATTGATACCTTCACAGATGTCTGCATTGGGCAGGGTGAGGAAAGCTTGGAGGTAGTGGAGCTTCTTGTTTAAAATCCTGGCATTGTGCAGTAGCACATTTATACTTCCATGGATGGAATTTGCTGTGTTGGAAGGTTTGTCAATTTGGCATTGCTTAAAAAAAGGCTCTATGGGAGTACAATGTTTCAATATAAGAGTATAGGGCTGAACCTTCCTCATGTTATTTTTCTGGATATTTTATGCTCCATTTATCATCATCATTATTTTCATCATCATCAACCCTCTTTTACCCATTTCCTACATGTGGTCAGTGTTCTGTGTTAACTGTCAGCATATTTCTTGACTAAATGCCTCTCTGTTACCTCCGTTGACATTCGTGCTTGATTGTCACAGGTCTTGTCTCAAACAATCCAACCATTCATTTCTTTGCTGGATGTCCTTATTTCCTCTCGCCTTCTTCATGCCTGTCCCATATCTTTTTTACCAGATTGTCTTCTCATTTTCTGCACATGTACCTGAACCACTGTAATCTGTTCTGTTTGACATTCTCTGCAAATTACAGCTACTTGGGCTTCTGGTCTGATATCCTCATTTCTTTAGCCACCTCATATTGTGCATCCTACCTAAGATCTCAAGCACTTCATTTCCATCACCTCTAGCTTCCTCATCTGCAGTGCCTTCACTATCCAGGTTTCTTTGCCATACAGTAGTACTGGCACACCACTGTTTTGTGCAACTTATTTTTCAGTTCTTTGGCATCCTTTTGTCATATGCTGTCCCTGACACTCTGACCCAAATGGTTGCAGCCCCTCTGATTCTAGCGCTGACCTCCTCATTCAGACTCTCCTTCTCTTTAACCACCCCTCCAAGGTACTTGAAGCTGTTCACCTGTTCGACTATTTCCCATCTATCTTGATTTTCATCTTCTTCTTATTTCCACCATTTGCTGCCATTTTAACTGTGTTTTCTGTACTCAGTTTTCTCACACGTGCCTTCAGTTTTGCATCCCATTCCCAATTCTGTGATGAATTTCTTGCTCTGCGCCTGTCTGTAATGCCACATCATCTGCATACAACTTTGCTGACCTTTCCTCGCCTAATTATTTGCTAATTTAGTCCATCACCAGTAAGAACAGCAGTGGGCTCAGAGCTGAACACTAGTGGACACCCACTCCCACTGTGAACCCCTCTGTGAGACTGAACACTATTTGTACTTGAGTCATTGGGTTCTTGTACATAGCCTGCACTAATTCTACCATTGTTTGTGGGACTTTAAACCATCATAGAACTGCCCAAATTAGCTTTCTTGTGACCTTGACATATGTTTTTTCCAAGTGTAGGAATCCCCAGTTGGACTATTTCCTCATCAGTAGCTTCTTCACTACTAGCTGTCTCACTGCAGACATTGGGTTGGTTATTTTACATCCTTGTCTGAATCCAAACTGCTCATCTCCCCTCTTACATTCTAATGTGCATATTCATTTGTCAATCACCCTGTCTAGAACTAGCATGCAGTGTGACATGTGTGAAATGATTTTAATGCCTCTGTACTGTCCAAAGTTGTGAATGTCCCCTTTGTTCTTGCACATTATTTTGTTTCACTTATATCTATCAGAATGTTTCCTGTCATGCATTATTTTCTCTAAGTTTTACATCACTTTATTTCCTTGATGTTTTGTGTGTTTTTTTATTGTACATATTTTTCATATGTTCGGATTCCCTGATTTTCATAAAATGTTCAAGCATTATTTTTGTTACCTTTTATTATGAGGTTTTTATATGTATGAGTTTTTAGTTTAATTTTGGTTTGAGGTGTTATGTTAGTTGGTTGCTGTAATATAACTTTTGTTCTTACAAATTTGATTAGTTTACTTTTTTATCCCAGTGGTGAAAGGGAGATATTGTAACATATTCAGAAAAATATTATGCTAATGTAAAGTGCTTATTAATGCAAAACAGCTTTTTTCAATGTTTTGTGTAATGGCAACATACTGGCAAGTTATCTGCATCAAATACATGTTTGTACACATCTAGTCACTTTCTTGAAGACTGGATAACAATAAATTGCACCTCAGATAAGTGCTATACATTTCTGAATACCTGCATTTCGTTTATTAGTTTTTTTTTTTTTTTTGTTTGGTTGAATTTATTGGTTTGTGAGTGTCTTGTGACTGAGTTATACATTTAGGCAGAATTTTAGCTGATTTTGTTGCAGTCTGCCATTATAATCTGTAGGGAAGTAGATCTGGCTTGGATTGTTTACTTTTATTACAGTGACGTAATCAGCATACAGATTTTTTTGGGTGATGCCCTCAACCTATAAACATTCTGGAGTATTTGCACTTTTTTGCTGTCTTCTTCTCCTTTCAGCTTTTTCGCATTAGGGGCCACCACAGCAGAACAACAGTCCGCATAGTGATTGGCAGTGGAGTTTTACAGTGTTGAGTTCCCAGCCTGGCACCCGAGCTTCCACAGAAGGCACATTGTATGTCTTCTTATTCCACCTCCTTTTGGTATCCAAGGATAGGCTAAATGCATATGCAGCTATATTTATTTATTCAATTATTAGCCTTTTTTACCCAGATAGTTGAAATGGGTTGAAAAAAGCAAAACAATTTCAGTAGAGTCCCATGGAGAAAAATTCTAAACACATAAAAAGACATTTGGAGTTGAAACATACTAACGAATTGCAAATTCTTAACAGAGAACATTGTTAACAATCAAAAAACATAGCAGAAAACATAATTAACAATAGAGATATAGATAAATTTGGAAGTAATTTGTCTAAGTGGTTGGTCATACAATACAAAATAATAATTGATGGGTACATAAGTCAAGAAAAGAGAAACTAAAACAATGAATTTAAAATATTTCCATGATTTTGGAAGAATGAGTTTGGTAATAAGAAAAAACAAGCATGAAGGCTGATTAGAAGTATGAAAGGGGAGAGGCAAAGATTGAGGTTGGTTGCGGACAGAGTTTGTGTAGGTTGTAATAAGCTGTGGAAAAGAGGAATATCTGGTAATGGGAGGTGTAGGAGAGAGGGAGATGGAGTGACAGAGAAGTTTATTGATGTAATAAGAAAAGAAAATGCACAGAGCTGCTACAGGAAACAGAAGAACCATGGGATATAGAATGAAAAGTCAGGAATCATGGAGGTGTGTGTGTGTGTGTGTGTGTGTGTGTGTGTGTGTGTGTGTGTGTGTGTGTGTGTGTGTGTGTGTGTGTGCTTGCGTGTGTGTGTTTGTGTGTGTGCTTGTGTGTGTCTGCATATATGTTTCTATCTGTATATATATATATATATATATATATATATATATATATATATATATATATATATATATATGTTCTATATATCTATACATTTATATTTGTGTGTATATTTTATGGGCAATGAGTTATTAGACTCATATGAAAAAATACAGTAACGTTGGCACTGTGAGGATTACTCTGATGTATAATAAGCTAATTTGGCCATGATTATTCAAGAACACTTATATAAAGTGCACATAATAAATGAATAATTTACATATTTAGCATTTCATAAATGATTATGGAAGAAATCATCTCTGAAATTAATGAAGTTATCCAGTGGCAAAGATGGAGGATGCAGACATCACTGAAATCAACAATATAATCTTTCATTAGCAGCTGTAATCTTTGCAGAAACTTTGATCGTGTGCATCTTATTGTGCGACCTCACAAACTATGACAGTGTCGTCGAATCATTCTAATAGAAAGGCTGAGAGTCTTACACAGGCACTGCATAGTGACATTTTGAGGAGGTTGCTTCATGAAGAGCTGGATAGTTAATCAGACATACAACCAACTATGAATAACACTGAAATACCAAGCAAAGGACTATGTAAAAAGGAGCAGCATAGCAACAACTGGGTAGACAGTACTAGGATTCCTCTCAAGAGGACCAGTGCTGTAATAGCACACTTGTGTGATGTGATGGATGTCGCACTGAAGACATGGCAACAGGCAGAGCAATGCAAGTTCAGTAGGTGCAATGTACTACTGCACAACTACATCTACTGTACAACTGCATCTACTGCACAACTGCATCTGCTGCATCTCTGGCCCAGAAAGGGTAGCTTAGTGGCCAAAAGGTACATCACTGCTGATGTGGACAGCAAACTGAAATGCTGTTCTTCATATAAATGGGATAGATAAGGATGCAGAAAGACAGAAAACAGCAACCAGAGAGGAAATGAAGAGAGGGGACCGTAAGGTATGAAAGGTCTGGGGGGGGGGGGTTATTTTGTGAGAAAGAGATGTTTTAGCATTACAAAAGAAGGGTAAGTGGGAAAGATAAATACTGGTGGCTGTCGATGGGACAGAAGAAGAATAGATAACAAGGGAAGATAGACAAACACAGAACACAAGCAATGACAGGTTGATGTGTTACACATGCAAAACATGGACAGGACAGTGGATGAACCCAAACATACAGTGGATATACAAACAGTGATGCGGTGGGCTGGGCAATAAATAAGGAATGGGAAATAATGTATGAGGGAGATAAAGCATAAGGATGAGAATAGATTGGGGTCCTAGCATGTTTGGAAGTCAGGCTGTCAAAAAGAGCAACAAACCAAGGCAGCATTCACTAATGTTGTCAGTTTTATGGATCTGTTGCTTCCCTGATGGCCTAATGGATAGTACATGTAATTTGTGACACTTCCCAGTTCACACCAGAAGGCACTGAATGGTGCTGATTCATACATGTCTTCTCTTGCAGTCCAATTTTAAGACAAGATCTTTCATTCTTCACCTGAAAAAACAAATATAGTGAGCATCAGTGAACCTTTTAGGTCCCGCCCACTGAGAGACAGACCTGGCAGCCATTGGTCACCCAGGAACAGAGACAGCGCTTGATGCAGAATGAGGTTACTGTGGCTACACCTCTTCCTCTTCCATAGAAGGATGACACAATGGGAAAAAAGTATCACACATATGCCACTAACGTAATTGAAGTTGTACAGTGGGCTGGCATATATTTCATACATGCCCTGTTTCTAGGAGAGGACAGCTTGTCTTCTGCTGCATCCAACTATAATTAGCTTCCACTGCTATGCCACTGGACAATAACAGATTTACTTTTAACTATACATGTATAGCAGTTAAGACAGCAGAAGACAGTTGTGCTAGAAAATATGTTTCCAGTACAGTTCAGGCTCCCTGTCCTAAATTTATTCCTTCTACTGTTGAAACAAGTCAGGATGATGTCACTTCAAGTCATTGTACCTATTCTCATACTGTTCACCAGAATGGCTATGAAGTAGCATCATTCATCATTCCAGCCAGCTTTTGCAATGCACCTACTTTATGCAACTGGCCATTATCAAAAAACACAATCCACAGCACCACGGAGAATGAGACGTTCAACTAAAAGTTTTTTTTGTAAAACCAGCTTATACATTTTGGTTGGATGTCTCATTCTCTGTGGTGCTGTGGATTGTGTTTTTTGCTGGTTTGTTTGCTGGGTCTGCCTTTTTCATCAATTGCCCATTATAACAGCTTAAATTGTACTCAGTGAAGTTGCTGTGCAGGAGTAATTAGGCCTATTGAGGAGTAAAAATGATAGTTTTGTATCCATGGACAAGTGCTTGCAAACCATTTGTCTGTCAGTATAGCTCTGCACTGTGACTCTGCTACATGGCTGTAGCATGCACATGCTGTATGCATGACAGTACAAGGCACTTTTTTAATGGTCACTGTAATGCACATGGCTAGCACCATCATGACTGAGTAACACATTGCACACTGGCAATGATTCTCATAGAGCACTGCTAACTAGCTTTGTTAGCATAGCAACGGTCTCCATTTAGAATCATATAAAGCACTAGAGCTGTTCTACATAACACCACTTACACATGTTCAGCTTTAAAATAGAGGAATTACAGTACATTCTCTATCATCCTGAAGATTCCCTGAGTTAAGGAAGGAGTCCTGCCTGAAATGTACTTTAGCATCAACAACAAATCTAGTGGTGTATGTCAGTAAAAATGAACAAATGTCATGGTGTATAAATAAGCAGGAGTCCTTGATACTAGCATGGCAGTCTACCAAATGCTCATGGCATGGAAGGGTCCAAAATCCATGAAGACAGGAAACGAGAAGTGTGGGGTTATTCCCACAGGTGTGCAATGGTGACCTGAGATAGGAAACACCTTGGAAAGTACACAGCCAGGAGAATGAAATGCTTCTGCAGGCACTCTCTGCACATGGCCTCCACCTCCTGGGTAAATTTTCCACTAACAAACATTAGTGAAACTAGATTTGGCAGATGTGGTGTAGGGTGTGAATGTTGTGGATGGTCATAATAGGTTTCTATAACGGGTATGATGAACAGTTACTGATTTTTTTACTCCATGCAGGGGACAGAGCATGGACAGGTTCTCCATAGAGGATGGGCCACCAAGAATGAAACAGCCCACTGAGGTTCATGAATTGCTGGTCTCATTCACCTTTCAGGGAGATAAATGCCTCCTATCTAGGGGGGCTTGTGTGAGATGAGCTGACTCCAACACCCATGTGTGTCATCAAAGGATGCACCAGTTTAGTAAAGCCCATTACAGTGCAGTATAGTGTAGTACAGTCCACTGCATGTGCAAAGGGAGGCCTTAACCAATGTATCTATAAATATATATATATATATATATATATATATATATATATATATATATATATATATAGTTTGAAGCAGGTCTGGTCCACAAGTGCAATAACATGAGTGGCAAGGTGTGCTTGACAATGTATGTAATATCTGTACTTTTCATGAGTAGCAGTATTCATTTCACAGAGTGCTATAGAAGTATATGAGTATTGGTTATCAATGGTATCATGTATGTTCATGCATTCACAGGTTCTTATGCTGGAGAGTCTAGCACAACAAGACATCATAGTACTGATGCCAGCAGGTCACTTGTGGCTAACAATGATAGCTACTGCAAGTAGCACATTTTGATAGCACAATGACACTATGACACTATAATGGGAAGGAGTCACACTCCCCACCATTACATGTGGCTTTGTAGGGTTTTCTGTTGAGCAGACTGTATCACCAGTGCATAACAGACATCCTGTATTGGAGACTTCATCAAGGGATCCACCTCTGTCTCCAGCTCAAACAGCTTCTGGCAAATGCACCATCTCTGAGGTACTCATACTTATTATATAGTTGAGAAACGGGGGGGTATGGTTTCACCATAACTCCAGGCCTGCCCTGATGTAGTTACAGCACTCCAGATTAACAAGTTGATGGATAGGTCATTAATGAAGTCCAAGACACTTGATACACAAAATGCTGTTTAGATTGGTGAGCAATGCTCAGTGCATTGTAGGATGACATGCATCAGCTACAGGTTGACAAGCACTACAGGAACAGGAAACAAACAGCTCTGACGTCACTGATGGCAAATGTCTCAACGTGTATCTCTATAACTCAAACTGCAACAGCCATTTAGTCTGGCCTGGCAGACAATGCAATCCTTTGCTGTGAGAGGGTCAGATCACAAGGTTGTCCATTACTGGTTATCCTAACTGAGACTAGATAGATGATTGGTAGGACAACAACAATGTTTCCTGTGGAGAGGCAACCTTCCATCCCTGGCCATAGATATTTGTAGAGGCTGTGGGTGGTACTGTTTTTCTGATATGACACCTGGGATACCTCATCAGGCTTCTCATACATGGCCCCATAGTGCTTCCCCTTTACTGTTGTGTGTGGGCACACAGACTGCCACCCTTGGCATTGGATATTGTATAGTCCATAGGAAATACTACTCCATGGGCTGTCTTGCTGTAATAATATTGTCCTGTCCTGTTATATAGTATACATTCTGTCATGATTGTTTTCTGCCCTGTTATATTGCAGCCTTGCTGTGATACTATAGTCCTGTTCTGTTATATAGTATACATTCTGTACCTCATTGCTTCTTGCAGTGCTATATTGCAGCCTTGTTGTCATACTATAGTCCTGCTCTGTTATACAGTATACATTCTGTGGCTGAGTGCTTCTTGCCATGCTATATCACAGCCTTGCTGAGACAGCATTCAATACCTGCTTTACTACCTTTACTTTTCTGCACTCTATTTATTATTGTGATCTATGACCCTACTGTTCACACTTTGAGTACTATGTTGTGGTACCTGTGCTGTATTACCTAGTGTCACTTGCAACCTTATGCGAGTTGTGATATCCATTCATAGAATCTTGGGGCATTTTGACTTTTGCTTAATGCATCACATGAATGCTTGTAGACAGTTGTATTTTCAGTGTTTGGGTTACGGTGATGTGGCATCCAGGCTTGGTGCTTATTCGTACACTAATAAAATGTTACTGCATTGATCACTGCATTGTAGCATTCTTGCCTGCTACTAAAGCACTCCCATTCTACAGACACCTTGAGTAATGTTAGTTTATTTCACTGAAGCATTTGAGACATCTGTTCAGTTTATCCTTAAAATACTGTATTACATTATGCTATATACCATTAATGAACTGTACCTGTTTGTACTGTATTGAACAATATTGAGTAGCATTGTGTTATACAGAATCATTTTGTACCATATTGTACTGTATTGAAGTAAAGTTGCATTTTCACTGTCCTGCATCTGTTTTCATTGTCCCCTTATGCATCATTCAGCTACTGTATTGTGCTATATTATACACATAGTACTTGCCAAGGTAATATACTTGTTATAGGTGTTGGTACACTGAGGCATCACGTGCAAGGCTAACTAAAGACATAATAACAGTCAGCTGACTCACAGCTGTTACACTCAACCATATCACTTTGGCACTAAAGTTGCTTCATCTACAGTGTGAATATGACAAAGTTAATGTTCATACGGGTGCAAGTGACTTGAGATGTGCCTCTTTAGGCTATATAAAAAGCATTATAATGGAGCTCTCGGAGTGTGCTTCTAATGCTGGAAGGAAACAAGTCTCGAGGAGTATCCTACTGTCACTGACAATGATGCCACAATGTATGCAAAAAACAATTGCTTTATTAATTAGCTAAGTTATTGGTGTCATTCTAAGATCGGGGGGCGTCCAAGTGTGTGTCAACCTGGAGGGAGATGGAAGAGAAGACATCTGTTCCACCAGAGAAGGCTTGCTCTATCACATTCAGGTCTTTTAATTCTGGCTGCAGGCAATTCCATTTTTGGCCAATAACAGTCTACTCAGGCAATCAACCTTGTAAATGCAATTCTCATTCTAGCAAACATCACTGTAGTGCTGCTCAATGATCGAAGCCTAAATAAGAAAACACCCCCACTTGAGGTCTTCCTGACTCTAGAAAATGTAAAAAGTTGTGATGGTCACTCCTAGTTGCTTCCAGAACAACACAACCTTCTTACTTGGCTTCTCGGCCTACCACTCATTTAGGCTTGCAAATGTACATAGCAGTAATACTGGTGGTAACATGTTTGGGATTATCTGAAAAAAATCACCACTAGACTAAGCAACCAGGACAATGACCTTAAACTCATTTATATCCTAATATAAGTAAATATAATTTCATATAACATAGGCACTACAGAACTCCATCCATTACACTCATGAATAACAAAACATATCTTAATAAACTAAAATTCCTCTCCTAAACCCAAAATAGTATGATTTTAGGAGACTTCATTGCCCTTCCATAAAATGGAACACATATAATCTCTACAAATAAATATGTGCAGTGGTTTCTTAAATTTATCATTGTAAACTTTGTTGATCAAATAGTAACTTGTCCCCCTTCAGGAAACAACATACCTGATCTTGCCCCACAAGCAGAGTCCCTATCCTCTCCTCACCCACTGTCATACCCTCACTTGTCAGATCAGATCAATGCGTTGACTTCTTTATCATATGATTCCGGTACATATCAAAAATCCAACCAATCCCCTCTTCACTCTAGAAAGACGTAAGACAAGCCAACAGTCCTCTTCCCCCCTAAAGACCCTATGGCAAATACTGCTACATATACCCAAAGTCTATGCACCCATCTCAGTCCTTGCATCAATGATGTTTATAATCACTCTCAAAAGGGTTAACAAAGAACTAAGAGACAAGATCAAATTCTGCAGAGCTATTGTGAAATAAAAGTTTCTGAATGAATAAAGGATATCCCCAAGACTTTGCTTAACGATGAAAAGAACCTCATAAATAATGAAAATCATTTGCACAGAGCTCATCTCAAATTGCATCAATCAATCGTACCATGAGGATATGCTTAATATCCTTGCAGATAATTTCATCTCTAAGTTTTTCCCTTCAGTCAATAAAGCTCCCAGTGCAAAGAATCCAGTCCATACTCCCTATAATTACCTATGAACATATACAAGTACTCTCCAAGACCAAAAATAGGAGGTCTACTTCAGTAGACTGAAATACCACTTATCCAGAACTTATATAACTGAGACAAAAAGGCCGACAGCACAAGAACACAGACATCACAGAACACCAATTTACCACTACAGGTAAGTAAATGCCTGGCCATCCTTAAAAACAAATGAAACCGAATGAAAGCAAACCCAGCAATGTGGGGGCTTTGCCCCCCCACACCCACCCTAAATAAAAATACAAACTCCGAGATTCCACTACTGTAGGGTAAGGGGCAAAGTTCAGCAGGATGGCCAAGCATTTACTTACCTGGAGTGGCGAGTCGGTGTTCCAGGATGTTGGTGTTCTCCTGCTGTCAGCCTTTTCTTCTCGGCTATCTGAATTTCGGGTAAGTGGTATTTTGGTCTACTGAAGTAGATGTAAAATAACAGCTCTATGGGATCAGATAATATACCAGTCTGTTTGATGGCCACTGTGAAACTTCCCTTATCTGATCTCCTGCCATTATTTGCCTGCAGTATCTCCTATGGCTACATGCCAGAAGTAAGCAAAAACTAGAGCAATGTGTAAAAAAACACGCACAGATATTTCCAATAGTAGTAGGAGCAACATAGCTAATAAAAATAATTTTAAGCACAAATAATCAAAAGAGAAATAGGACATTGAAACTGTACAGTCCAGAAACCACAAATAGCCAAAGAAATTTCTCATGCTGAGTCAAGATTTGGAGATGAAATAACAGTAGAACACATTTCCAAAAAGAATTTCAACTCTTTATCCCTTAAAATCTGTTAAGCACTTTCATCCAGGTTTATTTTGGACTTCATCAGAATCAGCTGTTGTAAATCATGTGTTTGAGGGGGTCCTGGTCTGAACATCGAAAGTACGTTTAAGCGAAACATACTTGAGCAAATTCCCTTTCATAAAAGTGCATTTTATTAAAAATGCACTTTCACACAAAAAAAAAAAAAAAAAAAAAACGCAGTTTGCATGTAGATTTAGTTGTACATCAACATGTAGTGTTGATTGTACAACTAAGCAAACTGTTGCTTAGATCGCAGTACAGCGGGGATAAGGGAATATTCCCTTTTCCCCACTGTAGTGCGATCTCGGAGTGAGAATATTAAAGTAGGGGGGGGTGTTGGGGGGCACAGCCTCCCACATGAAGAGTACAGGTGGGCTTGCCCCCCTGCATAAATGTGAGTTGTGTTTTATTTGTGTAGGTTTTTTGGCATGTTTTTTTTTCACGAAAGTGCATTGATTTCGCTCATGTACATTTTGCTGAAATGTACTTTCAATCTATCAACATAGATCCATTTGAGGCTAAGCAAAGGCTCTGGTAAGTCAAGGTAGATTGACCTAGTTTCAAGCACTATGCATTCAATGCACTTCTAGGCAGATGGATTTTTAAAGTTGCCATTTGGAATCTTGTCAACTTTAGAAGTCTTTCAGAGAGCTGTGGTTAATGCTGTAGAAGGTGTAAATAGCATTGTGAATATCAATGGCAATTTACTATACCACAGGAGCAAACAGCAGCATGTATGGTCCAAGTCCTTTGCTACAGAATTCATTACAGGGTAGATTCTCCCTCTGGTTTGCTTTCTCATTTGCAATTAAAAGGAAATATCCATAAAGTGTCTTATGATTGAAATTTCCCCGAAGTTACATCTTTCTCTAACATACAGCTTCCATAGCCCTATTCAAAACAGTTTTAATAGGTTATGAGAAGTGGGCTTGTGATTCTCTAGTCTTCCATGGTACTGGTTAATAGACAGATGTTTCTGAGATTTTACTGTTGATTTTCCATTAAAACTGAATTGTGACTTTGCCTTTTGTTGGTGCTGGCTGTGCTTAACTGGCTGCCTTGCTCATGTTGTCACAAATTGACTTCTGTTGAATGGTTTTTAGTCTATCTTTTCCTTAAGTCTAGACATCCTTCTCTACTCAGTCAGAATAGGTCAGATGTGCTTTTTAAGCAAACTTAAATATGCTATCAATACATGTAACACAATATTAACTATGAACTGCAGAAGGAGGCAATACTGGGTACAGTACAGGTACTGAGAAGAGCATACTGGCAAACATTAAAGACCAAAGTAATACTAATTTCAATAAGTTTTATTGTACCCTGACTCAGAAATGAGGGCCATTCCTGTCACAGTATTAGAAACCATAAACAGCTGGAGAAACTAAAATAAGAGAAGTCTGGAGAAGAGCCTTCATTGTTCCTTTATTTCGGGAAGCTCCACTGCAAATTCTAGATATTCTAGACATAGGAACCTCACCAGTATCATTACAATGGAATAGAATTCATCAGTATGGAACCCATAAAAAGGAAGGAACATAAGACCCAAACCAATATGGGTATGTAAAGTTAGATCATGCCTATTAAACATCTTTGAAATTTGTCAAAGTGAGTACACAGAGCCTGCTTTGATGTAACTAATCTTTTGATGCAAGCGTCCACTCTGGTATAGGTTCATAGGTTCATAGGTTCATACTAGGCTATCTGCCCGAAGGCATTTACAAGCCTAGCCCATAGTTTTGTGGCTTACGCCACCCCTTTGGTTTGGGGAACTAAGCCCATTATTTTGCTGTGCCTCTGTCGAGCAGTGACACTGAGGTAATCCCTGGGGTATACTTGCGATCTCCCATCCATTGGTCAAGATTTCTCTTGAACAAAGCCAGCGAGGTGCTTTGCCTCACATATACCGGGATTTTGTTCCACAGCATAGGGAGTCTCTGGGTAATGAATCTATCCCTCCAGCACGTTCTATTAATGGTTGTGTCAAGGTTTAGGTCTCCCGCCCTTGTGGCTCTGACGGATCTAGATTTTTTGAGGTGAAGCATGCTCATCAAGTCAGGGTTTGACAATGCCTTGTATGTCAGGCACAGGTCACCCCTGAGCAAGCGGTGCGACTGAATAGATTTGGAGTTCTTTCAGTCGGGCCGCATAGGAAAGATTTTTGAGACCCATGATCCTCTTGGTGAGGAACTTCTGCGGCCTCTCCAGCTGCTGCAAATGTCGGGTCAGATACATTCCGAATGGGGCATTGTACTCAATCATTGGTCTGATGAGTGATGAATATAGGGAGACTATGACCTCCCTTGATCTAGATGTGAATCCCTTCATGATAAGGTGGGCAATGTAGAAGGTCTTCCTAACTATTTTAGCAACATGTGTGTCGAATGACAGACTGCTGTCAACCTGGGTGCCCAGGTCCCTGATAACCTCTTCTGTGCTCAGTGGATTGCCACCTATATGGTAGCTAGGGGTAACCTTGTTTTTCCCGAAGGGTATGACTATGCATTTTTTGGCATTTAACTTTAGGCCGTGGCTCTGGCACCAGTTATCCGTATCTGTGAGACCCTTCTGAAGGATATCTGTGTCAGATGTATTTTCGACTACGACACCCAGTTTGCAGTCGTCTGCAAACTTTGTCAGCCATAACCCTCCTGTGTTTGCTTGTACTTCGGAAAAGTAGATGCCAAACAGGAGTGGGCCCAGGACTGAGCCCTGTGGGACACCACTTGAGACAGGCTTTGAGTCAGACATGGCACCGGCAACTCTGACCCTGTGGGTTCTGTCACTCAGCCAGTTTGCAACCCATCTTGTGATGTATGGGTTAACATTTAGGCTGATGAGTTTTTCAACAATACCTGAGTGGGGTATTGTGTCGAAAGCCTTCGCCAGATCAAGGTAGGCTGTATGGACTGCCTTTCCCTCATCAATGGCCTTGGTGACTGTTTCGAAAAAGTCAACCAAGTTTAAAAGGCATGACCTGCCTTTGACAAAGCCAAACTGGGTTGGATCCAAAGTCTGCAAATTCCCTATGTCTTTATTTATGAGATCCATTATGATCCTCTCCATGGCTTTGCAGATAAGGCTTGTCAAGCTAATGGGCCGGTAATTTCCAGGGTCGGTGGAGGCACCGCCTTTGTGAAGTGGGACCACAGTCGCTGTGTGCCACTCCCTGGGTACGTATCCAGAGGTGATACTATGATTAAACAGCTGTCCTAACTGAGAGTTTAATTCCTCGTTGAGTGCATGTAACACACAGCCGGGGACACCATCAGGTCCCATGGATGCTGTGTTTTTTGCCTTTGAGAGAGTAGTTCTCACTTGGGCATTAGAGATATTTGGGGGGCTGCAATCTGTTGGTATGGATATCTCTCCTTTTGGGGGGGAGGGGGGGGAGAAGTTTGCACTGAACCTGTCCGCCAGTATGTTGGCAATGTCTGTAGGATCAGTAATCTTCTCATCATTTTGAACTAATTCTGAGCATATCTGGGAGTTTCCTCCCAGGTTTCTAACATAGCTAAAGAAGGCCTTATGATTGTCTTTAGAGTCTTTAGCTATTTTTCTCTCAAAATTTGCTTTGGATGATTTTATGAGAGCTCTTAGTTTTTTACTTATAGTGATCAAAGGTGTCTTACCTTTCAAGGATTTTGCTCTAGCATGCAGTAGCTTCCTCCTTTTGTTGTAGAGTTTGTTTATGGCTGGGGTCCACCAGACTGGACGTTTGCCTTTGGTACAAAGAGTCTTTGTTTTGCTTGGGATTGCCTTATCCATGCAGTCCTGCAGGTGCTGGTAGAAGGCCTTTGTAAGTGATTCAGCGGCTAGAGTACTGTTTTCTGACAGCTCGGGGGCCCTAAAAGAGACCACACTGACAAATTGGTCAAGCTCAATAAAAAGCCATATGTAACCCAGTGGATTCCAAACAAACTCAGCAATAGACACCATTTAAAGTTAATAGCATACTGTTGTCTCAGAAATGTCTCACAAGTGGTGTACATCAGTGCTGTCTGTTGGCACTACTTCTACTAGATGTATATTTCTCTCATTTAAAATCTGAAATTAATGGCATCTGGCTGACCATTTGCATGGATGACCACAAGCTTGGATCCATTGTCAACTCTGCTGTGGACATTCAGATGCTCCATCAGGTGCCAACTTGGACAAACCTGACACACAAAGATAATAGTATAAAACTGAACACCAAAAAATGTAACACTGCACAGTCTAGGAAAGAGGAGCTCTCACTTCTATCATATAAACATCATCCCCTTAACATGTACATTATTATCTGAGACCTATCATGTACCCTCTGCTTTCAGGAAAGCCTTATACCTTCCTTGACTGAGTACTATGTATATTTTCTATTAGTCAAAAGAGGTCAACTTTCCCCCATCCTCAGTTCTAATCAGGTGTTTACAAGAATACAGTGTGCTCTTCTGTATGTAGCTATCCAAACGTCTATCCCAACTTGAATACTCCCAGCAACTCCCTCTAAAAAAGTCTTGGATATTAGATTCCTCAAATAGCCGCAGCATCTAAAAGGTAAGTGTCTCTTCTCTGTCTATTATTGACTCCTTTGGGTAATCTGTGCATGGCCAATACATTTGTAAATGAGTCCATCCTGTGAGGGCGATCACATGTCTGTAACACTAGTAGCAGCGCACATTTACTTATTTATCATATTTATTTATGTTTGTTTACCAGGAGACCCCAAATGGGCTGGAATCCCTTTTTCAGCAACTTTTATTAACTGGGAACGTGAACTGATCTATAGACTCTTTTTGGCCAATAGATGAGAGTAAATGAGTGTGCAGAGTCTGCTTTGATTTAGCTAAGTCTTTTGATGCAAACGTCATTCTGGTATCACTGACAAACTGCACAACAAACAAACTAGATAAACTCCGTAAAAAACACCAAGACGAACTGGAACACAATAAGAGAAGGCTGGAGCAATAAAATAATTTAATGAACTCACGTATAAAATTAGCGCTTTCGGCGGAGAAAATACCCCGCCTTCTTCAGATTACACAGCAAGACTGAAGAAACAATTATTTATACATCAGTGGAAGGCAAATGCCCAATGATCATAAAGTGCATTGTTAAATACAATTGTCATAGCAACCTAAAAGTAAAATCAACCCCCATAGACATTACTGTCAGATGCAAAAAAACGCATATAAAAACAACAGATGTGAGATATATTTCCTACTCACTGTTATCATGAATGACCAAAACTATATCTTCTATAACATTTAAAACAACCTTTATCCAAGTTGTCCAAATACTGAAATTGTTATTAGTAAAACAATAGCAAGCTAAAATGGGACGCATTCCCAAAAACTATATGGTGACTCTGATGTGAATTAACAACAGTTTAGATGTCACTCTAGCTTGCCAAATCACAATATAAAAATAATGAAAATACCATCAACTTTGAAATGCAGTATAAAAGTAAATAGAAATACAATTTTATGTATAGTTATAAAATTAGCATTATTTTTTCAAATGAATACCTTTCCAACTAGATGGTTATATAAGGTGCTATACGCGATACTCAAATTAGCATGGTAAGAAAAACCAGATGTTACAAATATGTGTGCAAAAAAGGCATGCCTACATTTTGAGGCTACAATTTATGCATTTTAAATACAAGTGAAACAAGACTATATTACAAAATTCACAATCTTAGCAAATGCTGGAATTTATCTATTATAAGCTAACCACTTCAAAACACATTTTATAGAGAGGGCCTCATTTATACCTGGTATAACATGTGCCCTGGTACGGATTTGCCAAAGTAGTTCGTCTATTTCTAGGCGAACTTGCCAGGGTCCCCCCCTAATATCCGGTATTCGTTGCTGTAAGATGGCAAAACTAAATGCATGTCCGCTATTATCCCCAATATGTCGAGCAAGAGCATTATTTTCATCATTTTTAGAGACAGCATTCATGTGCTCATATATTCTAATTTTTAATTTACGCTCGGTTTTTCCTATGTAGAAAGCCTTACATTGGTTACATAGGGCCACGTAAACCACTGACCTTGTTTCACAGTTAAAATGACTATTAATCCTATATTCTTTACCATTAATGTTGCAACAAGTGCCAGCTTTGATGTGTCTACATTGACTACATGTCCCACATTTAAACATCCCATGTGGACGATTGGACATTTGTTTATTCTTAGTTTTCTCCAAAATCGATTTGAGATTATCCCCTCTTCTATAAGTTATTTTAGGTTTTTCACCTAGTAAAGTAATTAATCCTTTATCATGTTTAATAACTTCCCAATTTTTGTTGGTAATCTCCTTTATCTGATGAAAATCCAGAGAATAAGTGTGTAGAAAACTACTACAATAGTTTGGTTTAGATTGAGACAGCATATATGTTTCTACTGATATTATAGGAGTACCAAAATTAACATCCAGGTCATTACTATTTTTGAAAGGAAGCAAAGGAAAAAAATACCCTTCTTCACATTTACTTAAAACTTCTGAAACAATGTTGTTGACCAAATGTAGTGGGTAACCCCTTGATATAAACATGTCTGTCAATTTCCTACATTCCACTTGGAAATCACAATCGTCTGTTACCATCCGTGCTGCTCTGACTAATTGACTCTTTATGACTGATCTTTTTTGGTAATATGGATGGTTACTTGAAAAATGTAATAGGGAGTTAGAATAAGTAGGCTTTCTATATATAGTACTCTTGAATCTTTTATTAATAATATCTTTAGATAAAAGGATGTCCAAATAGTTTATTTCAGTATCAGCTATTGAATATGTGAAACGAAGAAATTCTGTCATACTAGTCATTCTCTCAATAAGGACAGGAATGATTGATTTGTCCCCTTTCCAAATGCAAAAGATGTCATCTTGCTACCTGGTGTAATAAGAAACATGTTGTTGAAAAATTACATCTTTAAAGAGGAATTCATCCTCCCAGTAAGCCATTACTGCATTTGCAAATGAACCACCACAAGGGGAACCCATCGCCACCCCTGATGTTTGTAAGTAAAAATTACCTTCGAAAGTGAAAAAGTTATTCTTTAACACTAATTCTAGGAGAGTTTCAACTAGATAGATGGTATCATCCTGTATTTTTTTAGCTGACATGAATTCCCTAACCCATACTAGACCAATGTCTTGGGGAATAACCGTGTAAAGGTCTTTGACATCTATTGTTAAGAATACAGAATCAATGATGTAAAGTTGTTTACTAATGTCCTTCAAAAAAGACCAAGAGTCTTTACAGACATGCTTGACATTTCCTATAAGAGGCTTCAGGATATTGTCTACGTACTTAGCGCATGCATATGTGATGGAACCTCTGCCATCAATTATGGGTCTGAAAGGTGGGGCTTGTAATCGCTTGTGCAGCTTGGGTGTACCAAAAAAGGCAGGAATTCTAGGGGCAGACATCTCCAAGTATCGAAAGGCATCTAAATCAATAAATCCCTCCAAAAACAAATCATTAAGAATCCCATAAATTTTTTGGTATGCACCATGTATTTCATTTAATGATACCTGCTTATAAGCCGTTGTGTCTAGATGTTCCATCATGTATTCAACATATTTATAGTGATCCATCAACACAACCCCCCCACCTTTATCAGGCCTCATGACCCGGACACTACAATCCTTCAATAAATGCAGAAAATCCCATTCCAACGCAGAAATGTTGTTAAAATGTTTTTCTTTGTTATATGTGACATGGTTTTTTATAGCCCATAGATCTAATTCGCACATTTTTTCAAAGGTTGATAAAATGGGATGTAAAGGTGGGTTATAAGAACTTGACACTTTCAAGCTTTTAAGAACCGAAATATTATTTCCCATCAAAAAATTCAAGTTTAATTTTCTGGCATAAATTTTTAAATCAATTATAGTTTTACTTATGTCCATATGTCGAGTAGGAACAAAGGTGAGGTCCTTAGCAAAAAAGTCAACCATGTCCTGCTGTATCGCCAAAAGAGTGTAGTTGTATAAAACAAAATCACTATGTGAACTTTTCAGCAAAATAGGGTCAGTGCCAAAGACAGGGTTCACGATCATCTCCTCCTCCCCCGTCTTTTGTTTCTCAAGTTGTTCTGCCTCTGAGTTTGAGGGGGGTTCTTCCTCTTGGAGTTGTTGACCATGTGAAAACCCTGATTAGTTTGCTGATTATCCTCTTCCATAGGGATATTTTGGTTGTTATCCCTTGGCCCAGCAGCTTGTACATGTTCCTGATTTGGGACATGTAGATTTGCATTGTTATTATTAAATCTCGGACTCCTTCTTGGCCCCTGCCTTTGTTCAATAGGGTAATTATGATTATTAAAATTATTATTGTTCGCCCTTTGATTTGATTCACCAGTGTTTTGAAAATGGTCAGCGGCCTCATCAAGAGCCGTTGGTGCTACCCTAGAAGGTCTTGGATAGGCACTTTTGTTGTTATAATCTGTTATGTCCCTTATAAGTTTCTTTTTCTTTGTAGCAAGATGTTTCTCCATGCTAGCTTCAATACTCGTAAAAATACGACAGTATTCATATTTGTACCGAAAGAACTCCCTGTCAGATGTAATAGATTGTTCTAGGTTCTCAAGTTCCTCAGATAAGGCCACTATGTCTTTAGAATAATATGCGATCAAGGCTTGTAAAAATTCCGTGCCTTGCCGATCAAACAAGTCAATGAGTTCCTGATAAAAAGGAGAACTCTCCAAAAGGCCTGCGGGAAATCGCCATTGACGCAGGCCCTTTGGAATTACCTTATTCCTGATACATTCAGTTAGGTATGCAACTTCTAGTTGTAATTTTTTGCATTTGTACAGTTTATTGTCAAACAAATCTATTTTGTCAGTTAACGTGCCACTATTAGAAGCTTCCCTTACAAGAGGCACTGCATGTGAACGAAACTCTTGGCTAAAAAAGTTGTTATTAGACAAAAAATTAGCCATAACCGGGATCCCTTGCTTGTTTGGGATTCCTTCAATATTTCCAGCTAAATGCTAAATGGAGACCCCAAATGGGCTGGAATCCCTTTTTCAGCAACTTTTATTAACTGGGAACGTGAACTGATCTATAGACTCTTTTTGGCCAATAGATGAGAGTAAATGAGTGTGCAGAGTCTGCTTTGATTTAGCTAAGTCTTTTGATGCAAACGTCATTCTGGTATCACTGATAAACTGGTCAAGCTCTATAAAAATCCATATGTTTACCCAGTGGATTCCCAACTGACTCACCAATAGACACCATTTAAAGTTAATATCATACTATCTTCTAGGAAACTTCTCACAAGTGGTGTACAATAATGCTCTGTTTTGGGACTACTTCTACTAGACATACATTTCTGTTTACCAGGAAAATCCAAATGGGTTCGAATCACTTTTCAATGAGAACCCAGGGAGAAAATTTCCACACTGTTCAATTCAAAAAGTTTAGTGACTGTAACATTATAGTTGGATACATGCATGTTGAAAAACATATTAAATGTGTGAAATTCAAGTGTCTGGAGATTCAAACTAAGCTGAAGTGTCAGATATACACAAATATTGACATATTTACATAGTTAATGATTTGCAAGATGACTGCAGGTTAAATCGAGAAAATGTGTTATATTAAGAAGGCATGTGCTAAAATCCAGAAAGAGAAATGATGAACAAGGTAGCTAACATTAGAGGTGGCGTCAAAAGAAGTGAGTGTATGTTAAGAGGTATGTGAGATAAGGAAACAGAGTCTGGAGTAGGGAAATTAGGGTGTAGAGCAGAGTGTTGAATAGGTAAATTAGGGTGTAGATCAGAGTTGTGAGTAGAGAAATTAGGGTGTAGATCAGAGTGTTGAATAGGTAAATTAGGGTGTAGAGCAGAGTGTTGAATAGGTAAATTAGGGTGTAGAGCAGAGTGTTGAATAGGTAAATTAGGGTGTAGAGCAGAGTGTTGAATAGGTAAATTAGGGTGTAGATCAGAGTTGTGAGTAGAGAAATTAGGGTGTAGATCAGAGTCCTGAGTATGATGCAAGTAGGTAGACAAGATGTAAGGTGAAGAGACCTAAATGTGTACCACAGTAAAAACAGGACTAGTTAGAGAGACAGATGTCTTTCCTAAGGAATTCCCCAACACTGGAACAGATGTGCACTTAGGCAACTGGATTGGAAATATATATATGGATCCTTACCAGTTGATTGAGTTTTCAGAAACTCAAAATTCATATCGGTGAGAAAATAACAGTGAGGGTGGGAAATTTGCTGTTTTCCTCAATGTAGTGCAATCTCAGAGTTGGTATTTATAATTTTCAGGGGTGTGGGGGTGCAGTCCCCCCACATGGGAGGTGCGGGGGGGGCTTGCCCCCCTGCAAAAATGTAAAAATGTGATGGATTTTTGTGGGTTATTTTTAATGTTCTAGTCTTCAGAAATATGATCATATTATGTTGCCGATATGAATTTTGAGTTTCGGAAAATTCAATCAACTGACATAGATCCATATATATATATATATATATATATATATATATATATATATATATATATATATATATATATATATATATATATATATATATATATATATATATATATGTGTGTGTGTGTGTGTGTGTGTGTGTGTGTGTGTGTGTAGAGAGAGAGCTAGATATATTCGCTGGACATTGCAAATAACTATTGATGTATCACAGGCTTTCTAGGCCATGCAAGACCTTGATAGCAATATACATGGATTCTATAACTCCAGAATATAAGGGGAAACAGGCCATGTCATAAAAGGCCTGCATGATCTCAGTTCTCTTCTCTGTTGTTCTAATTCTCTTCTATGGGTTGTACCATAATAGCAAGGAACTTGTTTTGGTTTTGTGAGGGCTGTGATATCCCTAATCCGGTCTCATTGGTCACTGGAAGATCCTTTAAGCTGATATGTTTAAGGCTGCAGATACATGTGTATCCATAGGAATAGGTATGTCATGCATCCTCTCAGTTTTACTTCTGCTCGATGGAGTTTGCAGTTCATCTACATCCCTAAATGGCATACAATCTATTGGGCTTAAAGATGATACTATGTCAGGTACTCACTTTACCTCCTTTTATAGTAGAGAAAATACCTTTCAACTTTTACTTCCTGATCTAGGGACAAAGCAAAAATAATTGGGGGGAAAAAGCCCCAAATTAGGAACAGTTTTTAAATGATGGTACTACTAAGAATTTCCCAAAAATAATTTCAAATTTTAGGAGGGTTGTAGTGAAAATAAGTAGTGTGTGATTTATGCCCCTTTTAGTAGCATAGTTTTCTCACACTTCTATTGTTTTATTATAAAGTATAATTGCACATTTTTAAGTTAGGTTTTCTCTATTTTCTCCATCACTAAAAGCATATGGAGTGCAGCTCATGGAATGTATAAAAAGGAATTGATTTGTTAAATTTTGCTGGTATCAACATTGTTGTTGTCAAACTTCTGTACACCTCTGTCTCTCAACTTCATATACATCATTCTTTCCACTGTCATCACTCTTCACTTTATTCTTGATCTTCTGTCTCACGTACATCCTTATCAAGTACCCTCAATCTTGCTTCTTCCGCAATCCTGTCACTTATCATGTAACTCTTTGTTAATTATTTAGTGATAACTGTTTAACTGTTTATTGACACTTTCTCAATAACATATTATATAATAAGCTTTCCCCTAGGAAACAACACTTGCTGATTGATTTAGTTTGTCTCAGTTTTTCATAACATACAATTGCTGTATATAACTACTATGGCTGTGCACTGTCATGTTATTGTTATTTTTATTGTTATTGCACAAATCCACTACTTTGTAAAATGTTAAGTGCTCTGTTTTGTTTGTAATGTGGAGCTTTTCTCCCCAGTCCTCTGCTGAAAAAGGACTCCATGTCCAGTTGGACCTTCATGGTAAACAAATGTCAAAATAAAATAAATAAATAAATAAAATTAATTTGCTAAGATATTCATAACAGCCTGATATAAAGTCATTTATTAGTTGGAGAACACAAATGACTAATCTTGACATAAAAAATCTAGGGGATTCAAGTCCATCAGCTTCAGCCTGTAAAACTTACCAAAGCTCAAGTCTTCTTGGCACATACAACTTTTTAGGCTAGATCCCCATTAGCATAGTACTGTTCTAATGGTTCAGATTTTTAAATTTTCTGCATTAAAGCAAAGTATCTACCGATGTGCCCTTCCCAAAACCTCTTCTACATCTCACATAACAGAAAAGGTTGAGTGAGCGTATGTACATGTGTTGAAGAGGATAGACAAAGATTACCTAGATCTATTACTATGGTGAATGCTTAACTTTTATATCTTGAAAGAGCCACTTCATCCACGTGAAACTATAAGAAATACTCCCCTTCTGAATCATCCTGGGTAGTCTCTTGAAAGGATCCCATGTAATATGGAGATCCTTAAGGGGGACATTCCTAGATCAAATCCAGCTTGCAGTGCTTTGTGAAAGTATTCAGAAAAGCTCAAGAACAGCAGCAAATTTCAACTAAAATGTTTTGCCGTTGCTCTAGAGGAATGCTATACTGTTCATGGTAAAAGCTGATGCAATCTTTTAGTCATCTCACCAAAAGTAACCTTTGTGACCTTGTCTACTATTTTATTGTTTGCATTCAAGCCAAAGACCTGATTATCTTTCTTAGCTGACTTTGATCTATGAAAACAAAAATAAACTAAAAGATGTTCTCCTTTGTCTCTGCAATTCCCATCTGGTGTATTCATATTTATGTGGGGGCAGTAGTTTCCAGCTGTCTTACATTGCTACTCTGAGAACAGGACCTCAGCAGAAGAGTGATGGCAAATCATGATTGGGCAAGCTGGTATGAAGAAGATGTGCACAGATCCACCCAAACCTACAATGGTATTCCCTGTTACTCATGTTGGGGAGTACACATGCACAGACCTTGGGACATAGGTGGCCCTTGTTCATAGGCTCATAGGTTCATAGGTGGTTACTGGGCTATTGACCTGAAGGTCTTTATAAGCCAAGCCACGTGTACTCAATATAATACTAGAGAAACCCAATATAAAGGATCTTGTATAAATGTGAGATCTTAGTTAGCAATGCCTTCCCATATCTAAGGTCATAGGTGAAATCCCCAGCAGGAATTTACGGTTTCCCATCCAGACTACACTTAAACAAGGTCATGGAGAGGCTCTATTTGCTGTGAATTGGTAGCCTATTCCAGAGTAGTGGCAACATCTGAGAGACATATCTGTCTCTGCAGCAGGTCCTATTTATGTCACAGGCAGGTTAAGGTTTCTGGACTGTGTGAAACATGTCTCATTTGACTTGCAGTTGTGCAGCATTTCCATTAGGTTTGGATCCAAGATTGCTCTGTAGGCCAGGTACAAGTCTCTTCTAAGAAGTCTGTCAGTGTGTGACATGTGCTGCAGTCCCTGAATTTTCTTGTGGTGATACAAGTTCTTTTGTCACTCCCAGAGGTGAGATTAAGCTGTAAAAATGGAAAAGCTGTCCCTGCCAGGATGCCAAAGAGACCATAAATCACTCCCATGACCACATGGATGATTGCTTCCCCATGTGCAGTACATGTATGATCAATGAAAAGCTTGATGGCCAGCAGGCAAAGCAGCAATGCTTTCTCAAAAAAAAAAATATGAGTCAAGCATTACAATACAAGTGGGACTGGAATTGAAAAGAGTTCAGTCCTTGGACCATGGCCCAGATAACATATTGTCCACTTGCTCCTTTTGACTCATCTCATGTTAGGCCAATTGGCAGAAGCCAGACTTTGGATAACCATTGGTATTACTATATATCTATATATAGATATATATATATATATATATATCTATATCTATATTTATATCTATATCTATATCTGCATCTATATCTATATCTGTATCTGTATCTATATCTGTACCAGTATTTATATCTATATCTATTTCCATCTATCCATCTATCTATCTATCTATCTATCTATCTATCTATCTATCTATCTACCTATTTATGTATCTATCTAGGTATATACATGTATTGCGTCTCCATATATCACTGGAAATAGAGAAATTAAGTAATTAACTTGAAGCAGTGAAGGTCCAGATGAAGCTTGCTGGACAGGTAGATATAAGGGTTATTTAAGGCCTCAGAAATAGGAATTCTCCAAATAAATAAAGCCATAAATCTAGGGAAATAAACCTGTTGGAGCAAAAAGGGATCTTGTGAGGTCAGCAGATATGTGTGGAGTCCCACAATTGCAGAGATATACATGTAATCAATTTCAAAGTTTCCCATCCCTCCTTTGGAATGGGAATATATAATCTTGGTATGCAATGATTTTTATAAATCATTTGATGAGCATGAAGCTTCCTTCCTGTCTTCTAATCTATCCAACATGTTTTGGGGCCAGTCAATCACTCCAAAACTGTAAGTTAGGACAGGAAGAGCAAATTGGTTTATAGCTTGGATTTTGTTCCTAGATGTCAAAGTTGTTTTCAGGATTAATTTAAGTCTTCTGAAATATTCTTTGCTAAGTTTTATTCATATTTGTTATTGTTTTATTGTTGATCTTTCATCAGTTCCCAGATATTTATACACTCCCTCTTGCTCAAGTTCTTTTATATCACATTTTTGTCCCAAACTGATGTTTTCCTGGTGTTGCAGTTTTCCTGCTTTAAAGGTTACTTTGACAAATTTATCATGATCAAATGACATTCTTATATCATCTGAAAGGGTTTTGCAACTTGCAGTTGTGTTTTCAGTTCCTCATCTGATGAGCTATACAGTTTTAAATCATCTACAAAGAGAAGATGACAAGTCTTCACACTTTGTTGTTTTCTAAGAGTCAAATTATAGCCATGGTCTAAGCTGTTAAGTAGACAGTTTAACGGGTTAAGGGCAAGGCAGAATAGCAGTGGTGACAAACAGTCACCCTGGAATATCCCTCTTTGAATTTTTATCCCTGGGATAATTATTTGTCCTTTATCATGGCTTAATTGCAAAGTGGTCTAATACTTTTTCATGGTCACTGTAATGTAGTCGATCAGTGTAGGATGTATTTCATACATTGTTTAAGCACTCTTTTATCCATGAATGTAAGAGACTATCAAATGCTTTTTTGTAGTCAATCCATGTCATACTTCCACTTTTTTACAATTTCCCACTATGACATTATTTAACAACAAATGATCCTTTGTTCCATATGACTTTCTTTTATTGCCCTTTTATTCTACTGCCATAATGAGTTTTCTTTTAAATGACTATCAATTCTGTCGGCATCAGTTCCCATGTATAGTTTATACATTGTCTGAAGGCAAGTTATTGGTCTATAATTGTTAGGGTAGCTTGCAGGTTCACTCCTAAATAGGAGCATTGATAATCCTGTTGTTAGCCAGGTTGGTGTCTATTCGGGATGCACATATAAATAGTTCTTACTCAAGGCTAAATCTACGTGCAAAGATGTTAATACTTTTAGACAAAAGTTAGGTACTGCATCTGGGCCTGGGGTTTTCCAATTAAAGGCTTTTCTTTTTAACTTTATTTCAATCTCTTTGGCTGTTACTTCATCCTATTTCATATCATGTGCCTTTAAACTTCTTATTCTTTCTTTAACTTCTTCTATCCATTTAGCATATTTGTTATGTTCCACAGGATCTTCATAGATATTTCTCTAAAATGTACCTATTTCTTCTTTTTCTGATGGTCTTTCAATTCCTTTTACATTGTTTCCTAATTCTTTATTAAACCTTTTTGGGTCATCAATAAATTGCTTATTTTGTACTTTTCCTTTATAGTTATCTTTGTATCTTCTACGTTTTTCCACCTGTGCTGACATTTTTAGTTTGTTACTTGTGATAGTGCATGATAGATCTAGGTCTGTTTTAATACTGCACAATGTTTTTATCACATCTATCTTTCTTAGTATTTTTGTTGACCTGTTCCCTCTTCTATGGTCTTCTAACAGTGACACTTCTTGTCTTAACTGCATTATAGTCTATGCAATTGAAACAAGGGCTGCCAAAGGAAAAAAACACCAATAACACACACTCACAAAGTGAGATCGTGAAGAAGTTCTATCACTTTGCTGGACAAAAAGCGCTTAATAAATACATTTAAGGACTATCGGTTTCAATAGCCAGGGAATTGTTATGGCTAGGCTTGTATAGGCACTAGGGCCAATAGCCTAGTACCAACCTATGAACCTATGAACTGGGTGTTTTTTCCTTTGGCAACCCTTGTTTCATTTGCTTGGTCTGTTTATTCATCCTTTATCAGTTTAGTGCATTATAGTCTATGCTATTTGATCATAATGAATCACCTGCAGGATTATATGATTTAGTTGATTTTTGTCTAGAGCATAAAATTCAATTGGGCAGTAATGTTGTACTAAGTTGTTAAGGGCTGGGCAATTTTCTGCTTATAGAGAAGTCTTTGTATTGCAGTTAGCCGAGTGAGGGATACGTGATGAGATAGTTCTTACGCAGTTTAATTCTCTGAGAGCTAGGTAGTAGTGTGTTCTTTACTTAGTTTACTGCAAATTTAGCCATTTTATTATAACATTGTTCAAGTTTGAACAGTTCTGAGATTTGAAGTTTACTTAAGATTTGTGCAGGATAGAGGCGAAGTGGTAGTAAGAAAGTAGAGGCTATACGTCTTCTAACTATAGCAATGAGATAAGTTTGTACTCTCTATAATGTGTCTAGTTTATGATGCGCTTTCTAACAATGTGTCATACATGTTGGTCAAATTTCAACTGGTCATCTATGGCACCCAGAAATTTTGTGTGGCTTCCTTGTTCTATCATGGTATTAGCAGAGATTATAGTGTTGTTTTGGTAGAGATTTGTTTGAGGTAAAGAGCAGCAATTAGTTGTGTATAGGGTTTAGAAGTAGTTTGAATTTTTCTAGCTATGTTTCAATTGATAAGAAGGATTGCTGTGTACATCTTGGAGTTTAGAGAGAGACAGAAATTTGACAGACCAGATTAGGTTTGAGTCATCAGTGTATTGAATTAAGGTAGTATATTTTGTAGTGGATAGTAGGCATTGATGAATATGTTGAAAAGTATGGAGCCTAGCACAGATCCTTGTGGGACACGAATAGTTACAGGCAAGTGTTTGTAATCTGGTTGAGAGGTAGCTATGTATCCTTCACAGTGAAGAGTTGGTAAACCCTAAGGATGAGAGTTTATGTATGAGTTTCTGGTGGGAGACAGTATTAAAACTTTTTCATAAGTCTGGGAAAATATTATTTATTTATTTTTATTTATTTAACTTTTGTTAACCGGGAAAGTCTGACTTGGAACAAAGCCAATTTTCAGTGGAGGCCCTGGAAGAAATGCACCAGTCCGGTGCCACCAGACCAAATGGTGGAAACTAGGCTTCTGGCATTTCTGTAGGTGTTGGCAGTATTAGAAAAATTCACTAAAGCAGTAGTTGTGCTGTGATAAGGCAGAAGCTGTGCTGGATTAATAACAGAATCTGGTTATCTATTAGTTGATACATTGCTTATGAATGCATTTTTCTAATATGTTTAATGGGGAAGATAAAATGGCAAGTGGCCTATAGTTTGAAAGATCTGTATTAATTCCACCCTTGTACAGGGGAATAATGAATGGTTTGACATTCATTCGATGCATGTCTCTTATAGTGTGGAATATTGGGTAAGGTTGGGAGTGAAGTCAGGGAGTATAAGGCATTCTGTAGCTTCTGGATTTAATGGTCATTATGCATCTTTTGTGCATCATAGCCAATAACCCATGCAAGAAGATGGAAGGCTGCAAGCAGCCCCCAGCTACTTCAAGAGTGGCACAGTTGGACAAGCTGTCAGGTGTTCTGCTACAACTGCCCTAGAAGAAGAGTCATGGAAGTCCTGATTCTGATGATTGCCTCTGCTTCTAAAATTTAAGCGTGTGAGATAAGCAATTATGTTCCCCCCATAGAAAATGTGGAAGATGCAAAGACTTACTTCTTATAGAGATCCAGAGCCCAGAAATCATTACTGGAAGGATGGATCACTGGATTTTGTCAAGATCACTTCCTTCTCAGGGCTACCACAGTAACAATAGAATCCATAGTGAGTGATTTTACCAATATGTCTCTTTCTGGTCTCTTTGGCATGGAGTGGATCATACTGGGATCTTTACATTATTTCAGACAAAGAAATCATCTTGATGGTCAAGGACACCAACAAAAAAGTTGACAGAGGAGAACAAAAAGCCTCCTGTAGAATTTTTTTTCCAGGGAGAACACTGTGTTAGAGGTCTATCCCTCCTTTCTATACATAAAACTTGCATCTCCTCAATTTTGAATTATCTAGGATGATATTTGGGAGCTAATATCATCATCACTGTCCATTCTGAGACTCCAGATGGGGATAAAAATATTTCCTCTAACATTTTCATTTTCTTGGCCTCCTCAGAAGAAAGTTGTCCAAAGGCAGTGAAGTAATGAAGAGCCTGGATCTGTGAAGGTAATGTCTATTGTGACTTTCTATTCCTCTAGTTTTAGATGATTTGGAGGAAACAAGGACAATATCATAAATATCTTAACTGGAAGCTTGGACTACAGACATTGTCAAGGAAGACATTTGTAATAAGGTTTGCAACACCAATGCGAGAGTCAAAGCATCATAGCGGTAAGGCAACAAAAGCTTCTGCATAAAAGTAACCAGCTTGGTAAAAAAAGACTGTAGTGCCAAATAATTTGTCAGCAGTGATGCTGAGGAGCCCAACCCAAGCACCAGAGGTGGATGAGATGAAACTGTTTAGATAAGCTTGAAGAAGAGCATCCACATTTTAGAGCCGTCAAAGTCTACAGCTACAGTCTTTTGGGGTAAAATAGACCTCACCAGCCTACAACAGGGAGCCTTACAGAAGGTTAGTGTATCTCCTTCTGCAAAGCCAGATCTTTATAGTAACCAGAAACAATCAGAGTGAATTCCTTAACCTTTTCTTCTAAGCTTCATAACAATCACTGGCAAAGGGGACTGGGAGTGGAAAGAGTTTTTTTACAGCCTTTTCATTGGACATAGTAACTTATCAGAAGGGAGAGATTTTTCTGCATCCTTTTAACACGTATAAATCAAACCTTTTAAAAAAAAGAATGATTGCTCCAACAGTCTCTTGTAGTCCATTCATACAAAAAAAAACATTGTAAACATCACAGAATAGTTTCAAATATAGAGCATCTAAGATTACAACGCATAACAAATGATGTCTCCCATGGTGGGATTTTATGAGCATACTTAGAACAATTCTTAAATCTGGAATTATCCATGTACTTATCTTGCATAGCTACACTACAACACTAGCAGTATTAAAGAAGAGAACCAAACTGTTTTAAAAACTAAACCTAAAAACCTTCAAGTTTTGTACCCAACCCCCACCCCCAACCCAAAAAAGGAGGTAGAGCTGCTGCTAGTAGCAGCAAATAAACATAGAATAATAGGTTAATCTGAAAAAAAACTGTGATCTGGGGGGGGGACACAACAAGAAGTATTAGAAAATGCATACATTTGGAAAAAAATAGAAAATAGAATGATCTGATATGCAAATATTTTACCAAATATGAGACTTCTCACATCTACCAGCTCAGGTAAATGAGGCCATGGTAAATATGAGACTTCTCACATCTACCAGCTCAGGTAAATGAGGCCATGGTAAATATGAGACTTCTCACATCTACCAGCTCAGGTAAATGAGGCCATGGTAAATATGAGACTTCTCACATCTACCAGCTCAGGTAACGAGGCCATGGTAAATATGAGACTTCTCACATCTACCAGCTCAGGTAAATGAGGCCATGGTAAATATGAGACTTCTCACATCTACCAGCTCAGGTAAATGAGGCCATGGTAAATATGAGACTTCTCACATCTACCAGCTCAGGTAAATGAGGCCATGGTAAATATGAGACTTCTCACATCTACCAGCTCAGGTAAATGAGGCCATGGTAAATATGAGACTTCTCACATCTACCAGCTCAGGTAAATGAGGCCATGGTAAATATGAGACTTCTCACATCTACCAGCTCAGGTAAATGAGGCCATGGTAAATATGAGACTTCTCACATCTACCAGCTCAGGTAAATGAGGCCATGGTAAATATGAGACTTCTCACATCTACTAGCTCAGGTAAATGAGGCCATGGTAAACTGTCTGAAGGAGTGCACTCATCCCTGTTACGCTACACAGCAGTGTACAGTGTTGGCAAAAGGAATCAAAGTAGTTGGGGTGGGAATAAAACCCACAGTCTCTAGAGCACATCCTATAAAAAAACCCAAGGATATATCTGAATATACAGTGGCTCCTTCTGTTAAGCAGAATGTAAATGATAATTTTAATTAGATTTGTAGGTGTAAAAATACAACAAAAGGGGCATATTCTTTGACTACTAAGAGAATAATAATTACATCTGGTAGTCATATTGCTTGACGTAATTAGTGATTTTATTCTTAAGGAAATTAATTTAAACACAACTGAGACATATTCTAGTTTTTCATAGAGGAATTGCACATTGTGAATTATGTTTGTTTGCAGGAAATTGTCAACTCCCATTACATTGAATTTAAACTGATGTTTTTCTGCTGTTTGAACTTCATACAAATGTAGTAAACCACTTTAGTGAGAGATTTGAGCGATAGTACACAGAATTCTGAAAGACTATGTGCTCCTTTATTTTTAAGTCAGACTGAAGGAAATATATGGCTAGCAGTGAAAAAAAAGAGAAAAAGAGGATTCTGCTCATTCCTTGGCATGGAGTGATATAGCCCTGATGATTACTCAGACAAAATAATTTGAATTAACAGCATAAGAACTGAAGGAGATAGCCAACTGAGAACTGGGGGAGTGGCTAGTGCCACCTCACCTTTCCTGGTGGGGCATAAGGGGGTAAAAGTCATTGCCTTGGTGACAATGACCTGTAGGTAGCTGATTACCTACAGCACTGAGCCTAAGATGATCATTTTGGATGCGGTGTATTATTTACCTAGCAGAATGGCATACATGAATGCATAATTTACCTTCTTTAGAACCATTGGCATTAGAACATGCAGCTTCTCATGGGGAGGAGAGTTAAGATGGCCACTACTGGTTACTTATATCATGCAGGAGTCACTCACTTCCATATCTAAGTTGCTAGATTCCAAACACAAGTTACCTGCTCTCAGTAAGGAACTTTAGCCATTTAAATGTACTAAAGCATAATTCACTCTCTAATGTACTCCCTACTACCCTGTCCCGAACTATAATCCTAAACTCTGCTACCTTAGCCTAAAACGCAAACCATAACCCTAATCCTAAATCTCCTACCTTAACAAAAAATATCCACATGTAATCCTACAAACCCCTGCTTAACCCTAAAATTTTGATCTTAATCCTAATCCTAAAACACCTCCCTAATCCTAAAACTCTTATGATAATTCTAATCCTAAAACCCCTCTATATCCATAAAATGCCATCCCTAATGCACTGCCTGCACAATGAGCACACTAACCTACTTCAACACACCCAAGTTGTGAATTGAAGTAGTAGGAGCTGTTTAGACTCTAGCCCAAGCCATGAAACAAAGGGACCACAGACCACTTGCCCCATCTGGAAAATGAATGTGAATCGCTGTCACCCCTCATTAGAAGACTGAATAAACAAAGAAGCTTCAGGAAGGGAAGTTGCCTTTAGATCATGAATTCCTCCTCAATAAATAAATGAATTAATTAAATATGTTTTTTCAATGACTTGAGTCTTAAATCTCTTTGTCTGAGACTCAGATTTATTGAACATTACTTGTTTCACTCCCTAATATTTTTCATCTTGCACGTGAAAAGTTTCTACCTAATGCAACTATGCTGAGTAGGCATTTTCTTCTCCCATATTTATATGCTACCATTTCCCTTTTTTCTGGAAAAAAATTGCATTCCACACTTTGAGACCTTTATTCATATCTGTTAGCAACCTTTGAGGATTTAAAGTCTTTTCTCATTTTTCTGTGCCACCCATCAGTTAGCAAACTTCAACAACTTCATTTTCATAAGGGGTATTTCAACAGCCCTGTTTCCTTCTCTAAATCAATAGCTACACTTTGCATGCTTTATACCTAGTCTACTGGTGTTTTTATGTCATTTTTCCCCAACTTAGAAATAGTCATGTTCTCAATGCATCTTATCAAGTTAATAATTCAAAACCTATATTATGATATGCCTATGCGACTGTAAAGCAATTAAAGGAAACTGCATTCTGTTTGAAGGTATGTTACTGTCATGCATATTAATATTCTAATTCTTTCCTTGCTTAGATTCAAATGACTGTCAGAAGTGCTTGGAACATGAATGGCCTAATAAGGGACAAGCTAAGTGCGTTCCAAAATTTATTGAATTCCTTGGATTTGAAGATCCCTTGGGTGCATCCTTGGCTTCTTGTGCAATATCTTTTGCGGTTTTAACCACATTAGTCATGGTAGTCTTTGTTGAACACCGTAGGACTCCAGTTGTCAAGGCCAACAACCGTAATCTGAGCTACTTAATTCTTTTATCTCTTATACTCTGTTTCCTGTGTTCCCTGTTATTTATTGGCTACCCAGGGAAAGCAACTTGCATGTTACGTCAGATCATTTTTGGCATCATTTTTTCAGTGAGCATCTCCTCTGTTCTAGCTAAGACTATTACAGTATTCATTGCCTTCAGAGCTACCGAACCCAACAGCAAGCTCAGACACTGGATGGGATTGAGAATTCCAGTCTCAGTCATTACTCTGTGTTCATTAGGACAGGTTATAATATGCATTACCTGGCTAATGATTTCTCCAGCATTTCCAGAAATGAACACCAAGTCGGCTACTGAAAAGATAACAATGGAATGTAATGAGGGTGAAAGGGTATTCTTTTATTTGTTGCTAGGATACATGGGCTGCTTGGCAACAGTGTGCTTTATTGTTGCCTTCCTGGCAAGAAACCTACCTGATAGTTTTAATGAAGCCAGATACATTACTTTCAGCATGTTAGTGTTTGTCAGTGTTTGGTTGTCTTTCATACCAGCACACCTGAGCACACAGGGCAAGTACATGGTTGCTGTGGAGATATTTGCCATTTGTTGCTCAAGTGCTGGATTGCTTGTTTGTATTTTTTTTAACAAATGTTATATTATTCTGCTGAGGCCTAACAGAAACAGTCGAGATCACTTAATGAGTAAAACATTTTAGTAATGCAGAATAAAGTTCTTGTTTACACTGAGGGCATAAACGCTTCTTTCCATAATTAATGGAGGTACATTTATGAATAGTTATCTGCAAAATGTGCTTTTTGTTCATAGAGAAGCCTTAAATAACCACTCTTGTATTTTTGGGAGAAGCAAAACCTAAATCTAGGTATGTGGAGAAGCATTATACAACCACTCTTAAGATCTGTTTAAGTAAAATTAAAATTAGTCTAAGTATCACTTACAGGTTTTGCATGGCTTTGGTTAACGAGTATTTATTACTGCAAAATGAGACAACAGCATGCTTGGAACATGTTTTAAATTTCATTACTTAAGTGAATACTGTAGCAAATAAACATTAATGCCAATCTATCTGCTATAGAATGTTAATTGCAGACATAAATTATATTTGAAAATAAGTGGCCCGTATTGATTCTATTAAAATCTGATGGAATAACCATGCACTCAGTTAATTATTACAGTAAATAGAGATAGTCTCACAGTTTTCACATGCTGATTTGAACTTGTATCCTGGAACTGTATTTAATAACCTTAAAGATGTAGACTAACAGCATAGCACAAATGGCAGACATCTTTAACAGCACTTTCTCTATGTTTAATATATTTCTTCTCCTCCTAAACTAGAAAAATGGAAGAGACCATGGATAATTATTAACGCTTAATGACAGTAAAAGCAATTAGAAGCATCATTCAAATTCCAAGCAGACAGTTTCAGTTTTAGATGAAAGGATGCCAGGAAATGAAACTTGTTCATGCTTAATGTGCTAGAGTATGCAAGGGGTGAATACTCTGAACTAAATTCTGAATAAATCCAACAGGGGATAATTTGATTACAAGTAACAACATAATACAAAGTGATAGTATGAGACTGTTGATTAAACTAGTACATATATGGTAATAAGTGTTACAATTAAAACAATTTCTGGACAGTGCGTGATTTATATTGTTATAAATGAAATACTATTACGTAGCTTAAATATCCAGAATAAATAATTAGCAAGGTAAAGGCAGTTGGTAGCTGTATGATTTATCTCCATACAAAGGTCTATTTTTTTGTGCCTTTATCTACAGCTCTGTTTCATACATTCTTGAACAAATGACATAGGCCCTGAGTAGGCCATGTGGCACTGAGTTCGGCCATCATTCTGCACTGACGATGAACAGGGGTTGGTTTTGTACACAGGTAGCACACAGTCAGTCAGAAGAGGAGGAATATGTAGTTAGCCTTTATGAAACTCACAGGGAAACGTTGCATACTCTCTAACTGCTGCCGAGGTACCTTAGGCCATGATTGTTTGATAAGATAATGAATAAACAACACCGACACTGTGGATATGATTTAGCCTTCATGAGTTGTCTTTATTATAGCTCATTCATCCGGATGTGTCAAATGACATACCACTTCCTGTAGACATATCATTTGCATTTAACAGAATACATCTGATATATAAAATGTATATTTGTATGCAGTTTATGATTTATCACTCATTATAAGTCAATGATCATCTTAAATTTATGTTTGGGTTATTCATGAGCATTGTGTGCAGTGACACACAAACTAGTATTTGTTTGCACCTCTGTTTTTATTTAGAATGTCAGTAGAATGATACGACACGTTGCCCCTTTCCATAAGTACAGGAGAGCAGTACCTGCATACAGAGCCCCCTGTGTCTCTGTTATAATCATCATCATCATCATTATCAGTTTGTAAGCAATCCTGTTTTCCATATCAGGTAAGATCCATCCCACATCTGTAAAGGTAGTGCAGTAATATGCCTGTTGTCCATATTAGGTATGAACCACCCCACATCTGTAAAGGTAGTGCAGTAATATGCCTGTTGTCCATATCTCTGTTATCCATATCAGGTAAGAACCACCCCACATCTGTAAAGGTAGTGCAGTAATATGCCTGTTGTCCATATCAGATAAGATCCATCCCACATCTGTAAAGGTAGTGCAGTAACAAGTCTGTTGTCCATATCAGGTAAGAACCATCCCACGTCTGTAAAGGTAGTGCAGTAACAAGTCTGTTGTCCATATCAGGTACGAACCATCCCACGTCTGTAAAGGTAGTGCAGTAACAAGTCTGTTGTTCATATCAGGTATGAACCATCCCACGTCTGTAAAGGTAGTGCAGTAATATGTCTGTTGTCCATATCAATAAGATCCATCCCACGTCTATAAAGGTAGTGCAGTAACAAGTCTGTTGTCCATATCAGGTATGAACCATCCCACATCTGTAAAGGTAGTAAAGTAACAAGTCTGTTGTCCATATTAAGTAAGAACCATCCTACATCTGTAAAGGTAGTGCAGTAACAAGTCTTTCTTTTCAGTTTTTCCCAGTTAGAGGTCGCCACAGTGGTCTGCTAATGATTGGCAGTAGATTTTTATGGTGCAGAGTTGCCAGCCTGATGCCAAACCTACAGCGAAGGCATGCCTATTCACGCATGTCTTTCGGAAACCACTTGACCATGGGGAGGACATGCAGACTCCACACAGAAGGCACTCCAACTGAGAATTGAACAGGAGAACCTTTTGCTGTGAGGCAACAATGCTACCACTGTACCACCGTGGCTATTGTCCATATAGGTTCATAGGTTTATAGTTAGGTACTAGGCTATCTGCCTGAGGGCATTTATAAGCCTAGCCAGAGTGTGTCAGCTTTCGCTGCCCCATTGATTAATTAACTGAGCCTCTGTCAAGAAGAGTCAATGAAGTGATCCCAGGGGTGTATTTTCTGTTATATCTGCGAGTTGCCACTTAGATTTTTGACAAAGCTAAAGAAGGCTTTGTGATTATCTTTCAAATCCTTGGCTATTTTTCTTTCGAATTTAGCCTTGGAGAATTTTATGAGGGACCTTAGTTACTTACTGATACTGATATAGGTTCATAGGTATCAGGTAAGAACCACCCCACATTTCTAAAGGTAGTGCAGTAATGGATTGAAATGGGGATGAGGAGATAAACTATGATAGTCTTGGTTTTGTTCTGTTTTACATTCCTGACAGTCTACCAATTGGTTGTATTCTGTTTTAAGTTGCTGACAGTCTACCAACTGGTTGCATTCTGTTTTAAGTTGCTGACAATCTACCAGCTGGCGCCATTTTGTTTTAAGTTGCTGTTCTGTTGTAGATTAAGTTCAGATACTTACTCTATAAAATATCATTTTTCAGAATAAATGTTCTCCTGCCAATTCTTGTTCTGATTTCCTCAGCAAGATATTTATATATTTTATCAAACATACCCAAATTTTGCAGTGATGATTGTCTCTTCTTATTTTAAACCACTTGTATGCACAGTAAGACATTTTTGGTTTACAAAAAAAAAAAAAAAAAAAAAAAAAGCAAGACTTTCAATGAATCCTTCCGACATGGACTAGACAGTGCAGTGAGGGAAGGTACCATTCAGAGACAGGTGCTGATACAACATGCATTCCAACATGCACTGATCACATCATCAGTCCTTGAACCTTTAGTTTACACCACTGTCTTAGCAGGAATTGTGTGACATTCTAGTGAAATGGCTGTTGTTGAACTGATGCAGTGTTGCAAAAGGCTGACACCTACCGAGCATATGTGCCAGGATTTCTGAAAATAAATATAAATCCACCTAATCATCCACTATGTAATATTGTCACTTTTGTAAGAATATAAGGATGTGTTGTGACGTAGGGGATAACTTTGTGTCTTGAATTCTAAAGCATGCATTCTACTAAATGTGCATAGCAGTGTGACTTTTCTCTGTTTCTCTGCAGTCATAGGTCTGATAAGGTTATGAAAGTGTTTACTTCATTGGTTGTAACTGTGCAGAAACTTTAATTTGCATACATGAGAACTTGAGGGGGGCTACTGCTTGGGGGATTTTGACTGGCTACAGGGATGTCTCACCACTGCTTCAGTGCATGCACCAGGTGTGTCCTAATGCTTATATGGACATTAGGGGAACTCATTCATCATCTTCATCATCATCATCAGCAGTCCTTTTTCCCATTTTCTACATTAGGTTAGGGTGTTGTATTAACTCTTGCCATCTCTCTTGATTCATTTCCACACTCCTGCCTTCTTCGACGCTCATGCCTGTCTGTTGCAAATCTTTTTTCACATAATCCATCCATCTCTTTGCTGGATGCCCTTGTTTCCTCTAACCTTCCTCCTGTCTGTCCCAAATCTTATTCACCAGATTGTCTTTTGCTTTTCTGCACATGCCTGAACCACCATAATCTGTTCTTTTAGATCTTTTTTGCAAGTGGAGTTATTTTGGCTTCTTCTCTTATGCCCTCATTTCTTTGTTTGTCCCGTAGTATGTTCCCTACTACCCTTCTCAGGCACTTGATTTCCATTGTCTCTAACTTTATCATCAGTTCTTCCTTTATTGCCCAGGTTTCTATACCATACAGCAGAACTAGTCACACCACTTTTTTGTACACCCTACCTTTTAGCTTCTTCGGCATTTTTCTACCATGCACTTCACCTAACACTCAATGGAGCCACTCCTCTGGTTCTAGCTTTGACCTTTTTCATTCAGACTCCTCTTCTTCTCAATCACCCTTCCCTGATATTTGAAGCTATTAACCTGTTCCACTATCTTCTTCTATCTCAATTCTCATCTTCTGATTTCCCCAATTTTCTGCCATTACCACTGTTTTATCTGTGCTTAGTTTCATCCCATGCGCCTTCAGTTTTGTATTGCATTCCCCTATCCTTTGCTGAAGTTCTAGCTCAGAGTCTGCCTGTAACTACATCATCTGCATACATCAACTTCATTGATCTGTCACCTCCAGCCTGTTTGCTAATGTGGTCTATCGCCAGTATGAACAGCAGTGGGCTCAGAGCTGAACACTGCTGCCCCCCCACTCCCACTGGGAATTCCTCTGTGAGACTGAACACTGTTCATATGTGAGTCCCATCTTACTTTCTACTACACTGCATATCCGTTTATCAATCATCCTCTCCAGTACATTCATGCAGTGTGACAGGAGTTTGATCCCTCTGTACTGCCCACAGTTGTGGATGTCCCCTTTGTTCTTGTACACTGGCATGAGTATACTTATTCTCTAGTCATCTGGGATACGCCTTTCTCTCCACACTGCTATGAGTGCCACTGGGAGCCATTTCTCATCTCTCTCACCCAGCATCTTTATCATATCTGCTGTGACCTCATCTGAGCCTGCTGCTTTCCCTGACTTTATTTTCCTTAGTGCTAGTCCTACTTCTTCTAGGGTGGGCTTCTCTTCTTCTCTCATCATAAGCTGTGTTAGGGGTAGTACACTTTCTGTGGGGTTCTCTTCATTCAGAAGTTGTTAAAAGCACTCGTTCCATTTCCCTTTGATGTCCTATGGACTGGTGAGCAGGTTGTTGCTTGCATCCCTTATGAAGGGTTTATGACTATCTTCTTTATATTTTTCTCTTTACATTACAACCTGATATAGTTTATTTATGCCACCTACTGAGTCAAATTCCATCTGCTGGTAGAGTGCCTCCAATGGCCTGTTCTTTGCTATTTCAACTCCTTTCTTAGCTTCTTTGTTAGCCAACCAGCATCCCTTTCTAGCCTGGTCAGTCTTTTCTATCTCCCACTTTTTCCCGCCCTCATTCTTTCTTCCAATGACTTCCTGGACTTCTGCATTGGACCACCAGCATCCTGTATGTGCCTTATTTCCATATCTGGCCCTGCCACATATCTGTTCTGTAGCCTCTCACATCCTGTTTTGAGGTGCTGCCATTCTTCATCAACTCCACATTTCTTCCTCTTCTTGGGGTGCTAGAGCCCTGAGTAATTTCTTGAATTCTTGGACTTTTTCTCCAGTCAACTTCCAGGTCTTTAGTCTTGCAGTCTTGTCTCTGTTAACTTTAGAGCCTTCTCAGACCACTGCTTGCAGCTGATTATGGCAACCAGTGGTTTATGCTGTGGGCTGACTGTTTCACTAGGAATGACTTTGCAATCACTGATTCTACCCCAGTGCCCTTTCCTTAGTAGGAGGAAGTTGACCTGAGTTGCATGATAGCCACTCTTGCATGTGATCTTATGACTGTCTCTCTTTCTGAAGCATGTGTTGCGTGCTATCAAGCCATTTGCCAGACAGAAGTCAAAAATGGCCTCTCCTTCTTTATTACTATTGCCCCACCCATGTAGACCCAGGCAGTCTTCATATCCTGTTTTATCTGTCCTGATATTTGCATTCAAGTCCCTCATTGTCAACACCAATTCATTTTCTCTTGCTTTACCTAGCAATTTCTGCAAGTGCTGTCTGAATGCACTCTTTTCAACATTATTACAACCCTGCTGTGGGGCCATAGGCTGAGATTATGAATACTGTCCTATCATTACACTGGAGTCTGAATGCCATGAGTATAGTACTAATTCTGAGGATATCTTTCATGGTCTTCTGAAGCATGTCTCTCATTGCAATTCCCACACTTTTGTTGGCCTGTCTTTCTCCTGAGTAGTAGAGCCTGGATTCCAAGCTGAGGGTTTTTGCTGCGCTGCCCTTCCATCTTGTCTCAAGGATACATAGGATGTTCAGCATCAAGAGTGCCATCATGTCATCCACTTCTAAGCTGCATCCTGCCAGTTAAACTACACTGAGGTTAGCAATTCTAGGGAACTGCTGGGATGGCTTTGACCGGCTACAGGGATGCCTCACAACTGCTTCAGTCTATCTGCCAGGTGTTGGTACGTTCTAATGCTTACATGACCATAAAAGGAATTATTGGGATGTTTTTTTAAATGGCAGCAGGAATGCCCACTTCACTGCTTTATTTATTTATTTACATTTGTTAACCGGGTAGTGTCTGACTGAGTAAGTAGCCCGTTTTCAGCGGAGACCCGAGGAGAAAATCTCCAGTACTGTAACAATTTAGTTAGGAAAACAAATAATTGCGAAACAAGTATTAACAACAATGTAAGTAATAAAAATTAAAGAACCAAACCAGCAAATGGAACAAGGAGGCATGATGTAGAAATCCACCACTTTAATAGCTCAAAAACCACACATTGAACAGGGTTTGTTCTGATGAAGTCCCTTGCAGTTGGGGAAGAAAGCACTTAACTCGTGGAATATTGTTCAATGTGTGGGTTTTGAACTATTAAAGTGGTGTATTTCTACATCATGCCTCCTTGTTCCATTTGCTGGTTTGGTTTTTCAGTTTGTTGTTGTTGCAAAGACGTATGAAGTAACAAAAATTACTAAGAAAGCAAATAGTTGATATTGATAACTGGAAATAATAAAAAACTATCAGAAAATTTAAAACAAATCCACTCCAACCATGTGATATAAGCCCTAGTTGCTTAAATGTGCTGACGACAGTTGCATGAGAAAAGAGTTGTGAAGAAAATAGGAGAGAGAAAATAAGTCAGGTAAGATACAGGGGCAGAGCAAGTTGCCAATGAGATAGTCTTTTAGGCTTTTTTTTTAAATGAAGAAATGCTAGGATTGTTTGGATGTGCTGAGGAATTCCAGTCCTTAACTATTTTATAGGAATAGAGTGAGTCACCATAGTAGTTGTGAGACTGGTTAACTTTTAGCATTAGTCTCCTGGAAGACGTAAAGGATCTGCAGTTAAAGTTAGGTTGGACCTGGCCTGAAAGTGCAGGGCAGTTACTGTGGTTGTGTATGACTTTATGGGCAAAGGTAAGTTGGTTTAGAATTAACAGGTTGGCTATATCCACCAGTTCAGTTGTTGAAGAGTGGAGCAGTGATGAGTTTTATGGGATGATTGGCTGCAAACTTAGTTATTTTGTTATAGCAGGACTCTATGTTATTAAGGTCAGCCTTACATATGTTGGTGAATATGGCTGAGCAGTAGAGGATGGTAGATAGTAGGTGAAAACTAGCTGTGGCTAGTCTGGCTTGGTGAATAAGGTATGGTTTAGCCCTATATAGATCGTCAAGTTTGATATGGACTTTTTTGATTGTTAGGGAGATATGTTTATCAAATTTTAGTCTGTCATCTATTGTAACCCCTAGAAGCCTGGTCTGATTAGTAGGTTCAATTTATGTCCTATTAGAGGAGTAAATAGAGAAAAGTAGTGAGCTGAGCTTGGTTGATTTGTTTGAGAAGATCATTAACTTAGTCTTGTTTGGGTTTAGGATGAGTTGATGGTTAGAGAGCTAATTTTCAATGTCTTGGAAAGATTTTTGCATTTTGTGTTGAAGTTCTTTGTGGGAGGGGGCTGAGCAGATAAGAGTGCAATCATCTGCATATTGGGCGATAGTGGCAAGGTGAAGACTTCTCCAAAACCACTAATAAATGAAGACTCAGAAGAGTGGAAAGTTAGCCTGGGAAAGGAACCATTTGGCCAACATGGTGAACTTTGCCCCTTTCCCCACTGTAGTGCAATCTCGGAGTTGGTATATTTAGACAAGGGTGGTGTGGGGTGTGCAGCCCCCCATATTGGGGGATATGGGGGGCAAAGTCCCCCACATGGGTGGGTGTAATTTGCTTTGGTTTTTATTTTTTGTGGTGCTGGACACATGGTTACTTACCTGGACATTTTACTCTGTAATCTGAGTAATCATTGTTTTGGGGTTTCGGTGAAGTCATCTCGAGATTTACTGATTCAGGTAAGTGGGTTTTCATTCTTCTGAAGCAGACCCACTAGAATATACCTGCTAAAATGAAGCATAGAATTGGGCGCTGGCATACTATAAGACCCTTTTTCATTCTGACATTCTTTACTCCTTTTCTACTGACATTTATAAATGCAAAATTACGTATAGAAATTACCTATAGAAATTACCTATAGAAATTACCCATAGAAATTAACTATAGAAATTACCTATATAAATTACCTATATAGTATCTAATTCATCTATGAATTTTCCATGCTTCTGTGTTAAATATGTCATACCTGAATTTCACTTTCCGATCAGACTTCTGAAGATTAACTAACCTCCTCTGCAATCTCACAAGTGTTTTGTACAATGACTTTCTGAATATGTTTTGCAGTGGCTTGCTGTCTGTTTCTTCAAATGGTTTTATTACATCTAAATACTGTTGATAACAGGGTTTCTTCTAAGCACATCTATTTTGCACAATAATAAATAATATTGACCAAAGGTCAGCTGATATATTTTGTTGCACTCCTATACTATATGCTATTCCGATTGGCAACTGCTTGTTGTCAGTTTTCTCTACAACATGCAAATTATTTTGGACACACTTTATTACTACCAGACATGAAGTAAGTGGAATAATTTGTGCAGACTGAATACCTCCTAAGCACTTTTGGACTCCTCAATGACCAAGAGTTTGGCATGGAACTGGTCAGACCAAGTCTGCAAAGGAAAGCTCATGTCTGTTGATGAATTTTGTTATTTCAAATAACTGGCCCATAGGATTTACATAATACTTGTTTCCTGCTTCTGCTTTGCAAAAGGTAGTGAATTCAATAGTTTGATGCAACTACTACAATATATATGTATACATATATATATATATATATATATATATATATATATATATATGTATATATATGTATGTGTCTACTTCTTTTGACCTAACTTTCATTTGCCTGACACTCATTTGCCTGAGACCAAATGACTGAAATTTCATTTGTCTGACACTTCATTTGACCGACACTTCATTTGACCAACAAGTATTATTAGCAAGAAAATGGAATATGCCCCCTTCCCTACTGCGGTGCGACCCTGGAGTTAGAATATATAGTTGGGGAGGTGTGGGGGGGGGGTGAAGCCCCCCACTTACTTTTCTGTTACTAAGCAATATTACATCAAAAGTTAACACTATTATATGAAATTAAGTGGGGGGGCTGTGCCCCACACACCCCCCCTAACTATATATTCTAACTCCAGGGTCACACCGCAGTGGGGAAGGGTGCATATTCCATTTTCTTGCTAATAATACTTGTCGGTCAAATGAAGTGTCAGGCAAATGGGGTCAGGCAAATGAGTGTCAGGCAAATGAAAGTTAGGTCAAAAGAAGTAGACCCATAGATATATATATATATATATCTATATATATATATATATATATATATATATATATATATATACATATATATATATATATATATATATATCTATATATATATATATATATATATATATATATATAGATAGATAGATATATACAATTGCCAAAGACTTGGGTCTGGATCATTTCTCCTTGGGCCTCCATTGAAAAAAGGCTCTGTGCTATTTGGACTTTCCCAGTCAACAGATGTTAAATAAAAATAAAATATATATATATATATATATATATATATATATATATATATATATATATATATATATATATACAGAGAGAGAGATAACATATATATATATATTTCCATAACAGTAGTACTATTCAAACAAATTATCTCTGAAAGAGTGCAGTCTGTTCTTTTCACTTCTCTTTTTATTTGATCAGAAAAGGAGAATATATTTTTATACATTTTTTCAGTCTTTAGAGTGTTTGCTAATTATTTTTTCAATGTGCAAACATGCACATTTTGAAATAATGTCTGTTCATATTTCTGTGCATGCACTTTTGCTAATATACTGACATATGTGTACATATATGTGTATATATAAATTAAAGGATATAAATGTCACATAGACAAACAATTCAGTAAAAACTGCAAGGAAGTCCCATAAATATTACGGTTCCTGCAAATATCCCAATTAACATTCAAAGCAAACTGCAAAAATGTCACAGAGACAAACCACTAAGTAAAAACTCCAAGAAGGACCCAGCTAATTTAGTCATCATTATGTAATTCCATAAAACTACTGTAGTGGAGGCCCATGGGATATATGCAAATGAACACATAAGGACATAGCAATGTTTCAGACACATGAATTTTGCATGCCTATGTTGTTTCGGTTTTTACTTTTTGAAGTATTTACTGATGCTTTCTAGGCATTGGTAATTTGCATATATTCCATGGGCCTCCAGTACTAGAGGTTGAAGATATAAAGCAATACAGATATAGCTATAGAGACCTATAGTTCTACAGATACAGTACACTAGTGGAGGAGGAGGAGTGTTCATTACTGTTTTACAACAGTTGTCTCTTTGGTTCATTTGCTATTCTTTGGAGAGCTTTCATGTTCTACTTGTCCATATGTGAATTTTTGTTCCATGTCTCGCCTTTCCTTCAAATCCCTAAAATGTACCACTGGTAGAACTGATAATAATCCAAAATACCCACATTCAGACTGTTGTACCACATACAATCATTTAGTTTACTGAAGTTTGCTGTGAAAGGCATGTTGTTGCAAGTACTAAATTCAAAAGGTCAAAACGCTCCTCTCACTGACCAATATGTTTCCTGATTACTATCTTATCTTGTCCTATTGCTCTTTTCAGACAGTATGTGTTTTCCAATTATCTGCATTTATTAAATACAGATGACAAAGGAACTTCAATAGCTTCTTGACATGTGACAGCTTGTTTTCAGACAAAGGAAGGAAACAGGTACGCAGGAAAGACAAGGCTTCCATCCACAGGCCAAACCAGCTGGGCATAGACCCAATCATCATGGAGTCTGTAGAAAATCAATAATTGGCAGATGAGAAGCAAAACATTTGGCAAACCTGTCACTGATTAAGGCAGTATTAAATTAAGGGATCAGAAGAGATTTTACATTCTGAATGGAGTTCACTTCTTTCTTGAAACTGCTCCTACCTCATCACATAGGATCTTTCTATATCTGTTTTGGTAACATATTTCTTTATCATTTTTACTTTAGTAAGTCTACACTTAAATAGGCTAGATAGCATTGTCAGTGTATTCCACAGGAGCTGATGAACACACCTGGGTCAGAGCTAAGAGAAGTAGTGAAGGATGGGGTCCCTATTTACCCTAGCTACTCTCTAAACTAAAACCCACCACACTCGCAGCAGATGGCTTACCCACAAATTTTCTAAAATTAGCTGCAGAATCACTAGCCTACCCTGTCTTAATTCTTATAAACTGCTCTATACAAGAAACCTACATACCCCATCTATGGAAAGTGTCACATATAATTCCCCTTCACAAAGGCGGAAACTTCTATGAACTATCAAACTACCGGCCAATTGCTACCTTTTCCCCCCTTTCCAAGCTTCTGGAGAAATGTATTCACACCCAGGTAATGCACTTCTTATCCTCACATAACCTCCTCTCCCCACACAGCATGGTTTCCGCCCAAGCCATAGCACAACCACTGCTCTAATCTCCTTTACCAATCAGATTAACCATCTAAGAAACAACAAATTTGTCTTAGCCATATTCCTAGATCTATCAAAAGCATTTGATATGGTCTCCCACAACCTACTCTTAGACACTCTGTCAACCTCATCCTTCAACCCCTCTACTACTTCATGGTTTAGAAGCTATCTCTCTGACAGAAAACAATCAGTTAAATGGCAAAGTACACTATCTCCTCTATTACCAACTACTATAGGCGTCTCACAAGGATCAATACTGGGTCCACTACTATTCACCATTTTCACTAGCAAACTACATATTTCCACCCTGCATGCATCACTTATACAGTACGCAGATGACTCCACTATAATCTGCTCAGCCCCATCCATAACCACTCTTCAAAAGCTCACCCAGGAATCCTTTTGCTCCGTGGAACAATGGATTACTGATACCCAACTCATTGTAAACCCCAGCAAGACCAAATTACTCCTTTTTACACCCAATAAATCCAAATCCACACGTCCTACCTTCACTATCACCTCCAAAAATGGGACCACAATCTCCCCTTCCCCTCACACTAAACTGCTTGAGGTTGAAATAGATAACAATCTAAACTTTAATGTCCATATCTCACAAACCATCACAAAGGTACATAAGAAACTAGGAACCCTATACAAACACAAACAGTTCCTATCGGACCAAGCTAGAATCTCCTTAGCCCAATACCACATCTTGTCTACCCTAATGTATGCATCACCAATCCTAATTCATATCAGGAAAACAGACCTAAACAAACTAGAGTCATGTTACAATAAAATTGCAAAATTCGCTAATAACTCCACTTTTAGAAGTCATCACTGTCTTGCCCTCAAGCAACTACAGTGGTTAGAACTCACTCAGCTAATTAGCTATCACCAATTAGTCCTCACCTTCAACATAATAAGGAACCCTCTAAAAAACCCAGCCGTAAACCAACTTCTAAACCAATATTCTGCAAATTGCCCTCTATGCTCATCCAACAAAACCCTGCTCTGCATAACCAAAGCCAATAACACTGCCGGGAAAAGTCCGTTCTCCCACACCATTGTTAGGGAATGGAATAACCTCTGCATCATCCATCTCACTTTTCAAGAAATCACTAAAGTCATGCCTCTTGCAATCATGGCTCTGTCCCTGTATCACATAAATTCTTTTCTGCTCTCCTCCCAACTTGCCGCACCTCATCTTCTCTGCTTACCTCAGCTATTTTGTACTCCCTATCAGGAACTACTATCCTACAAACTATTTCTCATGCTATGACATATCTCCCGAATAGCATTATTTTCCAGATTCCATTCCTTCATTTTTATGCTTTGTACTACCAATAGGGAATTCAAAGTTTTGCTATCTATATACCAAGCTTCCTCAAATCAAACTAAGGTACAAAAAACCTCCTAGACTGTATAAATGCCACTGTATAGAAATTTTCTGTCATTCGTGGATTGTGTTGTCATATCTGGTAACTATCATCCCATAAGCCTGACTAGCCTGGTCTGCAAGGTTATGGAGTGCATCATCATGGAACTCATTAACAAAGACATTGGGAACCTCCAAACACTTTACCTGACCCAGTTCGGCTTTGTTAAGGGCAGATCATGCCTATTAAACCTGGCTGACTTCTTCAAGACAGTCACCAAGGCCATAGATGAGGGAAAGGTGGTTCATACAGCCTACCTTGACCTCGCCAAGGCTTTCAACACCACTCCCCACTAAGGTATTACAGAAAAACTCACCAGCTTGAACATAAACCCCTATGTCACGAGATGGGTTGCCAACTGGCTTAAAGACAGAACTCACACGCTAAGAATAGCGGGCTCCAGGTCCGACTCTAAATCAGTCCCAAGTGGTGTCCCACAAGGCTCAGTCCTGGGACCCCTACTGTTCGGCATATACTTCTCAGAAGTACAGGCAAACACAAGAGGATTATGGCTAACCAAGTTCACTGATGACTGCAAACTGGGAGCCATAATTGACTCTCCAGCTGACACGGACATCCTCCAAAAGGGCCTTACTGAGACGGACACCTGGTGTCAAAGTCATGGCCTCAAGCTAAATGCCAAAAAATGTATGGTCATCCCGTTTGGGAAAAACAAAACACCCATGAATTACCACATAGGTGGCAGCCCCCTTAATACAGAAGAGGTAATAAGAAATTTGGGGACACAGGTAGATAGTAATCTCGCCTTTGACAATCATATTGCCAAAGTAGTTAGGAAAACCTTCTATGTGGCCCATCTAATTACTAAAGGGTTTGCATCTAGAAATAAAGAGGTTATAGTGTCCCTCTACTAATCACTCATTAGACCCATCATAGAGTACAATGCTCCATTTGGGATGTACCTCACAAGACACTTCTAAAAGCTGGAAAGACCACAAAAGTACCCCACCAAGAGGATTACTGGTCTCAGACATATGTCCTATGCAGCCCGACTGAAAAAACTCCAGCTGTACTCACTGGCATATTGCTTACTCAGAGGTGATCTCTGCCTGACTTACAAAGCCATTTCCAACTCAGAATCGCCGGACATGCTCCACCTAAATAAATCCAAGTCACTGCGAGCCACGCGCTCTAGTGAGCTAAACCTCACCACAACAATAAATAGAACATGCTTGAGGGATAGATTCCTGTCACAGAGACTTCCCATGCTTTTGGAACAAAATTCTAAATTACATCAGGCAAAGCCCCTCACTAACACTCTTCAAGAGAAACCTTGATGAGTGGATGGGTAACAGAAAATATACCCCTGGGATCACTTCATTGGCTCTGCTTGACAGAGGATCAGTTAATTAATCAATGGGGCAGCAAAAGCCGACACACTCTGGCTAGGCTTATAAATGCCCTCAGGCAGATAGCCTAGTACCTACCTATGAACCTATGAACCTATATAAAGACATGAAGCTCTGATTGTATATATGCCTTTGTACAGAAAATATTTTGTCATTTGTTGTTGTTGTACCATTATGTTATGGAGCTTTTCTCCCCGGGCCTCCGCTGTAAATGGACCTTGTTCCAGTCGGACTTTCCCAGTAAACAACTGTAAAATAAAGTAAATAAATAAATATTTAGTTATAGATATTTAAAGAAAAAGAATGGATATGAAAAAGAGCATCCAACAAAGAGCACCTGATAAATAATTCTACATGATTCTCTGTATATACAAAATAAGATGAGAGCTAGAATACAAAAATAAAAGGAAATAAAAATATCTGCACCACCAACATTTTTTCTGGTGTTAGTAGAAACTAAATCTTTGATAATGTGCATTTTCAGGTTGTCAGTGATTAGCTTAGTGATATAGAATTGCATCTCTTCTCAATGTTTCACATCATATACAGGTGGTCCATTATCTGTTAGACCCATGTGAGTGAGTGAGTGAGTGAGTGAGTGAGTGAGTGAGTGAGTGAGTGAGTGAGTGAGTGAGTGAGTGATGATATGTTCAGAGTCAATAAGTAAAAAATGGAGACTGAGGAAATAAGTCTCATCTACTGAACTGGATGTATTATCACAAACTCTTTCTGGTATTGAGTCCTCAGAGGACAACACATCCGCCAGATTCAGGACTTCTTCAAAATGTTCCTGATACTATTTATTATTTTTCAACTAGTACATACTATTGGTATTAGAAATTATCTGCAGGAACTCAAACGCACAATAGTAGCCCCTGGGAAATATCTTAAGATCACTCCTAAGGCAATTACACCTATATCAGTTATGATCAAGAGCAACACTGCAGAGTACAAGGTCCCATTAATAAAATAATTTATTATACCACTGCACAAGGGTGGTACCTCCACTGACCTCTCAACTTTCAGAACTATAGCTATATTGTCTCCATTATCCACAGAATTAGAGATATGCATATGCATACACACAACATCTCAGTCACTTAATAGAAAACAAACTCCTGTCCCACACCAAGCATGGCAATTGCTCTTACTATAGGACAACTACTGTCTTCTCAGTTTTGTAAATATCATCAACAATCATAGAAATAGTTAAAACATAGCTTCTTACCTTCTTTATAGACTTCTCTTTTGATACTGTGTCCCATCAGTAACTCCTGAACAGTCTCACCTCCATTGGTCTTGTTAATTTAGCACTTCACTAGTTTTCCAGCTATCTCTCAAACTGGGCTCAAGCAGTTAAATGGAAAAACAAATTCTCCACCTTCCTGCCACTTTCTATCAGTGTCCCATGGAGATCTGTAGTGGGTCAATTATTATTCAATCTTTTCATCAATAATCCTTCATACAGCCATAAAACATGCTAATATTGTCCAATACACTGAAGATTCCGGTTTCGTCTGCTCTGCCAACACTCTCAAAACTCCAAGAAATGATCGAAAAATTATTCTTCTCTTTTGAAGCATGACTAAATGATTTACACCTTCTCCTAAATCCCCCAAAATCTTTACTAATATTATTTATCACAAACACCTATCAACCCCCAAGTTTTCTTAACTCAGACAGCAATACAAAGATTGAACATGTCAACCAGTCAAAATTATTTGGTGTAATTATTGACAATTAGATGACATTTGATCAAACACATCACAAACAATAACTCATCAAAAAATGACTATCTGTACAGAGAAAAAGAAAGTCTTTACTGACACAGCTAGAAAACACATAGCCACAGCCATCCTATTTCCATCTCTCTTTTACACAGCCACTTTTCTTACACATCTTCAATCCTCACTGTTATCCATATTGCAGAAATGTTGAAAAACAATGGCCAATGTCTAGCTCTCAAGGAAATAAACTGGTTAGAACTACCACATAATCTATCTCTCTCAACCCATCATGGTTCATAACATTATTTATGAACCTGAACACTGTACATCTCTAAACAACATCCTACAACACTACTCTCCCAGTACAGGCCTATGATCTCATGACAAATCACTACTCACTATAACAAAACCATACAATACTGCAGTCAAATCCTTCTACTCAAACAGTATTGCCAAACTATGGAATGCCATTCCTATAATTCTGAAAAATACACAGAATCTCTCCTCCTTCAAAGCAGTACTTAAGCATCATCTAATAAGCAAATGGATTTGTCCCTGTATATTACTCCTGTCTAAACCCTATCCTACCCTTACATTTCCTTTTCAATGCATCTTTTGTCAGTTCAGGTAATAATATCTCTCATCTACTTAGACTATACTTGCATGATTATACTATATTTATCCGCTTCCCCTAATAACTCAATGTTTCGAACAACCTTTTCACTTTACCCTACCTCATTTCTATGCCTGCAATTTTTACCTACAAATTATGCACTTTTTAACCTTATCTATTTCTGCTCCTACTACATCCTTGTTACTATAGTACCCATTTTTCATTAACATCCCATACTGTTTCAGTCTAACATCTCTACTTTACTTAACCAACTAATCATAATCTACTTGAGCTATTTTTCTGCATTCATCTTCTAACAACATCACACTTACCTTCTGCCCATTTTCTTTTCCCTGTTGTCTTCAAAGACTGGGGTACTGGTCTATCTACACTATTTCTTCCACTGTTACAATATTCTATTCCAAACCAAACAAACAAATGTATATATATTTCTCTAATCATACTCCTCCAGATAATTTTGTAATGTCTAATAAAATTTTATACAGAATCAATTTTTACTTCATGCACATTTTATCTCCAATACTATCTCTGAGCTACACACACTAACATAGAATTCCTTTACCTCTGTTAAAAAATGGCTCAGAAATAATCAACTAATCCTAACCCCCCCAAAAAAAACTCAACTCCTTCTCTTCCTACCTCAGACACTCTCTCACCTTAAATCCAACTTTTCTATTTCCTCCCTAGATGGGATCACTATCTCCCATGCCTCACACACCAAACTCCTTGGGGTAATAATTGATCACTGATTAAAATTAGACTTGCACATGCAACAGGCCATCAAAAAAAAAAATAACACCAAAAACTTGGGTAACTTTATAGGAACAAAAAATGCCTCACTACTGCCACTAAATGCACTCTTGCACAGGCATTTCTCTTACCTAGTCTTCTATACGTTTCCCCCACCCTTACCAATATCCAAACTACCTCAGTGCAGACACTGGAACAAACATACAACAAAATTGCAAGATTTATTCTAAACCAACCACTCTTGATGCATCACTGCCTCTCACTCAACAAACTTGAGTGGCTGGAATTTCCGCACCTTCTCCTATAATCGCAACTCCACACTACCTTTTCACTACTCAACAAGCCCTCTTCCTGCCCTGCTCTCGCCTCCTATGTTACTCTCTACTCTCCCCCCCCAGCCTCTCTGCAGTGCTGATCAGCATCTTCTCTCAGTTTATAAACCCAAAAGGAATATTGGCAAACTACTTTACAAATACTCTGTCTCACTAAATTGGAACAAACTCCCTCTCCATATAAGATTCAACCCTTCCTTTCCCTGTTTTAAAATAGAGCTTAAATCCCACCTACTAAACTTGAAATTATGCCGTTGCCTTGGCCACACGTAGTCTTAGTCTGTCCTACTGCATAACCTGTTGCACCTCCTAACTTTCTTTCTCTGTTAGTAACTTCTGCTTAAACTAACCTCTTAAACCCTCAGTTTTACTACTATAGCCCTACTATAGCCCCCTCCTTTCTCTCCCGCCTCCCATTCTCCACACTATTTATCTTTTCCCCCACTTCCTATCAATGTCTGTACATTTTCTTTCTTTTGAACAATTATCTTTTTTGTTTTTACTCTCATATGTAGTAAATTTAGACCACTGCTATCAGTCCAACCCTTAATGTTCATACATTTTCTTTTATTTTTCTCTTTATAACTAATTTCATATTTGCATTGTTATTTTTAATAGTTTTTATCTTTGCTTATGTTTGCTGGAGCTCTTTCCTCTTGGGTCTCCACTGAAAATGGGTTGCTTACTATCAATGCAATGCAAATAGTACAAACCTTTTCTTTTTTACAATTATTTTATATTGTGATTGTTATTTAATATGCATGTATTGTCACTTTATCTTTACTTATGTTTGCTGGGGCTTTTCCCCTCGAGTCTTCACTGAAATTGGGTTTGTTTGCAAACTCACTTGGACTAACCCTGCTAACAAATGTGAAATAAATAAATAAATAAATAAATAAATAAAATTAGAACCTACATTTACTTTTTGTAACTATGTAGTAAATTGTCTTGCATTACATGATGTTGTTAATAGCTATGTTGTTATATGTCTTTTGGATCTCTTCTCTCTGGGACCCCACTGAAAAGGGGCTTTTAAACCCATTTGGCATTCCTGGTAACCAAAAGCAAAATAAAAAGAATACCATCTGTCCAGACACATGCAGTAATTGGAATGTTAACAGTAATACAAGGATGCAAAGCCTAAACAACACGTCAAACTGGAATGCCAACAAAACTACCTTACTAAAAGGATATGAAGCCTAAACAACACATCCCTCATGGACCTTTCACTATACTCAGCATCCTACAGAATGCTTAGAGGTGACCATTGTCTGGCATACAAGGCATCTTTTGACCTAAAGCTGATTGATTTATGGCACATCACCAAGTCAAATGGCATAAATACTCAGTCTAGGGTTCTAAATCTCTTCTTCAACATCAGCAGAAAGGTTTGGAGGGCAGGTATATCTCAGAGATGATACTGCTGTTCTAGAAAAGACTCCCCATTCATATAAAACAAAGTTCATCCATGTCCTTATGTAAACGCAATTTGGATCTATGAATGGTACTATTAATAGATAGAGAGAGCTCCTAAATGTCCTACTAACAGATAGCGACAGCTCCTAAATGTCCCACTACTAGATAGAGACAGCTCCTAAATGCTTTGTCCCATGCATGGGTCCTCTCAAATTGTCTGTAGTATGATCCCATTTATTCTCATTAGAGGATAGTATATAATTATTGACCATAGGATGGGTAAGGCCAAACTCTATCCAAAAGGGATAGGTTAATTGAGCAAAATAGGTTAATTGCACAAAAAGGGAAACTGGAAGGTTTAAAACGGCCCTGAAGGGCAGCTAGCCTAGTACTTACCTATGAACCTATAAGCCTATAAAATAAATATTTTGCAACAAGGGGATCAGTAGCAGGTTAGATTATTTTTCCTCTGTCCTGCTAAACTCCATGAACTGAAACACCTAGATTTTCCCACATTGACACCATCTTGGAGATTTTCCCCCAGATTCTCAAAAGCTTGCACGGAGTGCAAGATCAGTGCAGGAGATCATATGTCCACCGTGCAATCCAGGAACAGCCCACAGGAGCGTGCACAAGAGCTCCTGAACTAATTCTGCATGGACAAAGGCCTTGTATGGAAATCACCCCATTTGCAGGAGAAATCCATGCAAATGAGTTGAAATTGCGATCCAGGAAGCTTGCGACTGTCCGTGCAGGACTAGTGCAATCAGCAGAAATGTACTCAGTTAGTAACCGAGTACATTTCTGCAAAATCCAAAACGGAGCTATGACAGCTCCAAATAAAGGCTGCATATCATGTAGTAAGCATGCCAATGGCCAAGTATAAGGCTATTGGCATTGCAAACAAAAATAAATACATAAATAAATCTTTTATTTTTTTTTATCTGATCACGGCTGTTTAAGCATTGGGCAGTGGCGCGCAAAGGGGATTGGGGGGAAAATAAGAAAATAAACCTAAAATAAGCATTCTAACTAAAATCAGTATTCTGCCATGCAAGTCAATGACAGGCAGAAGACAACCTAGCAAGTGAGTAGTGGTTGCTAAGGGGGGAGACTCAGTGTGAGACATGTAACTATGCATTAGCAGGCAATCCTATGCAAATGAGGGGAAGGATAGTGAATCCCAGTTTTCCCCAGCATGTCAGTCAGGTCCCAACAGTGTAAGAATAGGAATAGCTTGATGCAAGCCTAGGAAGTAGGTGACATCATGGTGGGTGGTGTCAGGCATAGTGTAAGCAGATTGGAGCCCTGTGGCTTGAGTTTGCTCCTAGCTTAGCACAGCTAAGCTAGGGGGTGTGTCTAAACCTGCCTAGCACTCTTTACAAAGCCTAAGCAGGTGTGCGCGCCATGCACCGGGTTTTACAGGAAGAAAAAAGAAGTTAAACCAGCAAATAGCAGCAGTGTGCACATTTGAGCACTCTGCACAGCGCGCACACTGGTGTAAACAGTTAGGCAATGGGAACTGAAAGTTTGACTGCTGAGTCCTACACTAAGGCACTGTACGAGCACATCCACTCATGCCTGAACCGTGGCATCCCAAATAGAACCAAGATGCTCTCCTCCAAAAAAGGAAGCCAATCTGGTGGTTCCCTGCCATAAACAAACTTTACAACAAAAGGAAGAAACTGATGCAGAAAAGAGGAAAATCCCAAGATGCAAAAAATTCCCTTACCAGCCTCAGTAAGAAGCTGAGATCCCTTGTAAAATCCTCCAAAGCTAGTTACGAAAATAACATTGCCAAAGATTCCAAAGACAACCACAAGGCATTCTATGTCAAGAATCTAAATGGCAATGCTCAGATCTGCTCTGAGCTACAACAGAATGGCATTAAATATACTGATCCCAAGGATATTGCCAATATCCTTGCAGATCGATTCAGTGCCAACTTCACCCCCCTCTCACCCCCAAATGGCCCATCTCAGTACTGGAAGATTGCCAAACTCTGGTAATAACAGCCACACAGGTAAAAAAACACACTCTCCAAAGCTAAGAATACAGCATCCATGGGACCAGATGACATCCCGGGCTGTGTAGTACATGAACTACAAAATGAACTGGCACCTCACCTAAGTGTCATGTTTAATCATTCCCTCACCTCAGGCTTCGTGCCCACTGAGTGGCACACAGCTACAGTTATCCCACTCCACAAGGGGAGATCCACCTTGGATCCAAGGAACTACCGCCCCATCTGTCTGACGAGCCTGATCTGCAAGGCCATGGAATGTATTATCATGGAACTTATAAACAAAGATATTGGCACCTTCAAACACTAGACCTCACCCAGTTTGGGTTTGTGAAGGGCTGATCTTGTCTTCTGGACATGATTGACTTCTTCAAATCAGTCTCCAGAGACGTGGATGAAGGTAGGGCAGCCTACACAGCCTATCTGGACCTCGCCAAGGCCTTTGACACCATCTCCCACTCTGGAATCATAGATAAACTTACTAAGCTAGGCATTAATCCATACATCACTCAATGGGTTGCCAACTGGCTTACTCACAGAACCCACACTGTAAAAGTAGCTGACTCCAAATCCAGCTCCAGACAAGTGACAAGTGGAGTACCTCAGGGTTCAGTCTTGGGACTGCTCTTGTTTGGCATCTACTTCTCTGAAGTACAGGCCAACACTAAGGGACTCTGGCTAACAAAGTTCACAGATGACTGCAAACTGGGAGCCATTATTGAATCCCCAAATGATGTGGATACTCTACAAAAGGGCCTTACAGCAACAGATGCTTGGTGCCATAGCCATGGGCTCAAGCTCAATGCCAAGAAATGTATAGTTATCCCCTTTGGAAAAAAACATGTACCCATGAATTACCACATAGATGGCAGTACACTAAACACCGAAAGTATGATAAGAGACTTAGGGACACAGGTGGTCTCACCTTCAATAATCACATCACCACAACAGTCAGGAAATCCTTCTATGTGGCACACCTCATCACTAGAGGCTTTTCATCCAGAAAAAGGAGGTCATTGTCCCACTGTACTCATCCCTCATTAGACCCATTATAGAATACAACGCCCCATTTGGTATGTACCTCTCAAGACAACTGCAACAACTGGGAAAGGCTGCAGAAATACCTCACTAAAAGAATCACAGGCCTAAAGTAGATGCCCTATGCTGACCACCTTAAAAAACTCCAGCTATACTCTGTCACATATCGTCTACTCAGAGGCAATCTCTGCTTATCATACAAAGCCATGTCAAACTGTTGGACATGCTACACTTAAAGAAATCCCAATCTCTCAGAGCCACATGCTCCAGGGATCTAAACCTTGTCATCACAATAAACAAAACATGCTGGAGGGATAAGTTCCTGACCCAGAGACTCCCCAGACTCTGGAATAGACGACCCATACATGTCAAGCAGAGTGCCTCCTTGGCCTCTTCAAAAGGAACCTTGACGATTGAATGGGAGAAAGGAAATTCACCCTGGGGATCATGTCAGTTACCCTGCTAGACAGGGGTCCAGGGAAGTAAATAGTGTGGAAAGAAATAGAATTTTTATGGCTAGGCTTGTATAGACCCTAGGGCCGATAGCCTAGTACCATCCTATGAAGCTATGAACTTATAAGGGAAAACAGCGGTAGGAAGGTAATCAAGGAGAACTAGCTTAGCTGGCAGGTGAAATGTATCAGAATCAGCCAATTATACAGGCAGCAGACCAGACCAGCCCAGCCCAGAACACAACTATAAACTAAGCAAACACCTTCCCCTCTATTTCTTCCCACACTCTACACCACTGGTGTATACAAGCGGGGAAAGTTTAACAAACAAACCTACAAAATGAGAAGGGCTGCAGCAGGCAACATAGAACAACATGTGCAAGAGGCTGAGGGTGGTGATGATGTGAATGCTGCCAGACAACCCACAGTGAGGAGACGGAGAAGAGTGTACAGACCCAGGGTAACCTACTAGGGGCTACATGAGCTGGAGATACTGGAGCACTATAGGGTGGACAGAGACCTCCTACAGCAAATTGTTGAGCTGTGCCTGACACACCAAACTGACCGAAGGGAACCCATCCCAGTGGATACCAAGGTATGTGTAGGCCTAGGTATACTAGCCACAGGTACCTCCCAAAGCACAATTGGGGATATCATGGGGATCTCACAGGCATCAGCATCCAGAGTATTCCACCAGTTCCTGGATGCCATGTCAGCACATACCAGTGAGCATGTATATTTCCTCAACACCCATTAGGTGTTGACCAGCAATATGTGTCTCTTCTACCAAATAGCAGAATACCCTGGGGTTGTGGGTGCTATAGACTGCACGCCCATATGCATCAAAGCACTACCCGGTGAGCAGGGTAGGGCCTACATCAACCGCAGGGGCATCCCCTCCATCAACTGCCAGGTATATCACAATGTCCACTGTACAGGGATAACAAATGTGAAAAAGCTGAGAGGCTGGGGTGCAAAGCCATACCCATATATGTCACATCAAGGCCAGGCAATCACAGTTAGCAACCCCAGTATTACTCAGAGCACACTCTCAACCCATGTCTCATACACGCACATATATGCATGGGTATATGTTGCAGGCAGCGATTGTCACTTGTATGGGTGGCCCATACAGTATCCAGTTGTTCAGGTGTTAACTGTAGGCATAGTGGCTGTTCCATATTGTGTGCACCTTCTACATATATATCTTACCGTACATATATCTGTGTTGTGTATCTGTAGTCACATGTATATATATATATATATATATATATATATATATATATATATATATATATATATATATATATATATATATATATATGTATCTGCATATCTGTGTCTGTGTATATGTATCCTGGGGATGTTGATAGCTTCCACATTTTACATTTCCTATGGGAGGCAGACTGTACTGCATGATATGTTACCAATACCAGACTGACATCATACAGGTGGGATGTAGTACTGGAAATATCTTGTGCCCATGTCATGTCAGGTCCTGGTTATGGGATCTACAACACTTGATAGTGTATTGCAGGGCAGACGTGTTTGGCTAGTGGTGGTATGCCTATTCATACAAGACGTATATTGTTTGGGGCCTCTCAACTCCATTAATGGTGCATGTGGTCATATATGTTTTAGTTAATCTACCATTGCTATCTACAGATGTATGGCCACATATTATACCTCTATATATATATATATATATATATATATATATATATATATATATATGTATATATATATATATACATATCAGCTTACATATGTATGATTATGTCCGTATATACCTATATAGCTATATATCTACGTACATATATGTACCTTGCTGTGTATATGTAAACATATAGGTGCATATATATGTGTCGATGTAGGCATTTGCATGTATATATGTTCATATATATTAATATAGATATAGATATATATATATATATATATATATATATATATATATATATATATACAAATATAGATATGTTGTAGCTATTTAGATATTAATATATTTCCATTCTCTATACTGTTGCATGCCTGGACTGGATGATATGTTTCTGAAAACATCAGTTTTATTTATATCTGGTATGGTTTAGTGGTAAACCACTTTGTCTATGGTATGCAGGGTCCTGGGTTTGAGCCTTGCAAAGGCTGGTTACTTTGTTGCTGGGCAGATCACAGGCCATTGGATACTGAGTGATTAAGGTACTTTAAAGCAGTTGTAAGTGGGTTTGTGCAGATCTAAGCAGTACTTTCTTCTGATTACAGTTACTTACACTCAGTTAACTTCTACTTTGCTTAATCAGTCTAGGCAATTCTTACCCCCGCCAAACACACTCAAACATGCTTACTAGTGCTTATATATGCTTACTACTGCTTATTTGTGCTTAAACATGCTTACTAGTGCCTTATTCATTATGACACTGACACTTCACATGTGCATTTAATGCAGTACTCCAGTTCACATTTAAATGTTATTTCATAGGTTATATGGCAAAAAATGTTCATATACAGATTTCACATAGAAAATAGAATGTGCTGCAGTGGGACATGAACCGGGAATGACTATTTGTAAGGCAAGTGCTCTGCCTACTACATTATTGCTATACTGCTTCATTTGAATATATCTTCCCTGTTATCCTCTTCAGCCATTTAAGCTGCATTAAACATAGCTAAGCGATGGACAAACTTGTGCACCTATGGTTAGCTTTCATCGTTTTTTTTTAAAAAATTAAGGGGTGTCTTCTTTTAATTTATATGTCCTGTTGCTGTTGTACACATGGGGGACTGTTGATGGGGATATGAGGACACCTATGAGCAATCTCGCATATTTCTTAACAGTTTCTGCTGTTCTACATTGCAGGGGCATGTTTATTATGAGAGCTCTGCTCTCAGACACGTCCCCTGCACTCCTACATGCTCCGTGTAAGCCTAGGAGCTTGGGCAGTGCGCCTTCATTATTATGCATGGCGCGCTGTCGTTCTGCTCCTACAAGGGCACTTCTGTGCAGAACTAAGTTAGTCCTGCATGGAAGATTAGTGAATATGGTGGTTTGTTTATCACTTTTTAGTAGTGATTTTATTAGTACTTTTATTACGGAAGTGGTAAAAAAAAATCTGGTTGCTCTCCAACTACTCTCATGATGCATGGGACCATCTGTGAGGAAGATTTTAGGAAGAAAGCAGAGATGAAAAACTGCAAACAAATCCAGATTAGGTAAACAGAAAGTGGCACTATTAATGAAACAATTTACAATAGTGAAAAAATTGTATAAAGCTAGTAAATACAGTGACACTTTCTTGATATAGCAGTTGACAGAATAAAAGAAAGAATGTACAGTTATTCATTTTAATAATGTTACCTCTAGGTGAAAAAATGGAAATAATTTTATTGGTCTAAAGATATTTTAATAACAAAATGAATAATAAAAAAAAAAAATAAGGGAATTGTTAATTACATCTCTTGAAGACAAAAGGTAGATCCTCAGTATGACATATATTTCATTAACAAAATGTTGACCAAATCACTTTATAAGTATAAATCCCTTACCTTACTTTTGTCTATGTCCTCTCTCCCTCTCTATACTCTTCCTTTCTTTCCTCCCTTCTCTTTCCATACCACTATCTCCTCTCTCCCTTTTCTTTTACTCTATATGCTTTTTTACACTCTGTATATTATTTTGATAATTTAACTTACTAGTATTACTGTCTGCCTCTTACCCCCTTTCCTGCTAGAATCTCACCTTTCCCTTTACTTTTTTTCCTGCTATTTTCATCCGTCTCCTTTCTCACCGACCTTCTGTGGTGTCTACTCACCCGCTCGCTCTCCCCCCCCACTACCTCCCCACCCTACTCCCCCCCCCATCCCCCCTGCCCCAGGGGTCCTAGTCTTATAGCTCTCCTCCCCCCCTCCTCTCCTCCCCCTGTCTCTCTCCTTCCCTACTAATTTTCTTCTACCCTCCCTTCACCCCTTTCCTCTTCTTTTCTTGCCCTTTTCTTTTTTCTTACCTTCTTTCTTCTACTCTTCTTTTTCTCCTTTTTCTCTCCAGTCATATCATTCTTCCTGTCATATCATTCTTTTCTTTATTCCTCATTTATTCTTATTTACCAACATTTTTATTTACCATATAGCCCCTACCTTTCCATCCTGCCCCCTCTCCCTTTTTTCCTCACCATTCTCCTTCCTCTTTCCTCCTTTCTTCTCGGTCTTCTATACTCTACCACTACCCTCCCTACTATCTACCTCTCACCTCTTTATCTTCTTCTCAACATACTTGATCACCATCTAACCAACATCACATCTAACTTTATTCATATTCATCATAACTCACACACTCTACACTCCTACCTTATCTATCTCATCATACTCTAATGTTAATTCCACCTACACTACCACATCTAAATAAAAACAAAATCATCATTCTAAAGAGCAATTATACAATTAAACCAAAAAACCCTACCCTACTCAGAAAAAAAGATCCACCCCAACTCCCAGTTAATCCTACCCTACAAGATGGTGACATCCACCCCACCCCTGGCCCTCAGTCTCCTACCTCCTCCCTAAACACCCTCCTCTCACAAAACTGCTCAACATAGGACACCCTAACATTCACAGCATAAATAACAAATAACTTTAAGCCCATTCCAAAAGACTTACCCTAAACTTTGCCCTCTTTGACAAGACCTGATTATCTGCTGGTTATAATCAACCAGTAAGACAAAAACCAAGGTTATAATATAGTATTATAATAGTAAACTAAAATAGAAGGGTGAAAACATGACTGCTTAAAATAGCAAAACAAACCAAAATCAACTTAAGCACAAAATCAACAAAATCAAAACTCAAAAACAATCATCAATTCAAAATAGCAATACCAAAAGCCAAATAGATTTTAAACAATTTTTTTAGACAAAAAAGCCATTATCTATATTGTAATATTAAGACACCATTAGAAGAAACACCAAACCCACAGAGATAATTCACTATTAATACTATAAATACAACAAATAACCTAAGCCATGCCATTCATTCATATTAACCATTACAAACTATTAACCTCTATAACCCATTAAGTATGCAAATTTCACCCAAACACAGTATATATTAAAAAGGCTAAGATTACAACTCACCAAACAAGAGCCAATTATATTAGATACATACAAATAAAATGTATTCCTCCTACATAGTAAAAGTGCCCACACTTCCCAGAATTTATCACACCACCTTCAAGCATTACCTAATAAACCTATCCGTGTTAACAGAGAAAATTCAAGGCTAAAGGCTTCTATCATACTTTCTGGCAAGCATTCATATCAAGATGAATTAGTGGAAACTGAGACTGATTATATGGCTAAACAACCTTCTGCTTAGCCTATCCTTCCTTAAAAAGAGCGGTCTTATTCACAAGCAGCTACCATCTTATCCATACTTGATAAAAGGCCTCCAAAACCAAAACAGCTAAAAACAAATAATCTACAAAAAGAAAAAACTCATTCTTAAAAAGACTCTGCTTACCTTAAAAAAAAACATGGCTAATCTCTTACAAGAATATAGACAAAACCTGACTTCAGGATAAAAAGCCAGACAAATTCACAAACAAAACTCTCAATAATCTACTGACCAGTAAAGGAACTTTTCCTACCTTCCTCTACCCAACTCTCATCAACTTCTAAACAACTAAATTCACACCCCATAAACTCCTTAATCTTTAATTGAACAATTTCCTGCTACCTCCAGAATCCTAATGCTGACAAAGAGCTCCCATATTCCAATCTAAAATAATTAATACCAAAACAAACTCCTCTCTCTTTCAAATATATTCCCCAACTCTTGACTACAAACAGCTCTTAAACTTCAACTCTAAAACCTTCATCTAGAAATCCTCTTCTCTCACCCCTTTCAAAAGCTGCCAAACTTCTACCAACTTCTTCTGACTTGCTCCCAACCTTTCTTTCCTTCAGAAAGCTGCCATCCAAGTTGGTTATCCTATAAAAAAAAGTTTTAATAACAGTATAGCTTTCCTTATTCACCCCCCTTTATCCTAGAGGACAAACATCTCTACTATCATAACAGAGTCCTAATAATTCTCCTTCTACCTTCTAGGTTACTCTAACCATGACCTCTCTCCAATTAGATCAAAAAATCCTCAAAATGGTTTTGACTCCTACCACAGAAAACCACCAACAACAAACTTGTGCACTATCTCATCATTTGCACAGAAAACACCAATACCTTGGGTCTGCCTTTCTCTTACCTCACCAACACTAAACACTCTAATACGAAATCAACCACTTCTCATCTTCCCATTCTCTCTCTTCTCACATGGTCTATCACTTACCACTCTCTACTCTTATCTTAACAAATATGCCCAAATACCCTCAATTGGTGGGAAACTTTCTCTCTTCACATCGCCCTTCTCCATTTATTCTTTAGGTTATCTTGCTATCCTCCCAGCAACTCATGCCCATTTTCAAAACCATATCTCAACCCTTATCTGCTTCTGCTGACCCTACTATTCTGGGCTTTTATCTATCCTCACTGCAACAACTCTCACTGAAATTGTAGATCTTTACATACCTAGATCTTAATATTTCAGCAATCAATCTACTAGATGATTCTCCCCTAAAAACCCTTTAAAACAAAAATCCTCCTCTCCCCCACACTATCCCTTTCCATTAAACTTAATTTAGAAAACAAATTTCCAACTAATCTCATCAAACCTGTCCTAACTAAAACAACTTTTATAACCTCTTAAAATAATACATCTCTTCTGATCCATCCCTATATCTTCACAAAAAATCCATTCAAACAAATCTCAATAGATCTAACTAACAACTCAAACCAATATAAACAACTTCAATCCACTAATTACCCCATATTCCTTTTAACCTTCTCCTCATCAATACAACTAGAAAAACAATTAATAAATAAACAATATCAAATTAATCTAATAACCTCTCACATACCATACAACATATATATACAAACCTTCCTCAACTCAATCCCAACTTCCTATAACTTTAAACAAACAACTACTACATTAAAAACTTTTAACTCCTCTCACCATTCAAACAATAAAAAAACAACTAGGCTGGCTTGAATTTCACAATCCACACTAATCTCCTCACCCTCACTAACTTCTCTGGCTTCTAATTCAAACTACCTTCATTCCCCCTCTCTTAAACTCTAATTAAACTGTAACAAATTAAACAACAACTTACAATACTAAGTCACTCGATCTCTCACCTCAACAATAAACAAAACTCTCTTTTGACTCTTAATTTTCTAACATCATAGGAAGTTCCTTTCTCTTACCTAAGTATTCAGTACACTCCTGTCTTTTCCCTCCTATTTCAACTGCATTCTTACCTAATTGACATTCTCTTTCATTTTCTTCCTCTGCCACACCTCAACTCTGAAAATTCTACAATACTCTATCTTTTCCTGGCTTTGTTTCTGTGTACTAAGTATGACTATCCATCTTTTTTTTTCTGGCCTTTTAGAATCTAACATTTTATCTGTTTTATTGGTTAATGATCTTTTATTTTTAAAATTTGTAAATAAACATTTTAAATAAGGCATGCCGATCTAGTGATATTAGTAATGCTAAGGAAAGAGCACCTTTTATTAGACAAATTACCCTTCCACTGATTACTGCAGAGAAGCTGATGAAGCTAAACCAACTCATTACTCTGCTGGCCATGTATAAAATCATTAAAGCTCTTCCTTAAGACAATGTCCCATGACCGGATGGCTTACCCACTAACACGTACAAAATGTCTGTAGACTTGTAAGCACCAGTCTTACAAAAGTTGCTTAATCAAGGTGAAATCAAAGGAATATTCCCTCACATTTGAAATCTAGCCACAGTAACACCACTTCTTAATGAGACAATGGCACTCTGGAAATAAAAAAATATATGTCAAAATATTAGACAAAAGACCATAAATGCTTTCCCGCTTTAATCGACCAACCTTGATAATGTTGCATGTAAAGACACTGAGTTCCCTGACCTAATTAGGTTTTGGTTAAACTTATATCTAATGGCTTTAACTAAACAGACATTTGTAGCATATTTTCTTGACCGAAATAAAGTATTTGACTCATTAGAGTAGGCTTCCCATAAGGAGGCCATGCAATATTATGTGGCTTAAGGGACATTTGCAGTCAAATGTCAAGTTCTTTATCCACAGCCTTTAGCAAGTACCACCACTTAAAAATTAGTTTATTTTCCAATTGCATTTGAAAGCATAATTGGACTACCCACTTTTGTTTATGTCACTTGCGCTAGCAACAGATAGCTTAGCTTACTATTTGAAATTCATTTAGAGTACCAATCTACTAAACTTGTATCCAGAAAGAACATTACTGCTTTCTAGTTACAGATGAGTGGACAGGAAATAGAAAGTTCACCCTGGGGGTCACTCCAGTGGCTCTACTTAATAGAGGCACTGGAAACTAATGAAAGGTGGCACAATGTCAGGACACTTCTATGGGCTAGGCTTGTAAAGGCCCCAGGGCCATTGGCCTAGTACACACCTATGAACTTATGACAGAGTCATGTGACTTACAAATGAATGATTACCATACCACTCTTTCTAAACGTGATAATAAGTTTTTGTGATTTATCTGGGCTTACACTTAATCAGGAGAAAACTGTCCCCTTTCTTTAAACCAAGTCAGCTTATAGTAAATGCCTTTTATGAATTGCATCAAAGGTTCTACCATATGCACATATGTGGGTATCATACTCACTTTTGATTTAACTTCTTTAACTGAGATCAAAATCAAACCATTCTTAAGCAGTAAAGAAATATTTAAGAAGTTGAAATTTCTACATTTACCATTTTTTGCTTAGGTTAATGCTGTTGAGCTAATATGCTTACCCATATTTACTTTGTTTCCATAGACATATCTCGCATTTATTTGTTGTCAAGTTTCCCAACAAAATTCAGATAGCTATATTTCATTTTCAATTAGAATCACATAATGCACAAATAAATGAATATCATCTGTAAGAGATGGAGGCTTGGGCCTCTCAGATTTTCCCATTTACTCTTTTGTGACATCCGTATGTCACTTATTACAGAGTACATTCTCCACCATTATTTGTTTTTTAACTGAAATTTGCATAATTCGTATACTTTACAGGAATGGTAACATGGGATAAATGAAAGGTATGGGATCCTGGTGACCTTGAATAAATGTATCTGGCACTGGCATTTTTGGACACCAGAGCAACTGGATTTTGGGCCACTGGGACAGAATTTGTGATTCCCTCCAATAAGAACTTAGTTCTGAGATATTATACTGGCAAAATGTTATTAAAGAGCACAAGATTATGGATGCCTGTATTACAAAGGTAATATATTTTGGTGTGATATTAAAATTCTGGTGCTAACCCTTTCTTGTGCAAGGAGTACTATGAAGTAAATTGTTCTCTCTAAAAGGCTATTGTAAGAATAGTGCATAGTGAATGTAAGAAAAGATGTTGTATTTTCTAAATAGGGCTTAAATTCAAAGAGGAGTTCACTGGGGCCATGCCACACAAGGAAGATGTCATCCACAAAGCATTTGTAAAATTTTACATGGGATTTGTAATACTCATTAATAAACACAGACTGCTTTTCCCAGTGCACCACATCTTTTCTTAAATTCACTATGCACTATTCAGACAATTGCACAGATTATTTAGATACAACCATCAGAAAGAATGAACTTGGTCATTTGTCAACTAGTGCATTTAGAAAGGCTTGTAGAAAGAACAATTTACTCCACAATACTAGCATGCACCCGAGATGTATACAGAAGAATATAATTAAGAAACAGGTGCTAAGATGTATGAGACTGCATACAGACAGGAGATTTAGATGAAGCACTCTATATACTTCAAGCGGATCTGTTAAACAGAGGTTACAGAATAGGAGATACAGAAAGGGCTATTGTATACACAGTAAAAGTAATGAGTGTATTAGTGGTCAACCCTACTTTTCAGTAAGACGTGAACAACCAGAAGCTACTAGTCGCAGCAATTCAGCAGACAATATCAGTAGGGTCACTTTAACATATTCAAGTGATGTGAATAGGATATGTGATATTATAAAGAAGAACTGGCCCATTTTGCTGAGTGATTCAGAGATATGTAAGGTTGTGGGTACTCAGCCCCACTTTGCATTTAAGAATAGTAAGTCTTTGAAACAAGGACTATGTAACAAACACAGATGTCCCACTGGTTTCAGAATGTTAGGGTACTTTTGCATACAGGTCTTGTAAAGTTTGTAAATATACATGGCCTTTAAGTCTTATGAAGCATCCCAGGACATTATGCCCCCTTGAATTCTCTTTTTATGCTGGCTGTTTAACCAAGAATATTGTTTACCTGGCAAAATGTTGTTACTGTGACTGTTTCTATGTTGGAAAAAAGTAATCAAACATTGAAAGAGAGGGTGACGGAACATCTAAATGATATTCAGAATTTTAAACTAACCAATGCACTAGCCAAGCATGTACATGAGGCGGGTGATTTACATTCTTTTAAGTTTTTGGTTTTACAGATTGTTAATGGTAATATAAAATCAAAAAATATGCTTGATTTCCTGCCTTTCTAAGCTAGTTTAGTCCAGTTTTCAGGTTAGTGCTGAATTCAGGGCTGTGTTACAAGTTTCTGTGTTTGCCCATACCTTACTTGGATAGAAGAAAGTTTCTCTGTTCACTGTGAGAGAGGGAGCTTTGAGCAGCCTATCTGTCCCTGGAGGAATGGTTTCAGCCTAGAAATTAGTAGTTTAATTTCCCTGCTATAAAACCAGCATTTGCGCGGTTTTGCACGCCGGGCAGCGCCGGTTAGCTAAGGTATAACTATTTCCGGCTCCACAAAGTGTACTCTTCAATTTTTCCATTGGAAATAGACAAACTTTCAACTTAAACACTCAAATCATTCACTTCTCATGCCTGCATTTGCCCAAAATGCATAGCAAGCACTAATAAACCTTAGCACTTGACCCCCCTATACTGTAGAGAAGGACAAGGCTCTCTATTCGACCTTACCAGCCAATCAGTAAACCAGTTCACTGTACCCATCCAGGCATGTCCAAAGGGCAGTTTCAGGTGCACTCTTCAGTCCAACTGGTGAATTTGGGCATTTTGAGGCAATGTTACAATTGCCTCATGTACACAGACAACCCTCTCCTCCTTCCACCAAACACTAATATATGCGCGAGATGCAATTATACAGCCAAACTTGAGGCTAAGCTCTCTCAACCCAAGACTGGACCAGGCAGTCAAGAGGAGAAGGGAATTACTTGCATCACACCACCAGTCTCACATAGACCTGTGAAACCAGCACTGGAAAAAAACACACATAAATACACAAAAACATACTCGGAGGCTCTAAATAAAAATCTGCAAAAGCAATAGAGACCTCCAAAGCAGACATCCAAGCAACCTCCACCCCCCAAAACAAACCATGAAACACATACTTCACAAAACCAGTGTGCCACACAATCACAGCCCTTAAGGCAAAATAACATACCCAACACACTAGTAATAGGTGACTGTATAGTCAGGCACACTGATGTCCCACTCACTAGGCTGAACAAGAAGAAGGTTACTGTTAGTTGCCTGTCAGGTGCCAGGATCTGCCACATAACACAAGCACTCAGGTCACTCCAGAACAAGTACAAATATGAATCTGTTATTGTCCATGTTGGTGTGAATGACCTGAGCCGTACCTCCCTGGACTATATGAAAAGAGACATGGAGGAGCTCTCTGATCACATAGCCCAGGCTGGTATGACCCTGACACTGAGCAGCATCCTGCCCTCACCAAGAATGATACCATGGTATAGATAAAAAAATGATCAATTTTAACAATTGGCTAAGCTTCTGGTGTCATTCAAAGGGGATCCAGTGTCTGTCAGCCTGGGATGACATGCACGACAAGCCACGCTGCTTTTCTAGAAATGGCTTGCACCTGTCACCCTTAGGCTTTTGAATAAGGGCCAAGGCTCTTGCCACCCCCATAGTGCCTTTTATAGGCAAGGCTCAAAAGACAAACCCACCGCCATAAATAGCACAAGTAACAAAAAACTGAGGGTAATGCTGCTCAATGCCAGAAGTCTAAACCTCAAAATGCACACACTCGAGGCACTCCTCAGTATGGAGAAAATTGATACATGTGCAGTAACAGAAACCTGGTTTAAGGCTCCAGAGAGCACCCCAGCACTACCAGGTTACAACTCATACCATACATTTCGGCCAAAAAACCCGGACCGAAATACAAAAGGTGGGGGAGTATCCATATTCATCAAGGCTACCCACACCTCCAGGTTAGTGGCACAGCACGATGCTTCAGAGATTATCCACGTGCAACTAACAATAGGCAAAACTGCTATTCAAATTATAGCTTGCTACAGATCACCCACCATGTCCCAGGACCCCTACGCCACATTTCTGGAAACACTGGGAAACATAAAGGTCCTACCAAACACCCTGATATTGGGTGATTTCATTTATCCAAACATTAACTGGGAGAACTACTCAAATACGACTTCCTTTGCCCAACATTTCCTAGAATTTATAAACTCAAATGCCCTGGATCAACTGGTTAAAACCCCCACCATAGGTGACAATATATTGGACCTGGTCATTACCAATATGGGCGACCGGTGTTCCACACCGGATGTCAACCCCTCACTGGTTAGATCTGACCATAAACTAATCACTTTGGATATTCACATTCCACCACCACCCCCAGTCAAAGAAACCACCATGAAAAACTTTTCAAAAGCAAACTTCACGTTACTTAAGACCGAGGTGGGAAGTTTCAAAGCCCACATGCTAAAGGATAACGTTGTCCAAGCTGCAAAATCCTTTACTAATGCACTCTACTGGCACCTACAAGAATGCATAGATCATGCTATCCCAAACAAAACCAAGACTTACTCCTCCAAGAAAAGGAAACCAGTCTGGTGGACCCCTGCCATAAACAAGCTATACAACAGAAGGAGGAAATTAGTACAGAAAAGAATAAAATCCCAAGAAGAGAAGACATCCCTGATCATTATTAGCAAGAAACTACGTTCCCTCATAAAATTATCGAAGGCTAGCTTCAAAAGAAAAATTGCCATGGACTCCAAAGATGACCACAGGGCATTCTTTAGCTATGTCAAGAAACTAAGTGGCAATTCTCAGATCTGCTCGGAGTTAGTGCAGAATGGCACAAAATACACTGAACCGACCGATATAGCCAACATCCTGGCAGACAGGTTTAGTGCAAACTTCACCCCCCTCTCACCCCCAAAAGGGCCCATAACTATACCAGAAGAATGCAGTGCCCCTGAAATCACAGACACTCAGGTTAAAACAGCCCTTTCCAAAGCCAAAACACAGCATCAATGGGACCGGACGGTGTCACAGGCTGCGTCCTACACAAGCTCAAAGATGAACTAATCCCTCACCTAAACACACTGTTTAAACTCAGCCTCTCCACAGGCTACGTGCCCACAGAGTGGCACACAGCAATGGTTATTCCACTTCACAAAGGTGGAGCCACAACGGACCCCGGGAACTATCGCCCTATAAGCCTGACTAGCTTGGTCTGCAAAGCTATGGAACGCATCATCATGGATCTCATTAACAGAGACATTGGAAACCTCCAAACACTGGACCCAACCCAGTTCAGCTTTGTTAAGGGCAGATCATGCCTCCTAAACCGGGTGGACTTCTTTGAAATAGTTACCAGGGTTATAGATGAGGGAAAGATGGTACACACAGCCTACCTAGACCTTGCAAAGACCTTCAACACCATTCTCCACTCAGGTATTATAGACAAGCTCACCAGCCTGAACATAAACCCCCTATGTCACGAGATGGGTTGTCAACTAGCTCATGGACAGAACCCACATGGTAAGAGTTGCGGGAGATAGGTCTGACTCTAAACTGGTTATAAGTGGTGTTTCCCAGGGCTCAGTCCTAGGACCCCTCCTGTTCAGCATATACTTCTCAGAAGTACAGGCAAGCACAGGAGGACTATGGCTCACCAAGTTTGCAGAAGACTGCAAACTAGGGGCTATAAATGACTCTCCGGCTGACACAGACATCCTCCAAAAGGGTCTCATTGAGACAGATACCTGGTGTCAAAACCATGGTCTCAAACTAAATGCCAAAAAGTGCATAGTCATCCCCTTTGGAAAAAGCAAAGTACCCACAAACTACCACATAGGTGGTAGCCCCCTAAATATGGAAGATGTAATAAGGGATCTGGGGACCCAAGTAGATAGTAACCTCTCCTTTGATAATCACATTGCCAAAGTGGTTAGAAAATCCTTCTATGTGGCCCACCTAATCACAAAAGGGTTTGCATCCAGATTGAAAGAGGTCATTGGGCCCCTCTACACATCACTCATCAGACCCATCATAGAGTACAATGCCCCATTTGGGATGTACCTTACATGACACCTGCAACAACTGGAAAGACCACAGAAGTTCCTCACCAAGAGGATCACTGGCCTCAAGCAGATGTCCTATGCAGCTCGACTGAAGAAACTCCAGCTGTACTTGGTTGCATACCGCCTACTCAGAGGTGATCACTGCCTGACATACAAGGCCATGTCCAACCCAGAATTAATGGACATGCTCCACCTAAAGAAAACGATATCCCCTCGAGCCACATGCTCCAGGGATCTAAACTTCACCACAACAATAAATAGGACGTGCTGGAGGGATAGATTCCTGTCCCAGAGACTTCCCATGCTCTGGAACAAGATTCCAATCTACATTAGGCAAAGCTCCTTGCTAACACTCTTCAAGAGAAACCTTGACGAGTGGATAGGAAACAGAAAGTTTACCTCAGGGATCACTTCATTGACTCTGCAGGACAGAGGCACAGGGAACTAATCTAAGGGGGTGGCGAAAGCCAACACATTCCGGCTAGGCTTATAAATGCCTTTGAGCAGACAGCCTAGTACTGACCTATGAACCTATGAACCTAAGTGAGGGAGATTTGACTAATGATACTGAATATGCAGAATTAAGATGGATAATAGATTTTAGAGCTAACATCCCTCCTGGACTTAATAGTGCTGCTTCTTTAAAACCAGCATTAAAGTAGAAGAGCTTATTACATTGAGTAAATTGTATAATTAGTCTTTAACTGTGATTGGTTGGATTGTTGTATATAAGTCTTATACTATTTGATTGCATTATGGTCTGACGAAGCGGATGACCGTGAATGTGCTTACTATTCTTTGTTTTAATATAAGTTTCTTCCTCAGCCCTTTGGACGTCTTTTTTACTATATTATTTGTTTTGGATTTAGTCCGAGTTCCACTACGCACTTTCTACTTAGAAAGATGTATACAGACCTGGCTTGTCAAACACCTACTACATTACAACTTCCTCACCTATGTCCAGCATGGCTTCAGGCCACACCACAGCACTACCACAGCTCTTCTTAATCTCACCCATCCTATCAACCTTCACAGGGATTTTGGAACACTGTTCTCTTTTCCTTGTCTTATCTAAGGGGCTAGAAATTGAATCCCATTGGATTCTTCTCCATACAACCCCAGCCTCTCCTGGTTCTAAAGTTTTCTTCTCTTTTCCTTGTCTTATCTAAGGTGCTTGAAACTGAATCCCATCTGATTCTTCACCATAGTTTGTCCTCACTAAGCCTTGGCACCTCCTGCCTCGCCTGGTTCCATAGATAACTTTCTAACAGGTTACAGGCAGTAAAGTAGCAGAATGAACAATCACCATTCTTGCCCATCTCAGTTGAACCCAAAAAGCATCTTCTCTTATAGAAATATGGATCAGCAATTCTTGCCTTCCACTGACTGTAAGAAAAACAAGTTATTACTTTTCAAAGTAAAAGTTGTATCCTATATAAACTATTCCAGTACTTCATCAAACAACACTCCCATCAAACTTGTGCCCAGACAAAACTGCTTGGTGTCATTATATATAACCAAGTGAAATTTAATATTCAAATACAAAATGCTATCAACAAAACCCACAGAAGAAATCGATTTGTATTGTAGTAAACACTTTTTAACTAGCAATAGCGAAAAAAATAGCTTTTACATGTCTCCTACCTTCATTTCTATACACTTTTCCAACTACACCAACCTTCAGCAATCTCTACTAACAAAAATTGAGCAATAAGTTAACAAATTCACCACTAACTAGTCTGCTAAATCCCATCACTGCCTAGCCTTCAAACAGTTTGGTTGACTAGAACTTCCACACTATCTCTCTAACTTAGCAACTGTTCATAATAAAATCTACAGACCTCAGAACTGTCCTGCTCTCCAAGCCTTAGCGGAACCTTACACCTCTGCATGATCACTATGATCCATGGACAAGTCCGTATTAACCATAACTACAACTCACAACTTTGCTGGTTTGTCCTTCTACGCAAATTATATCAAACCAACCTATCCCAATTCAAAAACTTGTTAAAACAACACTTTAAAAAGACTTGCCTTTCCTCAGTGACATAGCTGGCTCAATCAAAACTCTGAGCTGATACCTCATGCTAGTGCCGCACTGGAAAAAAAAACGCTTTCCTATAATAACCTGATTGCTACTTTCAGTCAGATTAACACAGTTGCATCCAGGTCCGTCAACTAGCTTTTCTATTGAAGAGCAAAAAAAAAGTTCACTGCAGTAACCAGATGGCTACACTGTAGCCATGAACAAAAAAAAAAGCAAAAAACAGGCTGTGTTCAAAATGATGTAAAAACAAATTTAATACAGCAAAGCTTTTTAAGATAATTCTTCCTCAATGTTTTCAGCCACAGTAACATACAGACATCCTTTTATACATCACAACTAAAAAGTTTAACCAACCAAATGCAGCCATAAATAAAGTAATTAACTAATAATAAAATGAACCTAATTTCTTTAATCATATAAAAATGTCATTATATACAAAGACAACTCTTCTTTAAAACAGGTTTAATACTCATTTATAAGGACTACCAAAATAGGGTATTTAAATCTAAGATTTTTAGAAAAAATAAATTTTCATATTCTTATTTGCACTTTGCCAGTTCACATCTGTATAAACAAAAAAGAAGAATACAAAACGGGCAATTCATTAGAATATCTCCTATAACTACAGATGATGATGATTTTTTTTAAGGAGAGTGTTAGGTTGAAAGATATGTTTTTAGAGAGGAAATATCCAGAAAGTATGCTTGACGAAGTGTTCAAAGAAGTGACAGAAAATAGAAGAAGTAGATTTTCGGCAATCTTGGGCAAAGGGGTTACTGGTAATGTAGGAAGTAAAACAGTTTATGAAAGTGACGAAGAAATAAATTTTTCTTGGGCTTTTATACTTAATATAATAGTGCAGCTTCGTTGATCAAAGAAGTTACAATCAAAATCTGGAAGTTGTTTGCAGAGTTCTCTGATCTCAACACAATGTTTAAGCAACCCTTAATCTTTACTTACAGAAGAGACATAAATATTAAAAATATATTGGAAAGTAAGCAATCTATGTTTAAGGATCGTAATAAAAGAAGGGGTACTTACAAAGGTGGTACATTTGCGCAGTGTCCCCACATTAAGAATGCAGACAAAGTTTATGTGGCTAGTAGAGACATAATAATTTTCAAGGGTTTAGTATATCTATTGGAATGTAAAGAGTGTTTGGCATTCTATCTGCGGAAAACATAACATTCAAAAGAAGAATATATGAACATTTTTTACGACATTAAGAAGCAGGATTCTAATAATGCTCTATTTAAACACCCCAGAAGTTGTAAGGAAGCCCGCTATGTATTTTTTGCGCTGGAGGATATATCACAGGGCATAAAGGGGGGTGAATGGGAAGCGAGAATTGAAGTTCGGGAATTATATTGGCAGTTAGTATTGGAAGCATGTAAGGATCCCGGGCTTAATGAACATGTTTCCTTGGCCCCAGTTCTGAAATTAAGAGTTGCTAGAGTGTAGCTACTTAAATAGGAAATGATAGAATAGGTAGTCACAGGGATCAGTGTATATGTTGTTTTTCCATTTAGCGTTATACACCAAAGGCTCCAAATGTTACTTTCTTTTACTAGTCATAGTGGTTTTGTTTTTTTTGTTTTTTTTTCGTTTGTTTGTTTGTTTTTAAACACAATTTTCCTTCAGGTGATTATGACATATATATTTTTTCATGTAATATTTTGGTCTTGGGCTTCACATGGATGTAGGGAATATTGTCTTTAGAAAATTGGTCACCAATATTTTCATTCCATTTCATAATGGTCCTTAGAGCTTTATTTAGTCATTTGGCTGTTTGCACAATGGTCATTGTTTCTACATAAAAGTGCAATATATATGTATATACTTCCTACCCTGCTCTGGTTGTGCTTCCATCTGTGCGCATGCACCACCACAAGCTAGACCACCCTGGTCCACCTTCATTAGCTCTCTGCACCTCACCAAAATGAATTCTGAATGAAAATTTCCAACTGTCTTCTATCCCTTTGCTGTTTCTGCCATTTCTGCAGTCTCTACATTTCCCTGACAAGTTTTTCTCTCCAGCAAAATTCCAAATCATACTCACTGCCTTCTAAATGTATATCCTACAAACTTATTTTCTGTATATCACATTACAAATCCTTTGTGGTACTGGTGGTGTGCTGGAGCTATATTTTTGATTTGTATTGTCTGATTAGTTGTTAAGGTGGTTAGACCACAGCATTTTCTATACAGCAGTCCTCAAACTTTGTCTTCATTCAGCCAAAGCCTTTTTACACTCCCTAAACACACTCATTGGCTCTGCAAAACAACATTTAAAATTCTGTATGCTATGGACTTAATACATTTATACTAATTGTCATTCAGTGTTAAGTTATACGCACATCACCGAGCTGAACTCCTTGTCTGCATCTTACTTCTGCTCATTAAGTACTCTATCTAACTATCTTACTAAGCGTTCTTCTAAAGTTAGTACACTGTGTGCCTACTAGCTTTTTCTCTTTTGCAGTAGAGTTTCTCTTCATTACTTCTTTCCCTTTACTTTACTATTTCTCTATTGTGCATACTTTCCTGCAATAGAATAGTCCTGCACTTATTTAATGAAAGTACAAACCTCTGCATCATTGTCCTATGCATGCCCCCTGGCAATAATATTTCCATCTTCGAGGAAATCCTAGCCTGGCCGTCCAACATCATAACTACAGAAACAATAATTCTTGGTGATGTTAATATTAACTGGTTGGATGTCTCTCAGCAAAATCTTCCTCTAACAACAACCTATATAACTACACCCAGATAATCCATGATATCACCAAACCCAGTAAAAACAACAATTGTGGAGCAATCTTAGATTGGATCATGGTCTCTGACCCCAATAAAATCTCCTCCATAGGAACTCTCCCAAACAGTATCAGTGACCACTTACCCACCTTTATAATGTGTAGCACCACATCCACATTAAAAAGACATCATTACAGAAACACCCAAGACTTATCTAATTTTTGCCCTACAACCTTTAGTGATTATTTAAATAGCATCAACTGGTATCCCTTAAAAATACTTTCCCTTGATGATGCAGTACAGTTTTCAACTCTACATTCCTCAACATATTAAATAGGCTTGCACCAGCTCGGCTAAAATGTGTAAAAGCTAATCACGCCCCTTGTCTCACTAGAGCAACCAAACAAAACATGGATGCCAGGGACAAAGCCTGGAAGCTTTGGCATAAGCACAAGAAACCCTCTGACCTTATAACCTGCAGACAACTTTGCAACAAGGTAAAGCACCTAGTTTTTAAAGATAAAAGAAAATACTACTATACCTTACAAGACCAGCGCAAACAAAGTCCAAAACATTTCTGGAGCTCAATCAACAGACTACTATCCCCAGGATCAAACAATAACTCCTGTCCAAATCCAGAAAAAAAACGTATTGAAATAGCCACAATTTTCAAAACATATTTCATAAATGTCATAGCTGATCTCACCACTGGCTTCCCTCAAAATTTTTGCCAACCCTTCTGACCTCCCAACTATAGATTCCTCCACTCCCCACCCCATATATTCTAACTATCAACTATACCTACAGCCACAATAAAGAAATTACTTCTAAGACTTAAACCATGCAATAATGCCCCTGATAACCTGCCCCCTGAATTCCTCCAGGAAGCCGCAAATTCCATTGCATACCCAGATAGTGTACTACTTAATAGGTCCATTCAAGATTCTTATGCCCCTACAATTTGGCAAAAAGCACACATCCTCTCTCTGCACAAAGGCAGACACAGTAATGAATTTTCTAACTTTTGACACATGGCCATTCTCTCCCCTATCTCTAAGATACTCGAGAAGTGCATCCACAGCCAGCTCCTTAGCTATCTACGTGACAATAACCTACTGTCAGCAACCCAACATGGATTTAGGCCCAGCCATTGCACAACCACAGCTCTAATATTCTTTTGTGACTCTGTCAATTGGGCTCGCGATGCTGTAGAAAACTATCCAACTTAGGAATCTCTGCTTCTACCCTTCAGTGGTTCTTTAACTATCTCACAGACAGGCAACAAGCTATCAAATGGCAACATTCTTTATCTCCTTTCCTCAGCACCCCTACTGGTGTCCCCCAGGGATCCATCTTAGGGCCTATATGCTTCATCATCTTCATCAATGACTTCCACTCTTCTCTCACTGAAGGTACAGTCATCCAATATGCAGACAGTTCCACCATCATCTGCACTGCCAACTCTCCACTCACACTTCTTAAACTTACCCAGCCTACCCTCAGCTCCATAGAAACATGGATGGCTAACAACCGCCTTGCCCTAAATCCCAAGAAAACTAAGTTTATGCTATACACCCCTAAGAGGACCCTCACTATAAACAAAGATTCTTTCTCTGTGCTCTCCAATGATAATACTACCATTGAGGTTGTCACACATACTAAACTTCTAGGTGTCACCTTAGATGAACACAACTTTCGATATGCATATCTTCAATAACATTAAAAAAGCTCACCAATACTAGGAATGCATTACCATCACAAAACATTCCTCAACTACTCCTGAAAATTGGCCATTGCCTCCTCCTTCCTGCTGCAATCTCTTATCTATGGTGCTCTTCTCTTTGCAAACATACAGGCTGGTCTTAAATTCAAACTAGACTCATGATATAACAAAATTGCTATGTTTGTCACTAATGGACAGCACCTATCTCACCACTGTACCTCCCTTTGACTACTGAACTGGCTAGAACTTCCTCATCATCTTATCTACATTCAGCTCACAACTGCCCATAAACTAATATTCAGTCCATCCAGCTGCCCTGCTCTCTCCTCTCTTTTTACACTCTACCACCCTACTAGACCTCTCCGCTCTGAAAAGCAAACTCTCTTGCTAGTACAAAAACCTAACCTCCCCCCTGCTGGTGAGGTGCTCCACTCCTTTTCCACTACCAAACTCTGGAACTCACTCCCATGCTCATTTAGATCCACTACTAATGCTTCTCTCTTTAAAACATCTTTGAGACAACATCTTTCTTCTCATTGGCTATGCTCATGTGGCAGCTCCTCACTTCCTATAACCTGATTATTTCACTCTTTCTACTATCTCACCTTTCCTACCTTCTCCCTACATTACCTTCTAAAAACCTGCATCTTTCCTGGACAACCACCTATTTCTAGGTTCTATATTAGAACATCAAAGTTTCAGAACATCGAATGTTCTAATATCGACCCCTATTCAGCAAAAGCTTAAAATAGCGAAGTGACAGAAAACCGAATTCTTTCCTAGGGAAAGAATTTGGTTGTCCGTTCCTTTTGCTTCGCTATTTTCCGCACTGTGGTAGAAAGTTACGGATCGGGTTCAGGTAAGTGTGCGATTTTGTGGACGTGAGGATTAGGGCAGGTTAGGTAAGTTAGGGTTAGGGTGTGGGTCAGGTAAGTGTGTGAATGTGCGGACGTGAGTGTTAGGGTGGGGTAGGTGAGTTAGGGTTAAGGCACAGATGAGGTGTGTGTGCAATAGTGACAGACCTTAAGGTTATGGTTTGGGTTAAGGTAAGTGGGTAGATAGTGGTGTATGTAGAGTTTAGTATAGGGTCTGATGTAAGATTTTAGGTGTATGTGTGTGGATTGCTGTTTGTTTGGTGTGCTTGTGTTGTGTGTATGTGTTTTGCAACAGCAAATTTTTTCCTTAGGAAAAAATTTGCTGTTCTGTATGTTTGATGTTTTCAGCGTTCGCTGAATAGGGGTCAATATTAGAAGATTCAAAGTTCTAAAACTTCGATGTTCTAATATAGACCCTATTTCTGCACCGTTGCAAACTTGTATTGACAGATGTTAGATATATGCACAGCCACTTTATCTTATTACTTGGTTTATAAATTACGTAATCGATTCAAAAGCTGTTAAAACCTTGTATGAATTTTTAAAATTGTATCTATTATTCTTATGTTTGTTCATTCAATTGTATGTATGTATGTATGCATGTTTATTCAAATGCATGTATGTATGTATGTTATTTCATTGTAGAGCTTTTCTCCCCAGGCCTCCACTGAAAATGGATATTTTTGCTGGGTCTATATTAGAATATCAAAGTTTCACAACTTTGAATGTTCTAATATCGACCCCCTAGTCAGCAAATGTTGAAAATAGCAAAATGACAGAAAACTGAATTTTTTCTTAGGGAAAGAATTTGGTTGTCCGTTTCTGTTGCTTTGCTATTTTCAGCATTGTGGTGGAAAGTTACGGATCAGGTTCAGGTAAGTGTGCGATTGGGCGTGGGCTAGGTGAGTTAGAGTTAGGGCATGGGTTAGGTATGTGTGCGATTGTGTGGACGTGAGGGTTAGGGTGGGTTAGGTGAGTTAGGGTTAGGGTGTGGGTCAGGTAAGTGTGCGATTGTGTGGACATGACGGTTAGTGTGGGGTAGGTGAGTTAGGGTTAGGACGCGGGTGAGGTGAGTGTGCGATAGTGACAGACCTTAGGGTTAGGGTTTGGGTTAAGGTAAATGGATAGTTAGCGGTGTTTGTACAGTTTAGGGTAGGTGTAGATGTAAGATTTTAGGTGTATGTATGTGGATTGCTGTTTGTTTGGTGTGCTTGTATTGTGCGTATGTGTTTTGGAACAGGGAAATTTTTCCCTAGGAAAAAATTTGCTGTTCTGCATGTTTGATGTTCTCAGCTTTCGTTGAATAGGGATTGATTTTAGAACATTCGAAGTTGTTAAACTTTGATGTTCTAATATAGACCCGTTTTTGCCCCAGTGGACCATCCTGGTAAATAAGTGCAAATAAATAAATAAAATTAATAAATAATACTTGCTGGTTTTCATCAGCTGCAATATTTTTTCTGCTGTCCTCTGTAATCTTGGGTCTGCCTGCTCCATTCACCCTTGCTCCGCTTGGGCTCACTCTGCTCCCCTACCCTTTTGCTCAATACCCTGCCCCCAAATTCCACCCACCCCCACTACTTCTACATGCATTTTCATCAAACCACACCCCTTTCTTTTCCTCCACCAATTAGAACACATTACATATATTAGAACACAACCTCCCCTCCTCTCTACTTCCTTCCTTCATTTATATCAACTTACTGCTAATCTTCTCCTCATTATCTCCAGTTCCTCCCCTACCCTAACTAATCCTAAACTATCTGCCTCTGTTTTATCTCCACTCTGTTTCTATCAATTTCTCTTTTTTTCTCTTAAACTCATATCATAACCAGCTTGGATCATACCATACCAATTAATTTAAACATTATCCAGCTAAGGTCACTTACAATTTCTTTCTTTAAAATGTTGCTCCTTCATACTTTACTCCTAAGTTTTCTTTGCCTGTCCTCTATTGCAATATCATACCAACACCATCCATTTCAATACTACCCCTCCCCTACAAACCCTAATCCTTCTCCACAACATAGTAAACTCATATACATATAGCTCCAAAACTTTTTAACTACTCTAAAATAACATTTTTCAAATACAACTATGTACATCAACCCACCACACTTCAACTACTCAGTTTGTACAGTAAAAGTATATTCAGGTATCCAAACCATATTATGCGGGTAAGATCAAACCTCAAACATAGTAGTGGTATCCACCCAAACCCAGGCCTCACAATGTATCCACACCACCCAAGCAAACATCCCCTCCATATTCTACCACACCTATAGTCAACAAATCTGACCTCTTATTTCTAAACATTAATCTTAGAAACATAGTAAACAAAGTACATGAATTTCATGCATTTCTTTCACTCTACTCCCCTGATATAGCAGTTCTAACCAAAATCTGGCTAAAGCCTGAGATAAATTATAGTGAAATTTTAACCCAAGGCTATAACATCCATAGAATGGATAGACTTAACAAACATGGTGGAGGCATAGCTATCATTTATAAAAAACAAACTGAAAGTACTTCCCCTAAATCTAAACCATCCTGAGTTCAATAATGCAGAAGTACCATTCACTAGACTTGAAATAAACTCCCAGAATTCCATAACTATTATTGCAATCTATATCCCTCTAGGAAACAATCCTACCGTTATCGAGAACTTCCTCCACTGGGCAACCCTAACATTTTCTCAGGAAACTATTGTTATGGGTGACTTTAATACAGACTGGCTAACCTGTACCTCAGATAATCTTGCACATTTCATAAATCTATATAAGTTCTCTCAGCAAATACATTTCTCAACTAGACTTTACAACAATTCTAATAGAAACTTTTTATTGGATTGGATCTTAACCAGTAAACCCTCTTTCGCCTACCAATCAGGATGCCTTCCAGAAAGTATTAGTGACCATCAACCTACCTACCTGGTCATCCAAAATCTTCCCTCCCCTAAAAGTACTACACATAGACATACATGCAGCAATAAAATTTTCTTACCTCAAAAATTCATATCAGCTACTGAAGACCACAGTATTATTGAAAATTAAAATTAAAGAAGTAAGAATTTATCCAAAGCCATTTATCAACAACCCTTGGGGAAAAGTCTTATAGTTGATTGACACTATACAATAATTGATCAGACACTCTGATAATGGATTGGACATACTTATAAAGTAAGTGTATATATTAAGATCTGTTATACTAATGTAAATAGTGTACATAGTTATTTAAGATGTTATGTATAAATACTATGGAATTCATACAAATGTATTTGAAGAATAAAAAAAATTTTGAGAAAAAAAAAATCATATCAGCGGTACAGCTAATTGATTGGTCCCTCCTAAAAACACTCTCATTGGATGATGATGTGTCATACTTTAATAATGCTTTTCTTGACATACTCAATAACCATGCACTCCCTAGAACCTTTAGAATCAAGTCAACCTATGCTCCCTGGTTAAGAAAGGAAACAATATCTACTTCTTAAAACTATGGAAAAGGCTTGGGCAAATTACTAGTCTAACAAAAAACAAACTACCCTAGCATCCTATCGGCAACTGAGAAACAAATGTAAACAACAGATAAAAAATGATAAATAAGGCTATTTTATTACAACCCAACACAAATATAAAAACAATCCCAAAAAAATTTGGGCTTCCATAAATCAACTTCTACAGCTTGGTCAATCCACAACTCCAACACCTACTACTACAAACAAGATGAACAGTATAGCCATTCAATTCAATACATACTTCACAAACTCTATACTAACTCTAACCCAAACAAACATCAGCTCACCACTTACCTATCCCAATGATCCAAAAGATCCATCTTAATACCTTCTCTTTTAAACCCATACAAACCAGTAACATAAACATTATTTAACAAACTTAAAGCTTCTTCTCTGACTGCTGATAAACTACCTTCTAAGTATCTCAATATAGCTGCTCATGCCATCTCTTATCCTGTTTCTATTTTAATCAACCCCTCCTTAATTGAACAGTATATACCCAAAATAGATTATATCACAACACTTCACGAAGAAGGCGGGTCTTGTTTTGAACTTTCCAGTTTTAAGCCAATAGCAAACTTATCTCTGTTACCAACAATGTTAGAAAAATGTGTTCATTCCCAGTTCCTGAACTATCTACTATCAAACAACCTATTAACAAATTCCCAGCCTGGCTTTCAACCACACCACAGCACCATTACAGCACTACTAAGTTTCACAAACACCATCGGCCAATGCAGAAATAATGGTGCTCTAGTATCCTCCATATTCCTTGACAAGTCCAAAGCATTTGACAGTTGACACTGTGTCCCATCAAATACTATTCAATGAATTCTCATCCTTTAATCTAAGTTGTTCTGCCTTCACATGGTTTCATAGACAGCACGCTGTAAAGTGGGAACATGATTTTTCATCACTGATACCTGTTCAACTAGGTGTTCCACAAGTCTCCATCTTGGGTCCACTCCTTTTCAGCATATTCACCGATAAGCTGCACACAGCCACCCAACAAGCTACAATAATACAGTACACTGACAATTCTGTTCTCATCTGTTCAGCCCCCTCACTCTCTAAGTTCCAAAAAATAATACAGCTTTCCTTCACAGCAGTAGAATCTTAGCTTTCTGACTCTCAGTTAATTCTCAATCTCAATAAAACAAAACTTATGATTTTATTAAGTAGCACAACCTAAGACCTCCAGTTCCTCTTTGAGATAACTTCTTCTAGTAACACTAAGATAGAATCTGTTCACACACTAGGCTGCGTGGAGTCATAATTGACAGCAATATGAGATTTGATAAATACTGCTTTCTCACTATTAAAAAAAACATCATATAAGACTACGTTCTCTTTACAGACGCAAACCTTATCTCACCAACTCATCAAGACAGACTATTGCCAGGACTCACCTACTTTCTAGTCTTCTTTATACCTCTCCTATTTTCACCAACCTCAAGAAAGCTGAACTAACAAAGCTTAATGCCTGCACCTTGTGTTTGTAAGGCAAGCACCTTTACCATTAGACCACCCTGCCAACCCAAGAACAAGCAGGATAGACTGAAAATATGAATAGTGGATAAAAATCCCAGATTTGCTACCGACTCTCCATGTAGATCTCATCATTGCACTACCCTACACCAACTAAACTGGTTAGAGCTAAATAGTAACTCTTACCCAACTATCTATGGCTCATAACATAATTCACTAATCTGACAAATGTTCTGCACAACGTAATCTACTTCAGCCACAAGCTAACAGCAGACATCTAAGATCCTCGGGCAAATTTCTATTATTTTTATTTATTTATTTATTTTACATTTATTTTACATTTGTTGACCGGGCTAGTCTAGCTGGAGATATTTCCATTTTCAGTAGAGGCCCAGGGAGAAAAGCTCCACATACTTAATAATAATATAGAAAAAACAAAGCAATAAGAGGCAATGCCACATACATTAAGAAGGAATTAACATAACATTGTACAGTATTACAAGTCTCAAAAGCTAACAATCGCTATGGAGATGCTCTTTACTCTCATTGAATCTCCAGGATTTGGAACATAATCCCCCAGCACATCCTAACCACTGCAAATCCCTCACAGTTTAAAATACTCCTAACGTTTCAGCTGCTTAACTCTTGTTTTTGCTTGTGTCTAACTCCTGGCTGATTTTGTGTACATTCTTCAGCAGAGTTCTTTCCAAATGCTGTATTTATGCCTGACCTTTCTTCTCTACTCTTCTCCACTATTCATATTTTCAGTCTATCCTGCTTGTTCTTGGGTTGGCAGGGTGGTCTAATGGTAAAGGTGCTTGCCTTACAAACACAAGGTGCAGAGTTTGAGTCTCACAAGGGATAACTGGCTAGGCTTAAAATGGCTCACAAGGGCGGTTAGCCTAGTACTAATTTATGAACCTATATCCCTCTTACATTCAACCTATTTTTGCTTTTCTACACCATAGTCAGTGTCTGTTTAAGCAGAAATTGTGTACCATATAAAACATATGCTGTATGGACATGCTAAAATTGGCCCTAGGCATGAGTGCGTGTATGTGTGTGTGTGTGTGTGTGTGTGTGTGTGTGGTGTGTGTGTGTGTGCCTTCTGTGGAAGTTTGGGCGCCGGCTGGCAACTCATCACCATAAAAAGTTAAGCCAGTGATTAGGCTATCTTGTTATGTTGCTTGTACTCCTTTTGCTCTGAGATCCTTGTTTACAAGTTTTTTTATAAGCTTTAAATTATTTCTCTGTTAATTTCTTTTGTACGTTTTGAGGCTTTCCCCCTTGGCCTCCACTGAAAATGGGTTTTTGCTAAGTCGGACTATCCCAGTTAACAAACATCAAGCAGATACATAAATAAATAAATAAATGTATGCACCGTTGACTTTTCTTCACTGTGTTCTACTCTTACAGCCTCTGATATGCGTTCTGCTTATTATCTTCCACCCCCCTTACTTATATCTCCTACCTGTAAATGTCAAATTGTAATTTCACATTTGAAACATCAATCTGAATACCAAATTGTTTGGCATTAATATGTACTGTCTCTATATATGACTGATTGCAGATTTTCTCTTGTTTAGCTGGCTTCCAGTTATTGCATGACCATAATGTAAATTTAAGCTTTGCATTTTTTTTCTCTATTGCATAAAATTGCCTATTTTTGCTATTATTATTTTTCTCCCTGGGCTTTCATTGCCCAGTCATCAAAAGCAATAAATAAACCCACAGTGTTTGCTTACTAAGAAAATTAAGAGGCTAAATCATAAAAAACTCTGCAGTCCATTTTAAAGTCTTCTCCCTCTTCCTAGTGTCATGCAGGCTACTGAGAGGTGATCTCTGCCTTGCATACAGAACCTCAACAGACCCTATCCTGTCATATCCACCCCACATTCACAAGTACAATGGAGAGATAGACAACTGCTCAAGATATCTAAATATCTTTTCCAAAATAAATAGAACATGCTGGAGGGATATATATAGATAGATATAGATATAGATAGATATAGAGATATATATTTATATATAACGTTCATAGGTAAGTACTAGGCTAGCTGCCCTTCTGGGCCATTTTATGCAGATTTCCATTTTTTTCCTGAATTAACCTGTCTGATTTGGTATTAGATTGGTCTTACCCATTCCATGACTAAAAATTATGTTTTACTCTTTGGGAGAATAATTGGGATCATACTGTAGGCAATTCAAGGTGATTCATGCATTTAAGAGTTGCCTCTGTCCATTAGTAGCAAGAGGGTAGTTCTAGGGTACATTTTCCTTTACCTATGCATAGATTCAAGCTGCACTTGAATTTGGACAGGGATGAACATTGTTTCACCTGAATGAGTGTCTGTTCCAGAACAGTGGTATCCTCTTCAAAATATACCTGTCCCTCCAATCTGTTCTATTGATGTTGCAGAAGAGGTTTACCTCTCTGGAATGAGCATTTCTGATGAAGCTTGACTTGCTGAGTTACATAGCTGTTTATGTGAGGTTAGTAACACTCTCTATAATGTTACTTTGATTACTGAATGCAGTGTTACATTTGCTGTAAGCTACTCCTTAAACATGCAGCATCCTTACTGCATGCAATTATTTGCCATTATATAGTCAATAACATCCTCCCACATCCCCAAAGACATGCTGCAAGTAGACTGGACATGCTAAAATTGGCCCTAGGCATGAGTGTGTGTGTGTGTGTGTGTGTGTGTGTGTGTGTGTGTGTGTGTGTGTGTGTGTGTGTGTGTGTGTGTGTGTGTGTGTGTGTGTGTGTGTGCCTTCTGTGGAAGTTTGGGCGCCGGCTGGCAACTTAACACCGTAAAAAGTCCACTGCCAATCATGAGCGACAAGGTGATCCACTGTGGCGACTCCTAACTGGGAAAAGCCAAAAGAGAGAGAGAGATAGTCAATATCATAAAATAGCTAAGGTCCAACAGTTTACTTTTTCCACATTTATATGATGCAAAAGAAAGCCAAGCTCTTACTATTTTGTCAAAATCAGTCCAATGATAGTAGTTATTCAGCATGTTCCATATTTTTCTGTATGCCCAGAGTCATTTCCCCTTGAAATATTCCCATGTATAAGTAAGGCAAAGTATTTTAACCCAGCCAGTGATTATCTTTAAATGCACTGAGTTTGAGTTCTTTATAGCTGTAGTTTATAATTGCTTTTAATACTTCAGATGATTTAAATCCAGTTTGTTGCATTTACATGATTTTAATCCATATTTGTTGGTTATAAATAATTCAGCTTTATAAATATTATCTAGAATGTCCAAACAGTGTGGCAATAATTTCTTCTAATGTATGCAAGGTGTAGCCTAGGAAAAGAGCTACGAACATGAACAATTATTTTGAAATGGTCAGGAAGTCTATTATTTATTTATTTATTTATTTGTATTTGTTCGTCAGAGTGGAGCACTGTTCCTGTTGCATCATTTTCAGACACAGACCAGGAACACATGAAGTTTCAAGTCAGATCAAAAATAGCACAAGTCACACTATCATAATATCATTGTCAGAGAGAATATACATTTTTGAACAATTACAGTTGTACACAGTAATCCTATATCTCTAAAACTGTCAGAATGTACATGTTTAAACAATTGTATTTACATTAGAATATCTAGAATGTATGCTGTGAAGGGGGATTTGGGATGGATCTATGTAATTCCATTGATAAAATATATTGGTTACTTTTTGAGGCAATTGTAAATAAGAAATCTTTGAAGTTGGGCATAAACTTCTTATCACATATAACACCTAATTACCTGTCTTAATTTATAGGCTACAGAATTTTCATTTTAAACCCAGCAGTAAGAGTTTGTTACTTCCTGGAAGGATGTTGTCAAGTATTTTAGCATGTAGAAAACCTTACAATGGATGTTCATTGATATGCAATTAAGAAACTTGTTTTGCTTTGCAGTTGCATGTACATCACTGCCCCATATCTAATCTGACATTGTTTTTGTATGATGTGGATATAGAGTAAAAGTGAGTGAACAATGAAGCTAAGAAAATGAAATAATCCAGCATAACTGAGAAATACAACTTGAAATTAAATTAATTGTAAAACAAAGCTGTTTCAGAAGACAAGCAATATAATTTAAGGACATTTTTTCAGAAGATAAACAATACATTTTAAGGACATTTTTACATTTTGCTTGCTTGAATAATAAGGGCTTTATCTATAAATTAAATTTAGGAGAAGATATAATAATGCTCATGCATGAAGAGATGGTAGCACAATTTTTTGGAGAGCAAAAATGAAGAAGATATGCTTGATGGACTACAGTTTTGAATGAGGGGCCTAAAGGGTGGATGTTTCTGCTGGCAGAGCTCTATGACTGTGGGGGTGGTTTTATGATGTAGTCTGTTCACTGGAATGCAGCTTAATTTAAAGTTCATTAATGTGAAGTATAAGCCTGCAAAAAGCAGAATGTTCTGAGTTATAAATTAAACTGCTTAGCTTTATCAAGGATGAAGTAGCAGTGTGGTCTCTTCTGGTGGCTAGGGTAATAAATCCACACATGTTTTTTGCAGGTGGTTTGTGGAGCTTTGAGATTTTCTTTTTTGATGCAGTAGTAATCATGGGGAGACACTATTTCTGTGGGGGAGAAGGACCACTTCACCAGTGATGTCTCTTCCTGTCAGACAAAAGGAATTGAGATAGTCTATTAGAATGGAAGAGCAGGGTGTTTATTTTTGCCTTAGAGTTTTGTACATGGTGTTGTAGTTGAGAGTGTAGCCTTGCCAGAAATGGTTCAACTGCATAGTGACAGATAATGACTTTGTTTCTGGGTACTTTAAACAGCCTTTCTTGGATTCCAAAGAACATTAGTTTCAGAGTTATCAACATTAAAATAATGTGAATAAGGGTGTTGTACTGCTAAGTAGATGCTATTCAAAAAGGAATACAACCTATGATGCTACAAGAGAAGAGGCCAGTTGCTAATAGGTCAAGACCATTTGCAGATGCATACAAATGCTCAAATAGATAACAGACTGTTAACAATGGTGTATGGGTGTAAGATGTGCCATGAGTACCTCTATGAAGGAAACAGAATGCAAACTCCTGAAAAACATTTTAAGAAACACTTTTATCAGAGAATGCAGATGATATTGCACAGTCTACAAAAGTATGATCTGAAAGTAAAATACAAACCAGGCAAGGTACAACATTATACCTGATATGCTGAATAAAGCATATTTACCAGAGGAGAGCAAGAAATATTTGATAGCCTTTTATTTGGTGCCATACGTAATAGCAGCTGAAGAAAAATAAATAAAGTTCAGAGATGTAACCACAAGTTATAATTGACTTAGAATTTCTTAAAATAATTTAAATTGAAGGTATTTCTGAGGGGAAAAAGTCAATAAGAATAGAAAGACAAGTCTTGAGATGGTACACAGATCACATCTGGAAACAGTAAAGACAAAGAAACAGCAATAGATATATAGTACTGAACAGAAATGTCAACTTAAAATAAATAGCACAAAGCTATACCATCAACAGTGCATTTCACAACAATAATGCAGAAGAAGAGAAATTAACTTATGTACTCCATAATCGTTTTGGCAATTATGAGCCTACACGTCCATGGAGTTGAGGGGTAAGATTTGTTTTATTTCATAGAAGCCATGCATCTTGTATGTTCATAAGTTCATACTAGGCTAATTTCCATTGTGGGTCATTTTAAGCCTAGTCAAGTTATCCCCTCTGAGAGCTAAACCCTGCGCTTTGTGTTTGTAAGATAAACACTTTATCCATTCGGCCAACCCCAATCCACTGTGTAATCTTTTCTCCCAAGTTCACTGAAATAATTAAACTGGCAGACAACATTTGCTTTAGATGTGGTAAGGAACAAGATGGTGTTTGATGTTTGGGACCCCTGGCAACTTTCAATCACACTCCAGGAATCTGCAGACAGGTAGGCTAGAGGTTCTAGATTATCCGTGATGAACATTTGTCTTATTTTTGAATGGAATTACTTTTGAACTGTATTTCCCCTTTTGCTGCTGTCCAGAGGATTTATGTATGCATGCATTCCCAGTCTGTGTGTGTGTGTGTGTGTGTGTGTGTGTGTGTGTGTGTGTGTGTGTGTGTGTGTGTGTGTGTGTGTGTGTGTGTTGTACGCATGTGCGCACGTGTGTGTGTGTGTGCATGTGAGTATGTGTGTGTGTTTTCACAGATAAAAACCAGTAATGATTATTTTTCGACATAAGGAATAAATAATACCCAATAACTTCCCTTATCTTAATGGCAATGAGTAAAAAAGAAAGGCAGAACAAATTAACTGAGTTTTAATTCTCAACATTTAAAAAATACACTTAGTTTTAAAACACAAATTGAAATCATTACATGCCATTTATCTGCATAAAGAAAAGGGAGGTGATAAGGAACTTTATTTTATGTATAGTAGGTTTAACAAAATTTTATATCCTTGAAAAATATAAGGGTACATTTTTTGTATGTCTGTGTGACTTTGTGTACTTGTGTGTTCATGACTTCATGTGTCTCACATCATTATCAGTGAGTAGAATGACAATGGGCACACACACACACACACACACACACACACACACACACACACACACACACACACACACACACACACACACACATTACACACATACTTACTCACTTTCATACTGCACAATTACCTGGAAGCAAACTGCAGGAACTCAAACTTAGATATGCCATATCTTTGAAGTGCTGGAGAAAATCAGAGCCCCCAAATAAAACCGACATAGGCACAAGGAGGAAATGATACCTCCACATAAAGTCAAAACCTGGATTCTCTCTTTACTATCCCCAGGATTCATAAAGCCTGCGCCAGGTGCAGGTGTAGCATCAATGTTCTAACACCAAATATGGCCACAGAGTGATCCAGGTATGAGCTGCTCCCACGTGCACTACCTGCGTACGCTACGCCTGCACAACTCCTGGGCCCTGTATGCTAATTACCCCATGTGCAGCAGTGTAGCATGCAAATGAAGGTATGTAGCGATCCAGGAAGTGGAGCAGGCATAGTGTAAGCATGCAGAAATATAAACTGTAGAAAACGGTTTACATTTTTGCAAACATAAATTCGGAGCCATGACAACCGACCAAACACATGTATTATATTGTTAATATATGCCAATTGTTAAATATATAGCCATTGGCATAAAAAACATGTACAAAATATAAAATTAACATTTAATATATATAGTCGCACTATTGCGACGTGGAAGCGCAGGGCAGTGGTGCGCAAAGTGAATCGCAAGGAAAATATAAAAATATAGAATAAAACTGCAATGTAACATATCACAATTTCCTCATAATAGTCAATGACAGGCATGCTACACCATACTATGGTGCAAGGGTTGCTAAGGGGCTGTGACAGTGTTATGCGTGGTAGCTAGGAATTAATAGGCAATGCCATGCAAATGAGAGGAGTAATAGGGAATCACAGATTCCCCACTGGTGTAAGGATGCACCTCACAGTGTAGCATTATAACACTGAGATGTGCCCTTGAGATAAAGATGACATCAAGAGAGGGGTGTGTCACCATTGCTGTAAGCAAATTGGAGCATTGCTTTACCGGTTTGCCCCTAGCTAGGCAAGGCAGCAGGATAAGGGTGTGTTGAACTGGCCATAGCTTTTCTTAGCTGAGAGTACACAAGATAATCGAGTATGCATGTGAACGAGAAGAAAATGTGCATAAACCCGGTAAACAGGTTTGCGCAGTGCGCACTAAGCTGAAACAGGAAGGATATAGGAAAGAAATAAGGAAATGCTGCAGCAGTGAAATTGGAGTACAAATGACTAATTAACACCTAGGAGCCTACAGTGGGCCATTGACAACAGCTAACAAGTCTGAAAGCAGCTACCTGCAGAACAGGAAAGGGGAGGTGCTGTACTGCAAAGAAAACAGTAAAGTGTCAAAGCAGAACAAAGCCGATTTGCAGTATATCAGCTACAAGACACATTTTGCGATGACTGGGTAGGGGAAGTACAAAACAAGAAAGACAGCAGGTGGATGCATGCCTGATAATGGAAGGGGATCCAGGTTTAAAAGTGAATCAAAGGGCAACAGATTAATCAAGGCAGGCAAGCATATCTCCACAGTAAAGGCCCCACACTTGCAGTACTCATTGTAAGACCCATAATTAAGACACGCTGCAGCTGGAATAGCTCATACACACCCACTGACATCAGCAGCATCCATAGCACAATAGTATAAAGTGTGAAAGCACCTCACACTCATTTGTGTATTCCCATACACTCTGCACCAGTGGTGTATACAGACGTGGAAATTTTAGTATGTACATGTTAGGGGCTGCCATAGCTTTGATCCACCAGCATGTGTTGGAGACTGAAGGTGGTGTGGAGGATGATGCACACAACCACCTCAGGCACCAGAGGAGGAGGAGAGTGTTCAGACCCAGGGTAACCTACCAGGGGCTACATGATCTGGAGATAGTAGAGCATTACAGGGTGGACAGGAACATCATACAGCAAGTTGTGGAGCTGTGCCAGCCACACTTCAGAGCAAGAACAAACAGAGGGGAACCTATCCCAGTGGATATGAAGGTATGTGTAAGCCTGAGAATACTAGCTACAGGTACCTTTCAAAGACCAACTGGGAATATCATGGGGATCTCACAGGCATCAGCATCCAGGGTACTACACCAGTTCCTAGATGCCATGTTACCACATGCTAATGAGCACATATACTTCCCCCGAATGCAGGATGAGTTGGCCAGCAATATGCATCTCTTCCACCGTGTGGCAGAATACCCGGAGGTACTGGGTGCAATAGACTGCGCACACATACACATCAAGTCACCACCCGGTGAGCAGGGTAGGTGCTACATAAACCGCAAGGGATACCCCTCCATCAACTGCCAGGTCATGTGCAATGCCCAGGGCATTATCATGGATATGTGTGCTGGCAGCCCTGGAAGCTATCACGACTCCCACATCTGACATGCCTCAAATCTGTATCAGTTATTTTCCAGGGGGGACATCACAAATGGCCACCTGGTGGGCAATGCTGGCTATGCACTAGAACTGTGGATGTTGACTCCCATCATAAATGCACACACACCCATGCAGGAACGCCATAATGAGACACACGCACAAACCAGAATCATCATAGACCATGTGTTTGGGATGCTGAAATCACGGCTCCATTGCTTGGACATATCTGTTGGAGTCTTGCAGTACTCTCCTGGCACGTGTGCCCACATCTTCTTAATATGTGCCATTCTACACAATATGATCCTGTGGAAACAGCTGCAGCAGGGACAGAATGGTGAAGGCCCTCACAGTCCACCACCATTGCCAAGAGCCCCACAGGCACAGAGGTACTCAGACTATGGACACGCTGAGCCAGCCCCAGTAGGCAGATGGAGGCATGCCCAGTATGCCCATGCCTTAGCAAAGAGGGAATGTATAGCACGCACACTGACAGTGTAGGCACCTAGGGACTGACACCTTTCTCCACCTGCACACACAGTAAAAATGGATGGCACACACACAAGACTACCTGTAAATAGTCATGTATGGGCAATCTACTGTGTGCATCCAACACAGGCAGCCCTCAACTATTGCACACACAACTGCCATTGGCACAAGGTAAGTCAACAACTGAACAGTAAATTATGCTATCAGCATGCACTGATACTGTATGTATAGATTCATAGGTAGGTACTTGGCCAACTACCAGAGCCATTCATAAGCCCAGCCAAAATGTATCAGCTTTTGCCATCCCATTGATTCATTAACTGCCCCTCTGTGGACCTGAGCCAATGGCGGGATCCCTGAGGTGCATCTACTGTTCCCCATCCACTCTTCAAGGTTTCTCTTGCAGAGTGTTAGTGAGGGGCTCTGTATAATGTAGTTAGGGATGTTGTTCCAAAGTATGGGGAGTGTCTGTGACAGGAATCCATCCCTCCAGCATCTTCCAGTTATTGTGGCAAGGTTCAGCTCACTACAGTGTGTGGCTCACTGTGACGTGGATTCTCATAGGTGGAGCATATCCATTACGCTTGAGTTTGACATGGCTGTGTTGGCCAGCAGAGATCATCTCTGGGTAAATGAGATGCCACTGAATAAAGCAGGAGTTTATTCAGTCTGGCTGCCTAGGCCATATATTAGAGGCCAGTATTCCCCTTAGCAAGGTACATTCATGGACCTCCCAGCTGTTGGAAGTGTCTTCTGAGGTACACCCCAAATGGGGTTATTATACCCTATGATGGGACTGATGAGTGATGAGTAAAGGGGCACTTTAACCCCAGTATGTCTAGATGGGAACCCTTTAGTAATCAGATGGCCTACATAGAAGGATGTCCTAACTACTTTGGAGATATGATTGTCAAAGGGGAAATCACTATCTACCTTAGTCCCCAGATACCCCATTACCTCGTCCGTATTAAAGTGGCTGCCACTTATGTGTTAATATGTGGGTGCTTAATATTCCACAATGGAATGACCATGCAGTTAGCGGCACTTGGCTGGAGGCCGTGATTTTGACACCCTGTGATGGTCTCTGTGAGGCCCCTTGAGGGATGTCTGTGTCAGTTGGACTATCAATCATGGCTCCCAGTTCACAGTCATTGCCAAACATGGTCTGCCATAGTCCACCTGTGTCTGCCTGAAACTCTGAGAAGTATATACCAAACAGTAGGGTTCCCAGGACTGAGTCCTATGGGACACCAGTCATGACTGGCCAAGAGTTGGACCTGGAGACCGCTATCCAAACCATGTGGGTTCTGTTTGTAAGCCCATTGGCAACCCAACCTGTGATGTATGGGTGCATGTACGGTGTGTTTATCAATAATACCAGAGTGGGGCATGGTGACAAAAGCCTTGGCGAGGTCCAGGTAGTATGTGTGAACCACCTCCCTCATTATCTAATGTCTTGGTGACTGTATGAAAGACGTCAAACAGGTTCAGTAGGCATGAACTGCACTCAACCAAGCTGACCTGGGTTGGGTCACATGTTCGGAGGTTATCCATGTCTTTGATAATGAGTGCCATGAGGATGTGATCCATACCAATGCAAACCAGGCTAGTCAGGCTTATGAGGTGGTAGTTACCATGGTCAGTTGTGATTCCACCTTGATGGAGTGGAATAACCATTGCCACGCACCATTGTATGGGCATGTAGCCTGTGAAGAGGCTGAGATTGAGAATCTTAATTAAATGGAGGGTCAGGCTGTCTTGTAAAGTTTGGAAGATGCAGCCTGGGACAACATCTGCCTCCATTGATGCTGTTTCCTGCTGTTAGAGAAGGCTATTTCCACCAGTGTGTCTCTGATGTGTGTGATACTGTACCTTTCGGGTAGTGTTGTGGGCTCTTTAGGGGGTGAAGTATGCACTGAATGTATCTGCAAGGATGTTGGCGATATCAGTAGGGACAGCATATTTTGTGCTATATTTCACTGGCACAGAGCAAATCTGTCTATCACCACTTAGATCCTTGACATAGCCAAAGAAGGCTTTATGGTTATCTTTCGAATCCTTGCGTATTCCCCTGCTGATGTTAGCCTTGGATGATGTCATGAGGGACCTATGTATCATACTAATAGTGGTCACGGATGTCTGCCCTTCGTGGGATTTGCTGTTTGTCTGGAACACTGTCCTACTTCTGTAGTATAGCCTGTTTATTGCAGAGGTCCACCAGACTGGTGTCCTTGTCTAGGAGGAGTGAGATATGGTTTACCAGTGATGGCACGATCCATACATCCATGTAGGTGCTTATAGACTGCATTTGTAAATCTGTCTGTATTTTGAGCAGTGTTTCCTCTTAGTGTGGGTGCTGCGAAACCCCCACCCCTGTCACTAGTAGTGTAAATTTAGTTGTAGGAAAGGTATGCACTGTGGTATCCATGGGTGGGGGAGATGCTTGGGTGTGGAAACAGTGAATAGTTCATGGTCAGATCTAACCAGTGACTGGTTATCCGCCGTTGTGGTGCACCTGTTGCCATGTTGGTGATGACCACTTCTAGTATGTTTCCACCCCTCATTAGGGAGGTTACCACCTGATACAGGGTGTATGATGTGATAAATTCCAGGAAGCGCTGAGCCTGGAAGTGAGTACTGGAGTAAGTTTCTGAGTTAATGGTATGGTCATTGACATCACCCAATGCCAGGGTGTGCGTTAGGACTGTCATGTTCTCCACTGTCTCCAGGTATGTAGAGTGGTGGTCCTGGGTCATGGAGGGTGATCTATAGCAGGCCACAGTTTAAACTGCAGTTGTGGCTGATGTTAGCTGCACATGGATGATCTTAGAGGTATCATGCCGCCCCACTAACCTGGAGGTGTAGGTATCCGTGATGAATATGGATACACCCCCTCCATGTTTGTGTCAGGACATGTTCTGTGGCTGAAATGTGTGGTATGGGTTGTAGTCTGGTAGTGCTGGTGTGCTCTCAGGACCCTTAAGACAGATCTCAGTTACTGCACAGATGTTAATGTTGTTCATCCCGAGGAGTGCTGTGAGTGCATGCATGTTGTGATCACAGCCCCTGGTGTTGAGTAGTATAACCCTCATTGATTCTGCTATTGTGCTGTTTATAGAGCTGGTATTCACCTTCGAGACTCTCCTAAATAAGGCACCATGGGAGTGCCAATAGCCTTGGCCAGTATTCCAAAGCCTAAGGCTGACACATAGGCCGGTATGGTATTGTTGCATGCATGTTTCCCATCTGTGCTTGTTTTTCATCTCTCCTGTAGGTAACCTACTGGTAAGCAATAGAAAGCCTTACACTTACACAAGTCTTCTAGCTTTCAAGATAGGCTTCTGGAGTGACTAAATATCATTGTCCTGTATGTTCTTGCTGTACTTAACTGTTTCCTGCCTACATGGTGATTTCTCACTGTATATTGTGATCTGAAAGTCTGTTTATTCACATATTATGGCTGTGATGGCCTGCACTTTAGAGGTTCACAGATAGCCTACTACCTATCTTCCCAAGGGAAATTAGAAGCATAGCTACAGTGTGTTGGCTCTCTCTGCACCATTGATGAAGTAACTGAACCTCTGTCAAGCATAGCCAATGAAGCAATTCCAGACAGAGTTGCTGGAAGCTATTGAAGACATGGGTTGTGGAGGGTGATAGGGGCACTTAGTGATCTAAAGAGGGCATGTTAATGTGACAATTCAACACCATTCAATTTCCCCAACAGGTCTTGAAGCTATCAAACTGGACAGGCTCCCCCACCTCCTGGCTGTATGGTTCTGGGACACATGATCCCAGGGGTGTATATTCTGTTACCCATTCACACAACAAAGTTTCCCTTGAGGTGTGTCAGTGAGGAGCTATGCCTAATGTAGTTAGGAATGTAATGTATTGTCTCACAGTACATTTGTTATATGTTGTTATTTCAAGAGTAAGTGAAGCTCAGTGGGTTTGGGGGCCTCCGGCCTTTGCTTAGCCTAGCTTACACATGGAAATCATCTAAATAGGAAATAGGCGGAAGCAACATTAATGTCAACAGTGTAATGGTTACAGCATCTGCATAGTATCTGTGCATTCGAGGTCCCAATCCCAATAAAGGCAGGGATGTTTACAATGTTCAAAAGTATACCTTAACAACAGCTTGCATACATAGGTAGTAATCGTCTGTATAATAAACATTCAAAACACCCGTATAAACCCATGTGTGCTGGAGAGTACAGCCAACAAAGAATGTAATGTTATGTAAGCACATACTGAGATGTTACTTCACTGACATGTATATATCCTGAGTAGTTAGCGGATGTGGCCATGTTTGCGTACACAGGTTATACATTACAAAGTTTGTTTAACTGTGTTTAACCGCTGCTATAATGTCACACAGACACTTTTATACATACTTAAAACTGCTTAAATGAGCCTTATTCTGGAGTAAAAAACATGTTTAAAGCATCGCAGGTGTTGAACCCTGGACCATGCACACTATAGTCATGGGACTTATCACTAAGCCATCTGAGGTGTATACATGTTTCACGGTCTTGAGACTACACCTTATACCATATGCATTCCACTGTAATGATCGCAAATGGGACAGTCACTTTGTGTACATATGTACAGTACATTGTAATGTACTGTAGTTTGTGAACCAACACATTCCAGTCTACATATGTATTACTGTTACAAATTAATACGAAAAAAAAAAAAAATATATATATATATATATATATATATATATATACATGTCAGTGATGTCTGCACACACACACACACACACACACACACACACACACACACACACACATAAATATATATATATATATATATATATATATATATATATATATATATATATATATATATATATATATATATATATATATTATACAGTTACATCTATAGCCATATATATAAACATCTATGAACGCACTTCATGACACAGAAGCACTCCAAAGGAATTGGAGTATATGCAAAATACATGCAGCTCTGGTATTATAACTATTAATATTAACCTAATTCTCCATAGAAGGGATGGTTGTTGTGTATGTGAGGATTGGGGTGGGGGAGGAATGATGGGTAATGAAATCATGCATCAAGGAGGGCCTGGGTCGGAAGTTCAATAAGTGAACTGGAGGGTTATACATGGAGTATGGGGACAATATCAAAAGGACACAAAACAAGAACCATTCTCATTCATGATACACCCTGTCATGTCACATTGCAACACCTAATTTCACAAACATATGAACATTAACATGTATCAGACATGTGTATACCAACTGACTGTCACATTTGTTTTCAGTAGTGAGGAATGCCTGTAGTAAAATGTATATTCTAAACACCATAACATTTGTACATATCTCAGATGCCTTAGTGGTAAAGTGACTCTGGTGTTTATGGTCCTGGCTTAGAGACCTGCAAGGGCTGTTAAGTTATTCTGAGGGTGAGAATAAGGGCTGTTGAATGCAAGTTGCAGGTGGATTAAAGCACTCTTAAGCAGTTGTAAGCAGGTTTCCACAGGTTTGCGTGATGGTAAGCGGCGCTGAAACACGGTAAACGGAGAAGCACTTCACAGGTTTAACCTTTGCTTAATGTCGTGCAGACCACGGGCAAACCTGCTTACAACTGCTTAAATGTGTGTTATTCACACTTTCCCTACCCGTGCCTACTCTGAGAGGTAAAATAATAACACCTTCCAGGATTAGAACCTGCAACCATGTACTCCATCCTCAGAGTAACCTAACACTAAGCTACCTGAGATGTACCTATCCCAGTTGTGTATGCAGACAGGTTAAAACACAAAAGGGAGGAATGTGTTGAAATAGGACAACCCGCCATGTACCCAATGAAAGGTGTATGCTCATATATAGATATATAGATATAGGTATACATATATATATATATATATATATATATATATATATATATATATATATATATATATATAGAGAGAGAGAGAGAGAGAGAGAGAGAGATGCATAGAGACATGTCGATATATACAGATCTATATATATATATATATATATATATATGTAGATATATAGGTAGGTTAAAAACATCTACACATCTATGGAAGTACAGATAAACGTATGCAATAATGTATATATATATATATATATATATATATATATATATACATATATGGAACTATATGAATAGATCGACAAGTCATAACATCGACATCCACTTGTTCGACACGAAATCACCGACAAATGGAATAAGCGAAATGTCACATCACCGACATTTACATGTTCGACAAACAAGCAGTCACTAATGAAATGCTCCTAACAACTGCACAAAACTGCTAGACTTACTAAAACATGGTATTCATGAATAGCTAAATGAAAACTCTGTTGCAGAAATATAAATTGAATAAACATCTCCAGGTTGTCATCAAATTGAGAGGCAGTGTACAAGCTCAATACTCGCGTTACTGACAGTGGTGTTCATATCTGAGTGTAACATGGACCATAGCTATCACATATTCCGCCTCCCCCAAACAATATTATTTATTTATTGCATTTGTTTACCGGGATAAGTCCACTGGGCCTAAAAGAGCCCATATTCAGTGGAGGCCAGGGGAGAAAAGCTCCAACGAGATACAGAAAAAATATAAACATTAATTAGTACAGAAGCAGAAGCAGTGTTACAGATAGTAAATATAATAACATGTACAGAATATATACATAAAAGCAGGAATCTAGTTTGTTTGATTACAGCAATATATACAGAAAATATACATTAAAGCAGAATTCAATGAATTCAATCAGAGTGGTATGAACAGAGATCAGTATTATTGTACCAGTATCAACGAGTGAAGATAAACATAAATATGGAGAAAATATCATCAGTCACTAGTAGCAAAAGACATAGTTTAGTAATCATATAAGGAGAGTGAAGAGGTTAGGTTATAGAGCAGGAACATAGCCAGGAAGAGTTGAGATGATTTTTCAGCATTTGTTTGAAGGTGGTGGTGCTGCCTGTGTTTCTTATAGAAGGCGGAAGTGAGTTCCATAGTTTGGCGATGGTGAAGGCATAAAGGAGATGGCCAGCAGGTAAGGTGGGCTTATCTACTTTTAGAAGTAGATGATTTTCAGATCTTAGATGCCTGCTGGAATGGTAGAACATAACATATGAAGAATATATGCCAATACACTATTACAAATATGTTCTATGGACACAGTCACCAACACAACTGCAATGACTGCAAATATCCATGACAGAAACACACAGCTTTCATTTTGCAAAACTTTATTACATTCCGATGTATTGTCAAAAGGATTCAAGGACGAACAGTACCTGCATGCTATACAGGAAGCATTTAACAGTGCCTTAATGAATCAGCCTGCAATTACCATAGTATTAGTCCACTAAGGGATAGGTGTTCACATAGGGAAAGAACACCCACTCACATATAGACATTGTACAAAAGGGGTTCCTACACACCTGCATGTACAATGTACACCCACCAACATCTACCCCACAATACATACTGTCATACCATAACCAATTATTCAACTACTGTACAACATTTGCTGAAACCTTAACATACCTGGACACAGACACACTAGCATGGCCCTATGTGAAATAGTTGCTGTTATACAATTGAACAACTGCTGATGTAACAGGGTTTGTATGACCTAATCCCGTTTCAGAGGGTTGAAAGGTTCATACACCAGGAAATGTTACCGAGTACTGATTATCAGCACAGTATGATACACAGTAACACCAAACTAAATATGTCTGGTAAGCACTCTGTAAACCCCCTAATATTATATGCATAGCTATACAGCCTTGATCTGGTCAAACAACCTGGCCAGACTGAAACATATGCAGAAGTATTAGGTACAGACAGACCCTGCACAAGTAGCAATGTTCAGTAATATAACAGCAGTACTCACATTTAGACCAGATCCTCTAGGCATTACACACAATATATTACTGTTCGTCTCCATACAGCTGTTGCAATAGATTTCAAACAACACTTCCAGGCTGTATTCCTCACAAGTAAGGCAAAAGGACAATGCCCAAGTGGAGTACTCAATTATACTCCACTGTTGCCATGGTATTGGCTAAGGCAGCTGATGTGCATGTAATTAGCTACTTAGGAACACCAAATGGTTACCAGGATAGCACATTACTGATCTGTAACTATAAAAGGTTGCCTTGTCACACATTCAAACCATCTGTATCTACCTGTAGGATAGTACAAAACAATGAAACACGAACCAAAGACAAGTATTATACTATTCAATAACACCTCCAGTTACTAAGAAGGTATGTATAACATGTAGTATGTCTGTTTATGTAGTACATGTTCTGTAAGAATTACAGTGTATAGTGGAAATAGCTATATTGTAGTGATGTACTGTTGAGCAGTAGTAATGCCTGTAGTATTCTATGTGTGTACTGCTGTAGGTCACAAGGCAAACTCCTCATACACCAGGGATGATATGGGCTTGGAACTCACCAATTCACTTCCAGCCACTGTCAGCGTCAGGATTGGTCCAACAAGTATGTGCTATAACAGGGGATAGTATATATCGATATACTGTAACAGTCGACATATGTATGGGTGTGTAAGTAAGATGGACATGTCAAAGGTGGGCTTACTGTGCAAATATGGTTTACACTGTGGGATATTGTGCCAATAACTGTGTAATGTACAGTATTTTAGGCAGATCTGTATTCCATTCTGCATAACAGTTCTGTTATGTTGTGCAAACAGTAGTTATGTCTATTGGCAATTACAATACTCAATAACAAGATACATATCATTTGTATTCATCTGACAGTTTAGCAGCATGATAGCAAAGATAGCTGGAAGAGCTAGGTAACTATCCATGCACAAAACACATGCAATATCCACCTCTCTAGTATGGTTTGCAAGCAATAACGGCTGTGCATGTGTACATGTTATGCAAATGTGTAGTGACCCTTGTTACAGGGCTGGACCTCTCTAGTATCATTTGTAAGCAATAACAGCTCTGCATGTGTACATGTTATGCAAATGTGTAGTGACCCTTGTTACAAGGTTGGACCTCTCTAGTATCGTTTGCAAGCAATAACAGCTTTGCATGTGTACATGTTATGCAAATGTGTAGTGACCCTTGTTACAGGGCTGGAACTCTCTAGTATTGTTTGCAAGCAATAACAGTTGTGCATGTGTACATGTTATGCAAATGTTTAATGACCCTTGTTACAGGGCTGGACCTCTCTAGTATCGTTTGCAAGCAATAACAGCTGTGCATGTGTACATGTTATGCAAATGTGTAGTGAGCCTTGTTACAGGGCTGGACCTCTCTAGTATCGTTTGCAACAAATAACAGCTGTGCATGTGTACATGTTATGCAAATGTGTAGTGACCCTTGTTACAGGGCTGGTCCTCTCAAGTATCATTTGCAAGCAATAACAGCTGTGCATGTGTACATGTTATGCAAATGTGTAGTGACCCTTGTTACAGGGATGGACCTCTCTAGTATTGTTTGCAAGCAATAACAGCTGTGCATGTGTACATGTTATGCAAATGTGTAGTGACCCTTGTTACAGGGCTGGTCCTCTCTAGCATTGTTTGCAAGCAATAACAGCTGTGCATGTGTACATGTTATGCATATGTGTAGTGACCCTTGTTACAGGGCTGGTCCTCTCTAGTATCGTTTACAAGCAATAACAGCTGTGCATGTGTACATGTTATGCAAATGTGTAGTGACCCTTGTTACAGGGCTGGACCTCTCTAGTATCATTTGCAAGCAATAACAGCTGTGCATATGTACATGTTATGCAAATGTGTAGTGACCCTTGTTACAGGGCTGGTCCTCTCTAGTATCATTTTCAAGCAATAACAACTGTGCATGTGTACATGTTATGCAAATGTGTAGTGACCCTTGTTGCAGGGCTGGGCCAAATGGCTATGTGCACACCTACATAGAGTGGATATTGAGAGTAGAGACACACTGGTTGAACTACCAGGTTTGTGTAGCTTAACCTCTCATTGCCAACCTTACAGCCATTTGCACATATTGTATGTAAGGTAGTGCACAGTACTGGTAATGAAACAGGTTGCATATCATCTTTAACTCCAGTGTAACATCTGCAGTAGGAGTGTAAGATGTAGGAGACTGCTGCCCATGTGTAATAGTCATTTCATAGGTGATGTCTTACACTATCTGATTATATCCTGATCATGTTGATAGGGGCATCAGAGTCTATTGATACACGACTCTGTTTGGAGAGTGGGTGTCTGTGCCCAACAGAGCTCATGGTCCTGGTGGATATGTGAGCATATACCCAGAGAAGGAAACAGACCTGTAGACACTTGCATCATCTGTAATGAACTAACAGGATGTAAAGTGCTCCTCAGAGGAGGATTGCTGCTTAAGGTAGCTACAATGTTTCCGTAATAGTCAGTGTGTCACATCCATAACACAATATATTTACATGTGAGCATCACTGTCTAAAATATCTTCATAAGCAATAAGTATACTAAATACAGTACTTGGTACTTGTAGTACTGAATGCTCATACAGGCATGTCCACTAGTCAGCTACTGGTGTTTACTAATCTCAGCTTTGTGTATGTGGCCATCCTGGGGTAATGTAATCTCTATACCATGTACATTGCCAAACCCACCTAACACCATGCCCCACACCTTGTTTGGGATAGAGCTACAAGGGTAAGCTGGAAGGCAGTCCAGTCTACAGCCATGACTGGACTGGACAGTCATGAGGTGTAGGTTAACACATGCATCTCATCATCACAACCAACACGTACCCTTACAAGAACACAGTAAGGACACCCACACACACTGCCAGAATCCACACACATTCACAGAAGCTTCTAAGTATCTGGCCAAACAAGTGACCTCAAAAGCTAGAAGAGACAGACAACAAAATACACAAACTGTATGACATAGTTTGCATAATTATGCCACATCTCAGAACATGTGGCCAGAAACATGCCCAACAGTACTCATTTGTGAATGCAAACTCTAGCACTATGTTACACACCAACCTATACGAAGGCATACATACTGTCAGCTGCCTGTCTGCCATGATTAACCACATACCCATACACTCAGACCACCTTTTGAACTATACACATGGCTCTGGTATATTCCATGTTGTTGTGCAGGACCTGTGATGCAGTATTCTGGACTGCATGGAAACACATGTAGGAACTGTCAAGTTTTGTAGCCCATGCAGGGTTATCCCAAGGCCTGATTAGCATTCTGCCATTGGCCAGAATGATACTACAATACAGGGACAAAAGGATTGTATTCCACAATTGTCTAGTGTAGTGGTGTAAGTCAAAGGGTATCCAGTATCTGTCTGCCTGGGATAACATGGTTGACAGACCATGATGCTTTGCCAGATGAGGCCTGCACCTGTCACCCCTGGGAATCTGGATACTGCCTAGGGCTCATGCTTACCCTATAATGCCTTCAACATGCACAGTTCAAGTGAAGGTCCACTGCTGTTACAGGAATAGCCAAACAATAAACTGCAGGTCTTGCTACACAATGATACATGTCAGAAACACTATATGGACACACATATGTCAATCCCTAACATGGAGAACATATCTGTGCAGTGGCGGAGACATGTTCCAATGCTCCAGAGAGCACACCTGTACGACCATGTTATAACCCATACCTAACCTCTTGCCCATTATCATTTATTGGAACACATGGGCCACAGGTGTGTCCATATTCCTGAAGGATATGTACACCCCCATGCTAGTTACACTTGTATAACTTCAGATGCATTATGCTGAGCAACTACCTTTGTGCCAAAGTGGAATTCAAATTGCACCTTGCGACAGCTCACCCACCATGCCGCGGATTTCCCAACTGTCATAATGGGCTGTAATGGGGAAGATTAGGTATGAGACAGAAAACCATAATAATGGCTACTCTCAACTATTCCATTATTAACTGGGACGACTACTCATGTACCAACACCTGCACTCAATGCATGTTGGATTCCATCAACCCCAATGACCTGGATCACAGTAGTCACACAAACAGGGCTAACAGTATGCTACGCATAGTCAGTCCCCAATTCCAATGGTATGCTTCCTAAGAGCAAACTGGTGACTGTCATGGCACCCATGCAGATGGACAATGCATGTGCAAATGCTGAATCCTAAACAAAAGAACCTTAAGCAGTCACATATGTGCAGTGATTGTGCCATTGAAACAGAACCAAGATTCAACCAAACACAAACAAGAAGGCAAACTGGTGGTACCATGCTTTAAACTGTGCCACAGAAGGTAGTAACTGTTGCAAGGGTGAACACACATGAGTGTAGGTGATCCTTGGTCAGCCTCAGTAAGATGCAGATACACCATATAAAACCACGCAAAGCTACTGTGAAACTAATCAGCCACATATTATGAGGCCAAGCACAGAGCATTCTATAGCCGTGTCATTAATCGTAATGGCGATGACAAGACCTGCCGTGCTGCACAGCACTATGGAATGGCAAGTAGTGCATCTACAGAAATAGCACCTGTTCATCCAGATAGGGTCTTGGAGAACCTAAACCCACTCCCACCTCCCAACAGGTACACTTAGTTATATATCCATGTACACTACAGGGCCCCTGTAATAACAAATATGCAGGTACAAGCTGCACTCTCTAAAGCCATACATACAGCTTTCATGGAACTTGTCAACATCCCAGGGTGTATCCTACACAATCAGCTATCCACATACACATCATGTTCAATCATAGCTCTATGCCAGGCTGTGTACACACCGAATGGTGCACAGCAACAGTTATCACACCCCACAAAGGGGAAGACACCATTGATAATTGGAAGTAGTGCACAACTACCCTGCTGAGTCTGGTCTGTAAGGCCATGAACTGTGATCAACATATTTGATGTACTCAGTACAGATGTAGATGACAGTAGGGTTGATTCACACTGCATATAATGACCTTGCCAGGTTATAGGACACCATCACCCATACTGTGTTCCGGCTACACTTAAACTAGGTGTATATTCCTATGTCACAGGAGTGGTTGGCAACTGGACTGCTAGCAGAACCAACACTACAGAAGGTGTCTGACTAATACATGCACATCAAACCAGTGCCAGCCACAGTAATACAGGATTCTTTCCTGGTACTCCCCGTCTTTGTTATCTATACCACACAGAAGGCATCTGACTATTGATGTTTGCAAATGACTATGAACTAGGAGCAATAGTTGACTTAATGTGTGCTGCGTTCAACATATAGAAGGGCCTTTGTGTGTCAGATGTGTGGTGTGTGATGCATGGCCACAATCTGACAGCTAAGTATTTCATTGTCATCCCCTATGTTAAAAACCCTTTACACATGAACTACCACCTAGGCAGCGGTCAACATAATGGAAACTGTGTGTATATGGGATGCAGCTGGACAATAGTCTTTCCTTTGATAGTTACTTCACCACACCAGTCAGGTAGTCATATGTGGCACCCCTAATCATGACAGGGTGCCATCCAGGAATACAGAGATAATTGCTCAGCCATACTCAACACTCATGTGATCCATAATAGATCACATATTTCCTTTAAGGGTTATTGCCCATGTGTAGATGGCCTACACTGCCCTTCCCAATCCCTAACTCCACTATGTAGCATGCAGCCTACCCTGAATAAAGTCATGTCCAACCCAGAGGTCTTGGACATGCTACACTTAACACATCCTGATCCCAAATAAACACATACTTCATGGACATCCACCTTTCTAGTACAAGGATCACAACATGCCTGAGAGATCTCTGTCCCATACACTTAACATACTCTTGCCATAATATGCATCCCTGTTGAGTGAAGCTGCGCATCGCCCCTCTCTGTGACATGGTGTGATTGCCGCATGCCAAATATATCAGTAACCCTGTGGATCAGTTCTGTGGCACTCCTTGAACTGGCCACTGAAACTTACCTGTCTGTTGCCTACAGCTAGGTAACCTGTCTGCCTAGGCTCATAAATGGCCCAGGGCATATAGCCTAATAGATCACAGGGTTAGAGTTGCTGGCGCTATGTCAGACTCCAAGCCGGTCACAAGTGGTGTCCCACAGGGCTCGGTCCTTGGCCCCCTATTGTTCGGCATCTACTTCTCAGAAGTACAGGCTAACATGGGAGGACTTTGGCTGACAAAGTTTGTAGACGACTGCAAACTGGGCGCCATAGTGGAAAGTGCATCGGACATGGATATCCTTCAGAAGGGACTCACGGAAACAGATAGCTGGTGCCAGAGCCATGGCCTGAAGTTAAATGCCAAAAAATGTATAGTCAAACCTTGGGAAAAACAAGGTAACCCCAAGCTACCATATAGGTGGCAATCCACTAAGCACAGAAGAGGTTATCAGGGACCTGGGGACCCAGGTTGACAGTGGCCTTTCTTTGACACTCACGTTGATAAAGTGGTTAGAAAGACCTTCTACATTGCCCACCTGATCATGAAGGATTCACATCCAGATCTAGTGAGGTCATTGTTCCCTGTACTCTTCACTTATCAGACCAATGATCGAGTACAATGCCCCATTCGGGATGTATCTCACCCGACATCTGCAGCTATTGGAGAGACCCCAAAAGTTCCTCACCAAAAGGATAAAGGGACTCCAAAATCTGTCATATGCTGCCAGATTGAAGAAACTCCAGCTCTATTCAGTCGCATACCGTCTGCTCAGAGGTGACATGTGCCTGACATACAAGGCCATGTCCAACCCGGAATTAATGGACATGCTCCACCTCAAAAAAATCCAAATCCACCAAAACCACTAGAGCAAGTGACTTAAACCTTAGCACGGATATAAATAGGATGTGCTGGAGGGATAGATTTATCACTTAGAGACTCTCTATGCTGTGGAATAAAATCCCGGTCCATGTGAGGCAGAGGACCTTGCTGGCTCTGTTCAAGAGAAATCTTGACCTGTGGATGGGAGATCGTAGGTTTACCCCAGGAATCATCTCTGTGTCACTGCTGGACAGAGGCACAACAAACTAATGGGCACAGTATTTTTTCATATAAGGGGTGGCGTAAGCCACAAAACTTTGAGCTAGGCTTATAAATGCCTTAGGGCAGATAGCCTAGTATAAACCTATGAACCTATGAACCTATGACCATACATGCTATAGTTGATATCCAACCCTGCAAATACCATCAGGCTAGCTATTGTCCCATGTGTTGCACATGTGCAACACAGGCAATACATGGCAGGATGCTACACAGCTGTACAGTGCCATGTAGATGTATATGACAAAACACATACATGCTTGCAAGTCTGCAGGGTCACAGGTCATGTCCCTAACAGCTATGTATGACTATATATGTGACATATACACAGCATTAAGGATGGTTACATTAATGTGAACACATCCAGGCATGTGCTGATAGGCAAAGACACCAGTACAGGCAAACAGACACGCCCACATCAAGACAACATCCACATGGAGTATTTGCAATGTCATCACATGGCACACACATATATGTTGATAACATCACATCACCAGTAAGTGTCAAATGTGTGTGACTTAAACATATCAGTGGTGTTAGTGTCATGTAGATTTGCAAAGATTTATTTGTAATGTTAATAAATGTGATGCACATGTATGTTCAGCTTTACTTCTGTACTTCTCTGTGAGTTACTGTGACCTGTCTCCATCATTATGTCTTCCAGGTATGCCACATAGCAGGCTGCCAGCATACACCCGCTTGCAGGATGAGGTCCTCATCCCATACCTCCTTGACAACCACACAACACTCTTCAGCCATGTGCCACAGGATGCACAGCAGTGGGATGCCCTGTGGGAAGAACTCCGCAGGAGGGTAAATGATGTTGGCGTTCACAGTTGCACCTATCATCAGGTGTGCCAACACTGTACTGACCTCATAAGATGGGAGAAACACCGTGCTAATGCAATCACCAGGGAACAAGGTGCAACAGGTGGGAGGCCACTCACTCAGCCCCCACTCACACGTACCAAGGAGCTACTGGCCAACCTGGGGACACCTGCAGACCTCCATCCACAAGCTTTAGCTGGTATTGTGGTGGTGGGTGTCTCTCAACCACTGAGCCTGGAGTTGCCTGGTAAGTCAGTACTGCACATATAACACAACTATATTTCACATCATTACATGTGTTACTGTGCAATATGTAATGTAACATATGCAAGGCATGTATGCACACATGCCACATACCATAGTCTGCTACTCTATGTATGCAAAGATGTGCATACTCCATAGTATAGTGTATTGTACTTGCTTATGTGCTAACATGGACATTGCACCATGTAGCTATCACACAGATGTGGATAATGATCTTACTGCTGTTACACTCCTGCTTAGGTACCTCTGGCATTTTGCAGAGACATCAGCCTGTGTCAAGTGAGATTGTTATTATTTACCAGGCATGATAATGCACAGATCATATTAATTTCCAAAGCATTTGATATGGTCTCTCACTCCATACTAATAGATACCCTCACCTCCCTAGCCTTCACCCCAAACACTATTGCTTGGTTTAAAAGCTACCTATCAGAACGACAACAAGCTGTCCAGTGGCAAGGAGCTTTATCATCTCTGCTCCCAACCACCATTGGTGTACCCCAAGGCTCCATACTAGGACCTCTTCTCTTCTCAATATTTACCAATAACCTATACAAAAGTAGTCTGCATGCCTCACTAATCCAATATGCAGATGATTCCACCCTTATATGCTCAGCTCCATCCCTGACCTCCCTACAGCACCTCACCAAAGAGTCCTTCACCTCAGTAGAAAGATGGATAACTAGCATACAACTTATCCTACATCCTAACAAAACCAAACTACTACTTTTTACCCCAAACAAATCAAAAACAACTCCAGTCTTCTCCATCTCCTCCGCCAATGGTACTATCATCTCTCCCTCTCCTCACACCAAGCTCCTTGGCATTGAAATAGACAACAACCTCCACTTCAACATCCACATCTCTCAAACTATAAAAAAGGTGCACAAAAAAATGGGTTCCTTATACAGGCAAAAGAACTTTCTAACTAATCAAGCTAAAGTCACCCTAGCTCAAACCCATCTCCTATCTACACTACTATATGCAGCCCCAATTCTCACTTACATTAGGAAATCTGACCTAGACAAACTTGAGTCCTGTTATAACAGAATTGCCAAGTTTGCCAAAAACACCCCATTTAGAACCCATCACTGCATACCTCTCAGACAACTTCAATGGCTCGAACTGCCACAGTTGCTACTATATCACCAACTTGTTCTATCATATAACATCCTAAAACAACCCGATAAAATTCCTGCATTAAGGCATCTACTGACCCGCCACACTCCAAATCGTCCACTCTGCTCAGCCAACAAGTCACTCCTCACTATTACCTCAGCAAATAATACAGCAGGAAAATCTCTTTTCACACACTATAGCCAAAACTTGGAATAATCTCCCCCCATCTGTGACTTCTGCAGCTAGCACCACTCTATTCAAAAACTCACTTAAGGCCCATCTCACAAGTTCTTGGCTCTGTCCATGTATCACATAGACCAAAATCTGTTACCTTTACAACCAACTTCTATCTGTCTTTTCATGCCCCAATAAATATATTTCCTCAAAATATTTTACATGGAAAACATGTACCTAATAAAATCTGATTATGCTCTTTGCTAACTAAATGTATATATGTAAATTGCTTTTTTTATTGCAAATGTCTACTCTTTTGACTTCCGTCTAGAAATTTCTTGTTCAATAGATACTATTGCCTACATATGGTATTATATGTTTATTTTCTGTAATGTGTTATCCAAATGAAACTGGAGCTTTTCTCCCTGGGCCTCCACTGTAAACGGACCTTGTCCAGTCGGACCATCCCGGTAAACAAAATTAAAATAAATAAAATAAATAAATAAATAAATAAATTGCATGCTATCTACCATAACAGACGTACACATAATGTATGGTGGTCCTGTTAATAGACACTGGTCAGACCGGCAATGCATCATAGTGCTTACCCATGTGAAACAATTGAAGACTATATGAAACACCTACACTAAACCTTCAAAACTGTCCTTGCCAGATGTGTGGACAACTGTGAATACAATGGTGGAGGTGTGTTTCACTGTAGGGACAGGTACTACATATCAACATTACACATGTTGGGAATACAAACAGTACTGTACAGAGATCATATGTGTGCACACACTATAAATGTGTTGGAGTTGGAGTATGACCAGCCAACAGGATACTCCCTTGTGGATTATACCCTTGCTATGAATGTCACACAATGTCATGTGCTATCTGACATGTCCATGACATGTAGTGGGCTGACTGCAACACTGCTCAACTCTCCTGTAAAACATGATGTCTCACATCCCATACATACCACCCTTTGTCTGCATAACCCTGTCCTCAGTGGAGTATATGACATCTATGTGTGTATGTCATATGGGATAACACTGACATGTGAAATAGATGGCCATTCCAACCATTGGACAGAACATGTGTGCACATGGCCATGGAGGATGGCCAGAGACATGAACCAACACACACAGTAGAAGTGATGTACATGTGTGTACACCCTGTTATACATTGGCTCTACACAATACAGCTATGGCCTTTGTGTAATGGTGATACTGCAGATGTGAAACACTAAACATTATACAGGCATGTGCACAGCTTGTGTAGGCATAACATGAAACCACCACATAACATGTTTTGAACATCTTCAGTGTGTTATGACATGAAAGCATTCCCTATACATTATCCAAATACATACATGTGTTGCACAACATACACATACAACCACATCAGTCCACAGATACAGTACATTCACCTTGCTGGTGTCCGACATCACTGTCATGCCTGCTCCTCATGTCTGTGAGGTACACAGATGTTATGTGGGACATAGAGTACTGCTAAGTTAGCCATGCGTGGGCATAGTTGCCAGGCATCAGTAATATGGTTGCAGATGTGCAGGGCTGTCATCTGTACACCCTTCTGTGACCTGTGTCACACATTCTACATTAGGGTTTAGTGTGTATACACCTCAGTTACGTGGGTCACATTCCACATTAGATATGTATTGTAAGTGAACATAGTCATGGCTATGAACTGTGTCAGTAACTCACACTGTATAGCAATTGTGAAGCCACATGATGCCCTGCAATGGCTATGCACATCAGCTCAATGTGCAGTATGTCACTGCATATTTGTAGTGCAGACAGACAACATTGCATCAGCTGAAGGCCCATGTTAGTATAACACGTCCCTGCATTGGCACACCATTACCATACTGTAGATTGGAAAGGATACCATTGTGTTACACATGTATGCATGTCATTCAACACATCAGCAGAAGACATGTCATGCTACATGTGATTGGCAAGGTCATACACCACACATCAGGCTGGTGTAATGTAAACCTGTGCTGGTCTCTGACACCAGTGCAAAGCAGGGACAGCCATGTAAACATATGGGTACAGCCACATGCACAATGTCTGTAGACTCAGCTCAGGGGTAGGCAGAATAATGTTGAACAGACATGCACTGATTTGGGGGAGATATGCAAGCTAGGGATCAGGCAACTATAGTATTCAGTCGACATACACTTCTGCTCATGTCCTCACACATAGGGGTAGTGGCCAACACAAAGCATCAGTGGCAGATGTACAAAGGTCAGCGATGGTCTGTTAATATGGGGTGTATGTTGCACACACCATGGCAGTGCGGTACAATGGTGCAAAGTGCATGCGTTGTGTTGCAGGTATGGGGCATAGGCTACTAACACAAATGGTACAATACAGGTATGTATGCTAACCACCACTATAATTGTGTAAGGGGCATGCCGTCTGCTATAACACATGCATGCTGTTG
>NC_056729.1:1928060584-1928095584 GCF_019279795.1 Protopterus annectens | reverse complement strand
TCACTGGGAGTGGCAGTAATGTGTTTGGTAGCAAATGCCACATGTAAGAAAATGTGTATATAACCAATGTGAGATATACTTAGGGTAGCAGTCTTGCTAATAATGACAACTACTAACACAGCTGGGAGAGGTCATCTTGACACCTGCACCTCAGTACCATTATACAATGTGGCTCACACATTATGCTTGCACATGCCACTGTTCCAAGTATAATGCCACTGTCCACAACCTGCTATTAATGTATGCCTTTCAGGGCAGCAAGGTGCATGACACATGCTGTAGGTAGCATCAGCCTGTGTGTCCCAGTCAACCTATTGTCTGTCACATCCACGCATGCATGATTGTGTATACTTAACATATATATATATATATATATATATATATATATATATATATGTCAGTACTTCATGTCCATGCATGTGTATCAAACAGCACAGACACAGATATATCATTTACGGGCCACCTACATGTATCTGGTAGTAAACCAGTATGATGTGCATATATACTTACAGGTAAGATGTACATAGCTGTAAACCTGTGTGTTTACAATAGGATTCCATTACAATGTGTTCTGTACATGTAAGTGTATGAGCATGCACACTGTGGCCTTCTGTGGTTAGAATCAGAGTGCATCCCAAACAACCCTGTGCTACTAAGTGTATGAGCGTACCCACTGCCACCTTGTGTAATTTGAGTCAGTGCATCCAACAAGCCCTTTGTTACTAAGTGTATGAGCATGCCCAGTATATCCTTGTGTAGTTGTAGTCATAGTGCATCCTAAACGGCCCTTTGCAACTAAGTGTATGAGCATGCCCACTGTCACCTTGTGTAATTGGAGTCAATGCATCCAAACAAGTTCTGTGATTCCATATGTTTGAGCATGACCACTGTAACCCTGTATAATGATAGTAGTTGTCCATTACACAGATGGGCATGCTCTACTTCAGGTTCCTGTTGTGCTACAACTATACCTCTCAGATCTGTCTATGTACTACCTGCAGATGATGTGTCTTGTTTGTGCATACAGGTTGTAATGGACACCTACTTTAAACACACAGGTTTACAGCTATGTACTTTGTGACTGTCAGCATCCCTGTTGTTGTCCTCAATCTTAGAAGGGCATTCTGACAGTCTTGAAATGTGTAATCTCTGTGGCGCATCTCGTAACTGTGTAGTACTGTAATAGTGATCTGTGGGTATATGCAGGTAACAGACATGTACAACTTGCAGTATACTTGAAATGCCCTTCTTTGACAATCCTGCTGATGTCACCCACCTATGAATACACCTCTGGGACTGCTGTAACCCAGGAATCTCTGTGGTGCATGCTGTAACTGTGTAATGCTGTAGTGTGATAAACTAGTTTGGTAGGTGTTCTAACCACAGACAGGCCAAGTGTGTGTGTGTGTGTGTGTGTGTGTGTGTGTGTGTGTGTGTGTGTGTGTGTGTGTGTGTGTGTGTGTGTGTGTGTGTGTGTGTGTGTGTGTGTGCGTGTGTGTGTGTGTATACATTCACTCAAACCTGCTGATGTCACCCACCTAGAAATACACCTCTGGGACATCTGTAATCCAGTAATCTCAATAGCACGTGCTGTAACTGCGTAATGCTGTCGTGTGATAAACTAGTTAGGTAGGGGTTGTATTCCAAGACAGGCCAACTGTGTGTATGTGTCTGTCTGCCTGAGAAAGGAACAATGCTTTTTAGAATATGCACACTCTTTACAATTCACATAACCACCTTTGGCAATCCTGCTGATGTCACCCACCTAGTAATACACCTCTGGGAGTGCTGTAACCCAGTAATCTCAGTAGTGTGTGCTGTAACTGCGCAATGCTGTAGTGTGATAAACTAGTTAGGTAGGGGTTCTATTCCAAGACATGGCAGGTATGTGTGTGTTTGACAGTCAGAGCCTGTGTGGAGGTGGCTGTGGGTGTCTAACCAGTGGACATGTTGGGGAGTAGATTTTGTAGTTTTCCTATATGGTGTCCATATTATATGTCACAATGTCCACCTCACGAGGAGTACAGATGTCAGTCAGCCAAGGGACTTTGTTGACAAGCCATACCCCAACATCTGGCCAAAGGCCTGGTGAACAAAGTATGCAATCCTACTATTACCCAGAATACGTTCTGAACCCATGTGTCATACATAAACACACTTGCCTAGAATATCCTGCTATGTTGCTAGCACCCTGCACATTGATGACAGATAGTAGGCATGGTGTGATTGCAGTGGGCTGCAGAGGGCATGGCACCCTGTCCAGCAGTACAATAAGCACATAATTGCGGACAATGTGCCTTCACTATGTTCCCCACTGGATGCCTGCAAAATATGTAGTGCCATCAAATGTGATCCACAAAGGCCATACAATGCCTTACACACATGCCCTGTATGGACAGATGCCACTGACACCAGGGAATACCTGTATCATGCTATCAATGCAGGTGCAGGGTCAACCTGCTGTCTATAAGCAGGTCCTGCCACACCAGGCCAGTATTGGCATATCTGAGGATAATAGTCTGTGTACACAACATGTGCCAACCAAACCAGGTACACTTGTACATGTCACTGTACATTATTGTGGGACATGCACATCCCAGGCAATGTCCATGTCAAGGACTATCAAACACAGACATGGCATGCATTGCAAAGCAATGGCCATACACAATGGTAACCAGGATGACAGGACAGTTCATACAATACCCATCTGTGTGGGACATTGCAGACACTACACCCCTGAACCACACTGCACATCATTGTCAGGTGGTGTGATGCCAAAGATTACCCCTCACCCAGCCTCGTACAGCCATCTTGCACAGCTAACCACTACACTCCCATGAAGCAATGCACGCATGCATGTCAGTACTGACACCTTGTGTCTGCATGTGGGGTATGATGCTCCCAACCACAGTCACACCCAGTATAACTCCCATTGGCATATTGACTGATGTCAGACACGTTCACATGCCCTAGCCCATAGAACTTCTGGATATCCCCTCTGGTGCATGTAGTACCTGTGCATTACTGCAGTGTGGCAAACTAAGTAGTCAGAAAGTGTATTTGTGGGCCTAGCAAAGTGTGGCAATGTGTCTGAGTCTCTTAGAGAGTGTGGTTGTGTTGACAATGACATCCGTTCATGTGGACAGCCATGTGTGCTACACCTAATGTATGTCTACTATATCTCTGTCGCAGATGTCGCTCACCAGCACACATATATAATCTTACAGCACACCAACATGTCAGCTTTGTGGCACATGGAGTAACTGCATGCACTTGTAATAGTAATGGCTAGTCAGTCAGGGTTTGAACCCCTGTACTGGTAGGTGTGTGACAGATGATGCTTAGGTTTTCATCTCCTAGCCCTTTTCTGATGTACTTTGCCTCTGTCTGTCCCTCCCACACACTCTCTGGTGGATGTGGAATTGTACACCTGCTCAGCAGCAGCTTGTGTTTTGTAAGTGACAGTCATGATCAGGTGATGGCCTCTGCACCTATTGCAGCCCTCCTCTAGCTGATTGCATGTTGTACAGCTGTGGTGATGTTCCCATAGCTAATCACATGGAAGCAAAGTACAATATCTGGGAGCATCATGTTTGTGTTTGCCCATGACAGTGGCTGTGAGTGGAACCTGGATCTGGTGTTTGGTAAACGGCATCACAGATGATATCTGGATATTCCTCAAACAACATACACAGTGGAAAATAGCCTAAAGGCAGGAGGGTGATGTGCCAGACATGACTACAGCATGTAAGTGTAGCTATGCTTCATTGAGAGTACTGCCAGTTTGACAAGTTGTGTGTGGTAATGGCTATTCTGCATGTTTTAAAACTGACAAGACAGTGCTCTGTTTGTGCAGGAACCCCATCTGTAGGGCCATCTGTGGGCTGGTCAGTGTGTGGAACCATTTGTTTCCTGTGTTACTCACTGAACACATATCTATGAACTTTAGAAGCATAGTGTGAGGATTGCAGTTAGTACCTGGTGATAGAGATGAGAGTTACTGCCATCACATCCCTGATTGGACATATGTCACATGAAACAGTGGTATGACAGTCACTGTCTGAGGTTCTCACAGTGACATGCCAATAATGGGCCACTGTTCATAGCTGCAATCACAAGTCTTCTACACTTTGTACAGATGTCATGCAGTATATATGCATGTGCTGTGCTCCATCTGCAAATGTATACCATCTGTTGTGTTGGGTTGATGGTCATATCTATGCATGCTGTTATAAGTAATCCTAAATGCTGTTAACTATTACTAAGCCATATCTGTGTTAAAACTGCAACACCATAGGCTGTATTAGTTTGGAGGTCCCGGCAAAACCTCCTGTCCCACTTCAGCTGGCCATGGCACCAGGCACCAGCATATCTGGGGCCCAGCCTTGGACCTCCACCTCTGTTGGCTCTGCACCACCTTCTGGTGGAACCACCACTGAGGATGGGGCTTGTCCCCCCCTGGGAGCATGTCCAGACAGGGACTTGTCCGCTGTTGTACAGTCCTGGATGTGGTGCATAGGGGGCTCAATAAGGGGTTTTGAGGCCAGATACACCAGCTCGAGGGCAGAGTGTCACATTTAGAGGGTGAGCCTGCCCCTGCTAGACAGCCCCCAGCAGAGCCACCTTTGCAACTGTTTTGGTGCAGTGGTGGCTGCCCATGGCTGGGGACCTCTGTCCCACTGTTTCCATCTGTGGGCTCATGGTCTTGTGACTGCCGAACACCCCTCCCCATCCAAGGTGTATCCCCGCACATGTGTCATATACCGACCCTGTACGTTGTCTTGTCTGTCATCCTACCCATCCTATCCTCCATGAGCATGCCTACTCTCCTTCCCCCACATCCCACTCTCACCCTACAGAAACAAAAGGCCAATCTGCTCCTAGAGCAATATTTGCCCCATACATAGCTGTCCATTTCACACACATGTCCACTGGACACATGTAACCTTTTTAATTTGCATCGCAACATACTCCAGTTGTACTCACCCCTGTCTCTCAGGCACACGATCCTGGTATGCACATGACTCCTAAAGGTTCCAGGTACACATGATGCAGACAACCCCATTGTACCCCATTGTACACATGACACTACCTGTCCCTCTATGGTTAGCCCATTTACCTTTTTCATATATATATATAGCCTATCGATGTTCCGGTGTCGGTGAAGTCAGGTAGAACCATACTATATATATATATATATATATATATATATATATATATATATATATATAGATATATATATATATATATATATATATATATATATATATATATATATATATATATATATACATATATATGTGTCTGTGTCTGTAAAGCAATGCATACCCCGTGCAAATGCACTTACACACGCTTACTGGTGTTTACATATGCTTAAACCTGCTTACTAATGCCTTATTCATTATGTCACTGACACTTTGCTCCAGTTCACTTTTAATTGTTATTTTGCAGGTTATACAGCGGACAGATGTTGAAATATGTTTATGTACAGATTACCGATGGTAAATGGTATGTGATGCAATGGGATTCGGAGCGGGAATGTCTGTTCGTTATGGCGATTGCTCTGACCAATGCACTATTGCTGTGCTGCTTCCTTTGCATATATACCCATATACCCATGACTCCTGGTTCCCCAAACACCCACACCAACACCTCCCTAACACTGCAGTCATCCATTCTCCAGTTGGATTTGCAGTGTATCCACACCACTACACATTGGCCACTCCCTACTCCTGTAGACCCATCCCATCGGTTGACTCACTCCACGTATCCTCAGAACTCCCAAACCTTTAGTCCACAAACATTGGTGACATGAGCAACGAAAAGGACACTATTCACAATTTTTGGGTTGTCCCACATGGGACACAGATGTCTTTCTGTCAAGAGTAGACTCTATACTTCATTACATCCTTACTCCCGTTAACATGACACTACAATAAATTAATAAGTATGACTATGTGGTAATGCACACATTACACATGAGAGCCTAATTATGTACGTGTTCAGCGTATTTCTTTTACAAATAGACCGGTTTAGTTATTGGTGTTGCCATAGCAGGCAGATACCAGGAATGATTCCATGTGTGAGAAGGCCGTCACATTTGATTTTTTTAGCACAGCACTGACTTCGTACACTTCACACAGTTCTGCACTTTAGCAGTTTCTTCCCTTCCCTCTTATGCACAACCTATTATTCTATCTACTGTCGAGGTTTGTAAGGGCACATTCATGTTATTTATGTCTGCAAATGGAATGAATGTGTTACAGAGAATGTCCTTCTACATATAGATGTCTGCATGTGTGTATGCATATATACTTATAACGAACTTGCTAACCTCCATGAGGCGGTCCAATTAGAACCAGCCCATCCAACATTGGCACGCCTGGATCCATAATTTCATACCCATAGTTCCTCCACCCCACCTGAATTCAACATTCCATTTCCAGTTGCTATTGCAACCATGACACACCTCCACACATTGCCATCTCCCGAGCATTAGGGGCCCTACACGTATGTTGTCCCAACCCATGTATTCTCAGGGTCTCCCACCATTTAGTCCTTGAACATACCTGCCCTTGCTTGTGTAATGGTCAGATGGCCAAACATTCTATCAATTTTTGGGTAGTCCCACCAGGGACTACCATCTGATTGTAAAGTAGACTTAGCAGATCAACAATGTTACTCCCACTGGTAATATCCTGCCTGTGGTGTGAGTAGCAGTGCTTTGCTCACTCCTGCCCAGCTTGATATGACATACGCTGACAGTGCTATATAATACTGGGGTTGCTGTTGATTCCCTTCTCATTCCTTTTGCATGCTTTATTGTTACTTCGTTCATTCTTCATATATATATATATATATATATATATATATATATATATATATATATCTGTACATACTTATATACATTTCCTATGCTGGGCACTGCTTAGACCCGCACAAGCACACTCAGACTTGTTTATTAGTACTTATATATGTTTACTGCTGCTTATTTGTGCTTACACCTGCTTACCAGTGCCTTATTCATTATGACAGTGCCACTTTGACTGAATGATTTTTAGTTAAACATCTCATGCGATACTCTTATGTCGGTTGTACAGCAAAACGACATTCATTCCAAATGGAAAATGATATATGCGATTGTTGGGCTCGAACCGTGAATGCCTGTTCATTAGGCGAATGCTCTAAACACTGCACTATTGATGTTTATGTTGACTCTGCATGTTTTTTTCTATTTGAATGATTTTGATGTGTAAGCTACTCTCGGCGAAGGGCAGCCTCATGCAAACACGTTGTGCTTTGCTTACACCTTCGATATTGCAGCAATACAAATGTATAATAGGGACACGGGGACTCTAATTGTGAAAGTTCTAAGGATGGGGCTCAACATTCCATTACATGCTAGTGTGTGTACTACAATTTTATTTCACTGTTCATGGACACTCTTGTATGCTTAGCATACATTTCGGTATCCACGGACACTGAATTACTGACTTACTATTAGATGTGGGCTCTAATAGTAAGCATAGTAGGTTGTGCAACTGTTGGGGCATGTTTACTCCACCATAGAGCACTTGTACATGACCCCTGCACTCGTACACATTTCCTGTGCACGTTGAGGGTGCGGCGGCGTGCCCTCATACATATTCATATGGTGCTGCTGCACCATCTGTACTGAGGATGCTCGGCACAAGGCTAAAACCGTCCTTGCGCCGAGCTTCTTGAATCCCGGGGAGTTTGTTACTTAGCTCAGATACATGTTCATCTCTTTATGCTCACATTCTGTCACAACAAATACAAGCATTCTCTGCCTTGCACTCACAAATTTTAGGTAAAAGTTTGGATTTCCCCTTAACTCTGAAGTAGATAAAGGGAAAATCAGACAGAACTTATGAATGACATGGCTATGCTAATATAGTGTTGGGTTTACATAGATGGCATCTGTATCTGTCAGTGGAGGGAAGCAATGCCATCACTCCAAGGATCATGATGTTGCAGAATTTATTATTTATTTATTTTACATTTGGTTACTGGAAAAGCCCAAATGGACACAAGTCCTTTTTCAGCGGAGGCCCAGGGGAAATGCTCCACATATTACAAAGACAAGTAATAATATAGTACAGTTTTGTCATTTCAGAAGTGTGACATTTACATTTTCATTTAGAACAAGCCATTTATGATACAATACTTTAAGTGATAACCCAAGACAAAGAAAAATAGATACGGATGAACTGATTAAAGGAAGACAACATTAAATATTATGGTTATAGAGCATCTATTCAGAGATATCATTTAAACAAAGAGCAATGTTTAAGTGTAGAAGGAAGATTAGGATATGAAGGAGACTTATAAGCTGGAAAAAAGTGATTAACTACCTGACAATATGGGTGGGGGAGGTTAGTGTGAGTGGGCAGAAGTATGCTGGAGGTAATCTAGGCTACAGAGTTATAATTGCAGGTCCGTTGACTTAGAAGTGTGCTTTAACCCATTTTTTGAACTGGGTTAAGGTAGCGGTGACTATTATATCGGTGGGCAGCGTGTTCCATTTTTTGGCTATATAGCTTGAATAGAGAGAAGCTCCTACAGAGTTGTTGGCAATAGTGACTTGTAGGAGAGGTTTATTATTGGAGTATAGGACCGTAGTACTGGAGTAAGGCTGGAGTAGGTTTTGTAATGCTGGGGTTTCTCGGGGTAATAAAGTATTTTTTTGGACAGTATAAGTTGGTCGCAGAATAGAAGTTGAGGAAGTTCTAGCCAATTGAGTTTTTTTAGAGCTGAACAGTGGTGTGTGAGATGTGAGCTGTTGGAGGTGAACTTTGCTATTTTGTTATTGCAGACCTCAAGTTTAGATATATATGATTTTTTGAGATTGGTGAGAATAAGGGAGACTTATAGGAGTGTGGACAGGAGGTGTGTTTGCGCTATTTTGGCTTAAGTGTTGTTTGTGAGGAATTGTTTGTTTCTGTATAGTCCCCCTAATTTTTTATGAACTTTCTTAACAGTAAGTGAAATGTGAGTGTCAAACCTCATGTTGTGGTCTTTCTCAACTCTAAGAAGTTTGGTGTGAGTAACAGGAAGGATAGTAGTGTATTGTTAGATGTGATAGTCAATGTGGGTGCATGAGTGGTGTGGTTGGAATATAAGAAGTTTGGTTTTATTAGGGCTTAGTATTTGCTGAGAGTTATTGAGCCATTCTTCTACAGAAGACCAGTATGAGAGCCTGTGGGAGGTAAAAAGAAAAGCATTTGTGTTGTATTAAATGAGTTACAATTAATTTATGCACACTTCACCAGAAACAAACATTACTGAATTGATTTTGTAACAGGGCCTGACATTGCATAATAAGGGCACCTTGGTTGATTATCGGCATAAATAATACTTTTAATATTAGGCAGACTGTGTGACTGGTTAGTTATAAAATGGAAAAGAGAGCAGGACTGACACTAGAACCCAGAGGAACACCATAATGATTATATGATGAAGGATGAATGGAACTGTTGTTGACATCCATTCCTTTGATCACAGATCACCAACACCTACCTCATTAATGACATTGTGAAATGTCAAAATACAGAGCTACTTTTGGAGGCAAGATACCTGCATCTGCATACTCCAAATGTCTGTATATATAAATATATATATATATAACTTCAAGACCACACATCAGTAGGAAAGGTATAAATGCTATAATCTGCACTGTTAAGTGATCTCATTATATATTTACCTTTTTTGTTGATGAATGGGACACCTCACCAAAAATAACCAATTGATTTTCAGTCATCCACCTTGTAACTGACCAGCTATTTGTGTGTCATCCAGGCAAACTTTGAACTTATTTTATTGAAGCATACTGAGATAAGTTAAATTCTTAAGTAGTTTTCAAACCACTGTAGAGGTTCAGCTTTGGAACCATTTTGAATAGCTAGTTTCACAGAAGGATGTAAAGGTAAATCTGTTAAATAGATATTAATCCATACGTGTTATGGCAAATTCATTACTCAGAGATATAAGGCAGCAGAGGTACTGAATGCAGGTATAAAGCCATACTGGACCAGATGGTGAAGGAGCTGAATTGAAAAGGGTGGACAGAATGAAATGAGTAAGCTTGTTTAGCTCTCTGTGGGAAGATAAAAGTCATATGTTCTATAGATGAAGATAATGATGATGATGGTCTGAGTCAGGAATGGATGCATGCTGTTTGTCTTTAAGGTGGCTTGGGTTTGAGATGATGTCACTGCTTATGTGGGGACTACACTTCGTTAGTCTATAGAGCTTTAGTGGTATTGCATACTTCCTTCCCCCTTTGCTTCCCAAGCCTGCTAATAGCATAACCTTCTCTGACAGAACCAGGGCTGGTGAAACCTAATCTGAAGAGATGGCACTAAACAGGAGTACAAAAAGTGATGAGAGAGGAAATCTACTAAAAGATAATACTAGATGCCACAGAGTTATCCAAGACAAGAAATCTATTTGACATTATTCTTGGTTGTTTAGAGAAGGTTATTTAATCTGCAAGTTCAGGGGGCAGAGAGGATTTGTTTTGTAAAAGTGATGCATTTTGGTTAGGAGAAAACTACTGGAAATTAAAGTTCAGCAAGTGGGTGTGAACTTTTCATAAGGAAACTGTAGTTGTAGTTTTCCATCATTTCATGTCTTACATCAGTTGCTTGTAGTGGAAGGCTTTGTCTCCAATAGATGAATTATATAAAGCAGGTATTCAAAATGGATGCAAGAGCAAAAAACATATATTGATGTATATTTTGTTACTGTGGGGAACCGGGGACCATTATGTTTACTTCAGAACAGATCACATGAATCTCGTAACTAGAATCATCACTGGAAAGAATTACTGTTGTAATGTAACTGCTGTCACATACTGTGATGTATTCTGTTTTGTTCATAACTGATATTTTATGCTCTTTTCCTATCCTGTAAATCATTCATTTATTTGTTAATGGCAAACTTTTTAAATTGCTGTTGAAATGAATCAAGTCAGCCTTGACATCAGAGAAGTAAATACCTATGAGAAGTTGACCTAAGACCAATCTCTGGGTTACACTGATGGTTACTACTTTTTTTTAAAGAGAGTGTGGCTTCCACACTTGTGTACTAGGTTCTACCAGTTAGCCAGTTTGCTATCCAGCAGGCAGCATTGGAGTTTACATTTAGTTTGATTAGTGTGTCAATACCCCTTGGTTTTATCTATGTAGGTAGTGTGAAATGATTTGCCTGAGTCTAATGCTTTAGTGACATTTAAGGAAGCCCATGTGGTTTAGAAGGTAGCATGTCACTTTAGCAAACCCAAATTCTCTGTGTTTCAGAGCTTCTATACTGGCTACGTCCATGTTAATAAGTCAATTATGATGCACCCATTGTTTTGCAGATACAGCTGGTGAGAGTTATAGCTCTGCAACTTCTAGGATCAGCAGTGGATCCCTTTTCTGAAGCAGTATGACTACCACAGTTTCATCTGGTTCGAATCCAATGAAATATTTGAAGCTGAAAAGAGTTAGTAGAGGGTCTACTAGACAATGGTGATGCTGACAAGAAGGCAGACTGGCACATTATCAAGACCCATGGAGCAAGTGTTTTTGCATTTGTTGAAGATTATAATTGTGATACTCTGCTGGTGACCTGATTATTGTTGGAGGTGGTTTCATCAGTCTTGACTTATTCAGTTCTATCTATGAGTCAGCAGGCATTCCAGCAAGTTGGGTAGAGACAAATGCCTACTTCTGTGAGATTAGCACATTTCCTAAGGGCTCCGTATTGAAATGTTGGCACTCGAAATGACGAGTCCCGACAAGCCAGAAAAAAAAAAGAAAACACAGAGAAAAGCAAATTTTGAAAGTCTCTCTTCTTTAAACATTTTTTTTTTTTGCAAGGGAGGCAAGTCTCAAAAGCACTGTCCCATGTGGAGCCTCCCACACCCCTCTGAACTTGTATATATCAACTGTAAGATTGCCATACCTCAGAGAAAAGTGAGTATTTCGTGAAAAGAAATATCAGATTTAGTAGATTCCTTAAATTCCAAATGGTTACCTACCTGAGAGGGGTATTGTGTCAGTCATCTTAGCCAGGGCTAGGTAGGTGGTATTCATCATTTTCATTTCATCCATTGCCTTGGTTAGCTTCTCAAAGAAGTCTACCAGGTTAAGTACGCATCCCTTTCCTTTGACAAATGTAAACTGAGATTGGTCCAGTGTCTAGATTGCCAACGTCATTGATGATCACTTCCATGATAATTCATTCCATGGCTTTGGATATTAGACTAGTCATGCTAATGGAGCTGCAGTTTCCTGGGTCAGTTGGTGCTCCACCCTTATGAAGGGGGATAACCATTGCTGTCCTTCATTTGCTTGGTATGTAGTCTGTTTTCAGTCTGTAGTTGAAAAAAACGTTATTCAGCTGCTTTTACAGTATTTGTGTTTCCTCCTCCTACTGTATCACTTCATCTTGGTTTTTCTGCTACTTGTTCTCTAAAGTGTTCAATTGCATCTTCTCTGCTGCATTTATTACTGCTTATTTTTAACCTGTTAAAATTTTAAGTGCTATTCTAAGCCTTTTAGTTTTGGTTTAAGCACTTGGGCTTTAGTCCTTCCCTTTTACATCTCCCTGGCCTCTATCCCTCAGATTCTGACAAATTTGGATGGACAATTTCCTGAAAAATGAATTATGATGGCGCTGCTATGCTGTACTTGCTGTACTGATACCAAAATCTTCTGAACGCAAAAAGTCTTGCTGGCTGTTTACTTCTGAATAAGAGTCTGGCTATTACACAGAGGGTTGCATGACTGCATCGACAGTCTGTTTAAGGCACTGAGCCTTGCAATTGCACACTAATAAAGGAATATACTTTGCAGCACAATACAACTTTACTGCTAGTGCAGTTACATTTAACAAAATGTATTTTTATAACAAACATGTACTACTGTTACAGCTTTAGGCCTTACTGTTTATAGTTAGCTCCATGATCAGTATGAATGATATTATCCTATACAACCTCTGAACCAAAGTGTTCCTACAAATATCTCTAATGCAACTTGATTTTTTCAGTCTTTTTATAATTTTCTTTGATCCTGTTTTTCTTCCTTTTGGACCTTGTATGGAAACATCTGTTTGCTGATGCTTGCATTTCAGACTTGTTTTTTAAGGAAATATCTTGTGGGAAAGCACGTGCAAATAATTTTTTCTGCTGACTATGCCCATTCATCTGTGATGAAGTACGTCAAGCTTTTTGTAATATTGTGATAAACATGTTTTTAAGGAAGCGTCTTGTAAAAAAGCACATATTGCTGATTTTATAAAAACCATGTCCATTCATCTGTCAGCTTCTTTGGTGATACTGTGGGAGAACATGTTTTTGAGGAAACAGCTTGTAAGAGAGCACGTACTGCTGATTTTATAAAAAGCCTGTCCATTAATAGATGTTCCTTGTTTTTCAAAATACAGTCAGAGCTATGTCACATAGTATGGATGCCCATTACATATTGCTAAGCTCTATTCCTACATTTAAGGAAGCTTTTATTTTATGCCTTATTTATTTTGCATATTTGTAGCAGAATTGATTTCAACCTAACATTCATGCGGTTTCTCCTGCCAGCCTGGTGATATGGGCATCCTGAGACAGTGTAGCAACTGCCTCATTTACATGGACAGCCATCTACTACTACCAGAAAGGAACACAATTTGTGAGAGATGAAATTACATAAAGAAGCTAAATTCTATGCTCTCTCTCACAAGCCAGTATATCTGGCACTGAGAAGATTGTCGACTCTATCACTACACCTCAAACACCACGCACCAACACACAACACACACCCACATATGCAGAGGTTCTTAACAAAAACAAACCCAAAGAAAGGAGACCTCAGAGGCAAAAACATATGAGAACTCCACAGCCCTCCACACCACATACCATGCATAGTCCACACACCAGTGTCTCACAACCACTAAGGCCTAACCATAAACCCAACATATTAATCATAGGAGACTCCATTGTGAGACACTCAGATGTGCCTCTCACCAGGCTGGATAAGGAGAAAGTCACGGTTAGTTGTTTGTCAGGTGCCAGAATCTGCCATATCACACACGCACAAGTCTCTCAACAACAGGTACTGTTATGACTCTATCATAGTCCATGTTGGCTTGAACACCTTGAGACGTACCTCCCTGGACTATATGAAGAGAGACATGACTGAGCTCACTGAATAGGTGTCCCAGGCAGGTAAGTCCCTAACCTTAAGCAGCATCCTACCATCACCCAGAATGATGCCTCAATACAAAGAGAAAATTATTGACTTTAACAATTGGCTTAGTTTTTGGTATCATTCCAGGAGGATCCAGTGCCTGACAGCCTGGGAAGATATGATTGACAGACTATGATGCTTTGCTAGAGATGGCCTGCATCTGTATCACTTGGGCTTCAAGCCATTGCCTCCCCCCAGTGCGTTTTTTAGGAAAAGTCATGAGGTTGATACTACCAACATAAACATTTCAACAAAATGCAAATTAAAGGTCATGTTGCTAAATGCTAGGAGTCTAAACATAAAACTGCACTCATTAAAAGCAATCTTATCTCTGGAAGATGCTGACATTTATGCAGTTACAGAAATCTGTGTCAAAGCTGCAGAGAGCATCCCATCCTTACCTGGTTACTTATCCTATCATGCATTCAGACCCCAAAATGTGGGCAGCAAAGCCAAAGGAGGTGGAGCTTCAATATATATTAAAGACACACACACCTCCAGGCTGGTCAAACAGTATGACACACAGGAGACCCTCCAGGTGCAGTTAACCATTGACAAGACCATATTCAAATTACAGCTAGCTATAGATCCCCAAATTTTACTCAAGATGCCCACTCCACCTATCTGGACCTCTTCAAATCTATCAAGATTCAACTCTTTACCCTGATCCTGGGTGAATTTAATGACCCAACCATAGACTAGAAAAACTACTCATGCCAGAACACAAATACCCAGACATTCCTCAATTTTATCAATGCAAATACCTTGGAACAGCTAGCATATACCCCCACAAGAGGTGATAATATCTTGGACTTGATATTAACCAACATGAGTAACCACTGCAGTACCCCTATGATATCATTCTCTCTGGTAAGATCCGACATAAAGTGGTCACTTTCGAAGTCACCATCTCTCCTGACCCCTCTAGCTAGGGTCAAACTAAAATCTTCTCCAAAGCTGATTGCAAGCTCCTGAGGGATGGTATAAACAAGTCCACAGCACCCTCCCCCACTGTAGGAACTGGCACCAATGTCCAATTATACACTAAAGTACTATACGAGCATTTATATAGATGCATGGAATCAGGAATACCTGACAGGACAAAATCATCCTCTGCAAGGAAGAGTAAACCTGTCTGGTGGACATCTGCAATAAATAAACTAAATAACAAAAGGAAAATATTGCTGTCCAGGACCAAGAAGGAGCAGATACCCAAATGGAAGCAATCTCTTTTTAGCCTGAACAAGAAAATAAGAGGGTTTACTATGACTTACTCGAATGGCAGTCAGTCGAACAGCCGATGTTCGAAATCAAGGTGTCCAAGCAGCAGGAAATTGAACCAACAGAGGTCAACCACGTGTAGTCGAGTTGCATGGTGCACTCGACCTTTTGGCAAGCGACGTACTGAGACTGTGGAGGGAGGTTGTACTTCAGTGAGGAACAGGGAATTAGCCCATTTCCTCACTGTAGTGCGATCTCAGAGTTGGTATATTTAATGTGCAGGGAGTGTGGGGAATGTCACCTCCTGCTATGTTGAATACATAGAACCATGGAGGTTGATGTATTTAGTTTTGCTGTGGTTTACTATTCGGAATATTGGATTCAACATTTCAAGTCAACATTGTAAACGATCGACTGAAGTTGATTCAAAATTTCCATAGTAAACCAAATAAGAGCTCTAGTGAAATCCTCTAAAGCCAACTTTGAGTTCAAATCGGCCACATCTACTAGAGACAACTATAAGGCCTTCTTCACATATGTCTGCAATCTCAAAGGAAGCACCCAGATCTGTTGAGAACTGGTGGTCAAGGATATCACATACACAAATACTGTAGATGTACCCAATCTACTGACTGAGAGAATCAGTGAAAACTTCTCCCCTCTGCCCCCCCCATCAGTAAATCAGGACATCCCAAGAACCTGCCCCCACCCTTATCTGTAGGGAACAGGTCATCACTGCCCTCTCAAAGGCAAAAAATACAGCCTCCATGGGACCAATTAGCATCCCAGGCTGCATCCTACATGAACTCAGGCATGAACTTGCAGCACCATTAGGCACCCTATTCAACCAAAGCCTAAGTACCAGCTTTGTCCCAGCCAGGTGAAGGACAGCCATTGTTGTCCCTTTATACCAAAGGTGAAGTGCCCACTGATCCAGGAAATTATAGACCCATCAGTCTAACTAGCCTAATCTACAAGGCCATGGAACGGATTTATCATGGACCTCATTAACAGGGATATTGGCAACCTCCAAACACTTGACCCCACACAGTTTGGCTTTGTCAAGGAGAGGCCATGTCTGTTAAATCTGGTTGATTTCTTTGAGACAGTCAACAAAGCCATGGATGAGGAGAAGACAGTGCACACTGCCTAACCTGACCTGGCCAAAGCCTTTGACACTATTCCCCACTCAGGCATACTAGATAAACTCTCTCAACTAGGCATCAATCCATATGTTAACAGATGAGTAGGAAAACTGGCTCACTGATAGAACACTCCTAATCAAAATAGGGGAAGCCACCTCAAACAGTAGACCCATAATGAGCAGCATAGCCCAGGGATCGGTCTTGGGGCCTCTGTTATTCAGGATATACTTCTCTGAGGTGCAGGGCAAAACCAGTGGGCTATTGCTAACTAAATTTGCAGATGACTGCAAGCTGGGCACAGTCATCAATTCCCCAAGTGATGTGGATGTCCTCCAAGAGGGTCTCACCCAAACAAATGACTGTTGCCAGAAACACAACATCAGGCTGAATGCCAAAAATGCATCATCATCCCCTTTGGGGAGAGTGACGTCCCCATATATTATCACATTGATAACATCCTAAGTACACAATCAGTAGTGAGGGATTTGGGCACCCAGGTTGATAACAGACTGACTTTTGACCACCATGTTGCGACCATTGTAGGAAAGCTTTCTACATGGCCACCTCATAAGTAAAGATATCTCATCCAGGAACAAAGAGGTCATAACTTCCCTGTATTCTTCCCTTATAAGGCCAATTATTGAGTACAACACCCCCTTTGGCATGTACCTTGCAAAGCACATTCAGCAGCTGGAGAGACAATAGAGGTTCCTTACCAGGAGAATCCAGGGCCTCAAACATTTACTCTACACAGATAGTCTAAAAACCCTGTCCCTCTACTCAGTTTCATACAGACTCCTCAGAGATGACCAATGTCTGGCATACAAAGCAATCTCAGACCCCACCTTGATGGGACTGTTACATATTCGCAAGTCAAGCTCCACTCAAGTAACCCGTATGTGCAACCTCAACCTGGTCTGTGATATCAATAGGACTTGTTGAAGAGACAGATCTGTGTCCCAGAGACTCACCCATCTGTGGAATAGACTCCCTCTCCACATCAAGCACAGTACCTCATTATCTATTTTTAAGCGCAACTGGGGTAACCGGATGGGAAACAGAAAATACACCCCTGGGATTCCACCTGTGTCCCTGCTGGACAGGGGCTTTGGGTGCTGACTTGTCTAAACATGGGCTAAACTCTTGGCTAGGCTTATAAGGGCCTCAAGGCCAATAGCCTAGTAACCTCCTATGATCCTACAATCCTATGATCCTATGAAAATGACTCAAGTGGTTCTAATAGATCATGTCTCAGGCTATTTAGAATGCAACCTGAGTTCATTGAGGCTGTATTTGTAGCCATAGTGAGTGCTGCTATGACCTGCTCCTTGCTGATAACTGGCAGAGGGTTATGCTGGTAGGCATTTCATAATGGGTGGCATGGGGGAGTGGGAAGTTAACGTCTGAGCTGAATTTGTTAGCCAGCAGGTTTGCTATGTCACTCTGCTCAGTAAAGGTGGTACCATTTACTACTAACACATTGTAGCTTGTTACCTTTGAAGTTTCAGACATAGTTGCAGAAGGCCTTGTGGTTGTCTTTAGCCAGAGAAGGTATCTTGATCTTGTAACTGGCCTTGTTGAGTTTAATTAGTCCACTTAGTTTTCTGTTTAGTTTTATCAATGAGCTCTTGTCGTTATGAGAGTTGTTATGTTATGAGAGTTGTTTTGTTTCTGATTTATTCTTCAAGGGTAGCAGGCACAGAATTTGTACATGAAACAGTGAAATGTAAGGTTACTGCAACCTCTTCATTAGTTATACATGCCTTTAATGTGGAATTATTCAGATGACTTTTACTTCTGCAGCAATTGAATATATTGACTGATATTGGCAGAGTGCAATGATAGAAGTTTGAGTGGTCTCATGTAGTTGAATTTTTCTGAAATGGGTAGTTTTGTCAGTAATGGTTCATACATTTTGTTTCATTGCTGACTGGAAACATACTCAAAACTACAAATTTAAGACACACTGTAACAAGTGCTGCTGTATTATACAGGGAATATAATTCAATACAATCAAGAAGGTGTATAAAAAAAACACATTCATGTATGCATTGTCCTAAATATGTGTGCAAGTGGCCTATGGTTTGAAAACAGCCCAAAGATAAAATGAATCTGCCACTGGCCAAATGCATTTTCTTTGAATGTGGGTTTCAATGCCATTTCAATGAATGCAAGTTTCAGGGGCAGAAAAGCTTAATGTTCATGCTAAGTCTGTTTTCACTGTGAGATTATATTATTTCATTTAGCAAATGTCTATCAGTGTTTGTGTTATAAAATTTAAAACAAAAGTTTTAAATAGCTCTAATCGTTGTAGAAGTAAAGAAGAAAATTGTATGTGCACTGATAGGTTGGAACACTGTTTATGATAATGGGGGAGAAATAGCTAAGTAATGGGATACTGGAATGGTTAGGGGGCTGCTGTGGGAGTGGTGCTGCCAAGGGGAGCTGCTTTGAAGGGGGGGGGGTAATGATCCATTAACCCGCCTGGTTCCACATTTGACCATGATCTGGCTCTGAGTGTCACAATCAAGTGACTGCTCAGCTGACTGCATTCCGTAGAGTGGCGGGATGGCAGATCATCGATGATAAAATGTCTGCCCTCTTCCCAATTATTGTACAATCCCACAGATAGATTTAGAGATGCTTGGGTTTGGGGCACATAGTCCCCTGCATGGGTAGTACAAGGGGAGCTTGTAACCCTACATAAAAGTGGTAAACCATTTTCTTATTTTCCTGTATGCCATCACAGAATCTGTGGTAAAACATTTTTTTTGTTTAATTTTTGTCCTCCATGCTATCACAAAAGGAATAGGAAAACATTTTATTTTGTCCTGCATATCATGATCACCTCGTTGCAATCATCTAAATCTTTACCAGTTTTTACTTGTTTATTTGGCATGCTCTCTCACAGCAGTATAGGCAGTCTGAAACCTGGAACTGCATTATTGTATCTATCCTTCAGCTATAAAGTGGTAGATATAGGTCACAAGAATGACACTAAAATCTGCCAAAGTTTGTTTAATACTTATTAAGGCTTCTGCAGTCAAGTATTACCAGCCAGACATCCTTACTGGATTCCAACTGCAAGACATAGATAGCTGGTCAATAGTAATTCTCTGACTTCATGCTTTTACTTTGTGCAAGTCATCAAGGTATTATAGTCCATGAAGATACACAGAATGTTACACTGGCTCTAAAACTCAGGGATCCTAAAGGTCAAATGGACTTCATCGTTTCATAACCAACTCCCTTTTCCCCATTTTTTTCTAGATGGATTTGGGATGTTGTAGCAACTGGCACCAGTCTACTGCTTTCTTCGACAGTCACACTTGACCGACTCTGGCCTTCACCCACACAATCCATGCATCCATTGTAGCTTTCAGATCTAGCTTTTTCATCTGAAGTATTCTACGATCTGAATGCAGATGTCTTGAAAATGGGTAAACTGATTACATGTGCTACAGATAAGGCATCCCTGCAAAATAACTTGATTCAATTGAGCATTTGGACACAGGATAATAATATGCTGATAAATGTATCAAAAATAAGCATATGAGATTTGGGAAGCATAAATTGAAAGGTGAATATTCAATACAGCTCAAAGTGATTGACGCTGTAGCTTCATTTAATGCCTCAGTATATGGGTAGATCCTGCTTTGAGTTTTTCTAATCATATCAACACATTTTATTAATGATTGTTATAGAACTACAGGTTGTATAAAAACATATAGTTACATTAGACCCAGACTTGAGTATGGAATAACAATACGGAAACCTTATAAGAAAACAAGCATTCATAAACTGAAGGAGTACAGTGAAAATATACCAAGAGCATCTATGGATGTGAAAATTTCAGTTTATATGAAAGACTAAAGTATCTGAATTTACATAGTGTCTCATGCAGATATTTAAGAGGAGACCTTATTCAAGTATATATATATATATATATATATATATATATATATATATATATATAGATTAACTTTATAATCTCAAATTACTAAAATACCGAATTTTAGTATTTCGAGACTATAAAGCCAAAAGTGCATTTATGCCAAACTGCATAATATTGAATCTGGAAATGTCAAATCCGTGGTTGTGTTGGTGCGTTCATGATGTGCAGTGTGGTTTGTGGATTTAGCTGGGGATTTAGCTAATTGGTGTGTTTGTAAGGGTATTGGGTAGGCATTTTAGTGTGAGTGTGTGTAGTGGTGGGTTTTATGTGTTTGTGTGTTTAGTGTGACTTTGGAGTTAGTATATATAAGTAGCAGGGGTGTGAGAGGTGCAGGCCCTCACATGGGGGGTGCAGGGGGGCTTGCCCCCTTATTTATAGGTAGGGTAAGTGTGTTTGTTTGTTCTGTTGTGTTTGTGTGTGTTGTTTTTTTTGTTGTAGTGTAGTTAGGTAGGTGTATTTGTGCTTGTTTGTGTGGTGGTGTATGTATGTGTATGATCGCGATTTTTAATTTTGCAGTTGTGGGTTGTCGTTTTTTTTAAATGTTTTGGTTTATAATCTTGAGATACTAAAACTCTGTATTTTAGTATTTCAAGATTATAAAGTGAATCCATATGTATATATATATATATATATATATATATATATATATATATATATATATATGTATATATATTTTTTTATTTTTTTTAACACTTGTTGACTGAGAAAGTCCGACTAGGACAGACCCTATTTTCAGCTGCATGCTCCAGATGCATGTCTTTAGAATGTGGGAGGAAACTGTAGTACTGATAGGAAACCCATGCAAATGCAAGGAGAACATGCAAACTTCACATAGAAGGCACCCTAGATTAGAATTGAACCAGAATATCTCTTGTTGTGAGGTGACAATGTTAACCGCTGCACCACTGCTAAGGCCATATAGAAACACTTTCCTCTGTGTATGATTGCGGTTATCAAAAAATAGAAGGAGATTATCAGAAAACCTATGTAGAACATTCTATGGGAATGAGAAGTGTACTAAATGGTTCTCTGAGAGAGTAGCTGATGCATTTAATAGACTAGCAAATTACATTAAAGCAAGGCCTTGTTTAGACATTTTTAAGACAAACCTGGCATTTGTTATGTGAATAACTATTTGGTATATTGATGTACTAGAAGGGCATCATTGCCCATGTCTGAAATATATGTATGTATGTATGTGTGCACTGCTTTGAATGGTGCAGTTAAGGAATACTGACTATAGTGTTTTCTATTAGGTAAGTAGACTTGACATTGCAGGCAATTGCAGTGCATTGTCAACAAACTACTTGCTTCAACCACATTATGCAGTGCTTTAATTACCTTGTTCACACTACCCATATGTTAGTATATTAGAAATGATAGTGTTAACTGCTTTTTAGGTAAAAAGAATTACCTGCTGTTTTAATAAAATGTTCTGCTGTTTTACTAAGACAACCTTACTAGTCTATCATTTCTTGCTCCTGAACTCTCCAACTTTCTAATTCTACCCACTAACCTCCCCTTTTGAACTGTTTCTTTCTTATAACTGCCCAGTGCAAAATCAACCGCATGGTTCTCCATGCCCGGGTCTCACAGACTATCTCAGTAACTCAAGTCTCTCTACCCATAGAAACCTCACATTACATTGAATGAACTACAAAATATCTTCCTATCCGAATAGTGGCTAATTAACCACAGTACAATGTAGGTTTCTGAAGATTGTTAATATTTTTATTCACTGTGACCATTTCCTCTGGACAAAAGCAGCATGCACACTAACCAGGAAGTGCTAGTAGACTACCCCCACCCCCTTATTGCTAAATTGGCCTCTATTGCCTGTTAATTAAACCCACACTCTATGCAGTATTCTCTTTATAAAGTGTCTAATGTGACACCCACATAATTAGTGTTAGCTAATAGTGCACAGTACATCCTTTAAAAACAGCAGGTTTACAAAGAACAGCTCTTACAATTAACATTGTCCAAAGTTCTGGCATGGACGTGTGGTGCATCACTATAGCTGTCTGCCTAATTGTTCCTAGATCAGTCCTGGTCCACCTGGCCTCTGCCTACTCCATTTGCCCTTCAGGCTCACTCTGCACCCCTATCCTGCCCCCAATTCTCACCCACCCCACTACACCCATATTTACCTCTAACAAGCCACACCCCACACACTAAACAGCCAATTATCATCAATTACACCCTCCTCTGACAACATCAGCTACACATTCAGGCTAACACCACCTTCCTCGCCACCTTCTTATTCCCTTACTAACCCACACCTAACAAAGCTAATGCCTCCTCTCCTGTAACACACACCCCTATTCCCACTACAACTCACCCCCACCTCACAACTACCTAATTACTAGTAACTTCATAATCCACCACCTATAACCACAGCACCTTTCTCACCTTCATTTCTATACTCCTACTTGAACCACATCAACACACTTCCAAACTACACAATGATACAATCACCCCAACATACATAACTAAAAATCCTACCTCTCCACACACCTAACTTAATCACACTAATTTCTTCTACCTCCTAATAAACGATGACACCCACATCCATAAACACTACCACCACTGCTCACCAACTACAACCCCACAGCTCAAAACCCCCCTCAACAAGCCTTACATTGCACAGACCTTTACAATATTTCCCACATAGGCTACTATCCACTCAAATACCACCAAGCCAGTTCTAAAACCAAAACTCTCCTTACAAACTGCAAACCGTTATCCACGTTTATGAAAACTGTATTCAATATACTAGCACAACTACAACTCAGGGGCGATATCCACCCCAACCTGGCCCCAAAACAAGTCAACAAACAACTACCATACACACCTTACACTCCTCACATAACCCCCCCACCATCATCCTCCTCCCACACATTAAAGGAAATGATATCTTATTCCTTAATATAAACCTAAGAAGTATACTAAATAAAGTGCATGGCCTCCATGCACTGCTAGCCTTATAATCCCCTGACATTGCCATCCTAACTGAAACCTGGCTCAAATCACATATCAAAAACAATGAAATCCTACATCCTGGATACAACTTATACAGACTAGACCATCCAATTAAGAGATGAGGTGTGGGTAGCCATAATTTTCAAACAAAATCTACCACTAGAACTCATTAGCATCAACCTTCCTTCATTTAACAATACCAAAATACTTCTCTCTAAGATAAACATTAATAAAAACAAAACTTTGATTATAGTGGCCATCTGCATCCCTCAAGGAGAAACCTCAACTGCAGTTTAAGACATTCTCCACTGGCTATCCACAGCCTACCTCCACAAAACCATCATATTGAGGGACTTCAATACCAACTGGTCCATCTATGACTTCAACAATTCCTCCAACTTTATAAACCTACATGGCTTCTCCATACTTACACAAGAATCAGAATAGACAAAGCTTCTACTTGACACAAAATCCTAGACTGGTCTCTCACTAACAATTCACCTACATCCCTCCAAACAGGATGTCTCCCCAACAGCATCAGTGACCACCTGCACACCTGTTTACTTAGACATAACCGCAGTCCACCCAAACAATTAGTCTACCAACTAATCCATAACAAAAAGAAATTTAATAGCCAAACATTTCATTCTCTACTCCAACAAATAAACTGGTCTTCACTCAAAACCCTACCACTAGATGCTGCCATACAACACTTAACACAACCTTTCTTAATATCCTAAATAGCATAACCCCTTGTATATCTGCCAGACTAAAAAAACACCACTAACCATGGCTGACAAACAACACCAAAGATCTGTTAAAATAAAGGGATAGGGCATGGGTACACTGATTAACTAACAAAACTGAAAACAACCTACTACTCTACAAAACAACTTACAGATAAAACTAAATACCAAACAAAAACAGACAAAAAACATACTACATCACTGCACAACAAAAACACTGAAACTACCCCAAAAATTCTGGTCCACCCTAAATAAACTCCTCCATCCTGGAAATGCATCTACCCCCAAACCCAACACCGCCCCTTCAGAGGCCAGCATTGCATCCCAGTGTAATTCCTCCTTCATAAACTCAATAAACTCTCTTATCAAATATGACCAGAATCCCACACCCAAAATCCCAGATACCAATAATAATACTGTAAACACCTTCTCTTTAAAACCTGTCCCAACTCACACCATAAAAAATACTTAGTAAACTCAAACCCACCAACCTAGCCATGGACAATCTGCCTTCTGAATACCTTAAAATTACCACAGAAGCCATAGCCTACCCCATATTCATCCTTATCAACCCTGCTCTATCACCAAAAGCTACACCTCCCTAATCTGGAAAATCTTATACATCACCACCTTGCATAAAGGCAGAAATTCTACTGAACTCACTAACTTTAGACCCATCGCTATTCTTTCACCCTTCTCCAAAATACTTGAAAAGTGCATTCACACCCAGCTCCTTGACCACCTTATATCCAACAACCTCCTTTCTCACATACAACATGGTTTTTGCTCCCATCATAGCACACCACTCTCCTCAGTTTTACCAACACAGTATCAATAAAGAAACCAAAACAGATTTGTCTCCACCATCTTTCTAGACTTCTCCAAGGCCTTTGACACAGTTTCACACCAGAAACTGCTGTCAGAGCTAGCCACCTTAAATCTTAGCCACTTTACCCTGGCATGGTTCAATAGCTACCTAACCAAATACCAACAAGCTGTGAGATGGCAACAAGACCTATCAGCCCTACTTCCTGTTAATGTAGGAATCCCACAGGGTTCCATACTAGGACCCCAGTTATTCAATATATTTACTAACCAACTCCACAAATCCACCTCTCTAGCCTCAATTATACAATACGCAGACAACTCTACCCTCATATACAATGCACCCTCCCTCACACAGCTAGAGGATATCACACATCAATCCTTCTCAGAAGTAGAATCCTGGCTTGAAAAAGCAAACCTTATACTTAACCAGAACAAGACCAAGCTGACGCTCTTTCTCCCCACCAAATCAACCAATCCCCAAACTCTTTCTACATATATTCCTTCAATAACACAACATTAACAGCCACTTCACAAACCAAACTCTTAGATGTTACAGTTAATGACAAACTGAAATGCGACCTACACCTTTCTCAAGCTATTAAAAAACACACAACAAACTAGGCTATCTCTAACACATTAAAGCATTCCTTACTAACCAATCCAGACTAGACATCATCCGAGCTCACCTCCTATCCACTCTGATCTATGCCTCTCCCGTCCTCGCCAGCCGTACCAAACCAAACTTGCCAAGCTCGAATCCTGCTACAACAAAATTGCCAGGTTTACCACAAACTCCCCACACAGATCCCTCCACTGCTCTTCACTACAACAATTAAAATGTTTAGAACTCCGTCAGCATTTAACCTATACCCAACTCATTGTCACCCACCACCTAGTGTATCAACCAGAATGAACCCTGACCTTACAGCAAATACTCCAATCATATACCAACACTCAACAACTCTGATCCACACACAAAACACTCCTACAAGTTTCAAAAAGCAACAACAAAGCTGGAGACACCCTTTACTTCCACTATATTTCCAAAACCTGGAACACAATCCCCCAGCATATTCTAAACATTATAAACTCAACCCAATTCAAAAAACAGCTAAAAGACCACCTCTATAGCAAGTAGACCTGCTCCTGCACTAGCCCAGGATAATGGCACCCAGCCTTCTTTGCATGTTGTCCTTATGGGAACATTTACAGAGAACCCCTACCATTATACCAAGATATTCACACACTTCAAATCTTCTCTTCTCCCTTAACTCAATTACACTAAAGGAACTAACATATCTAAATCCATATTCCCACCTCACATCTTCTATTTCTCCCCTTTTTTATCTATACAAATAAAAATAACAGAGCTAAACCTATTACCAGTATCTAACATTCTCAAAATTATCTATCTATCAAGATTTTGTAAATATCACAAGATGATCCCACTCTGTTATAAGATTCAAACTAGCTGGAATACACCTGCTATGTAAAAAAATAAATAAATATATAGTATACTTTGTAAACAAGGCTTGCCACATTGTTAGTTTATATTTTTGTTATAGTGACATATGCTGTGTAAATGTATTTGTCATGCTTTGATTGTTAGTATATATTTTGTTCTAGTGATACATGCTATGTAAATGGATTTTTCATGTACTTGTGATATAAATGTATATGCATATGTTATGTATACCTCTGGAGCTTTTCTCCTCGAGCCTCCACTGAAAATGGGTTTCCACCCAATCAGACTATCCCAGTAAACAAATGTAAAATAAATAATAAAAAAAATAAATAAATGTGCCCATCTCTTGGCCAGATGTCCTTCCTTCATATTGCACTATTTATGTCTCCCAAATCTTCTTCACCAAACCATCATCTGGTTTCCCATGTGCTTGGACCACTTTAATTTCTTCTTTTTGATCTTTTCTGCAACTGCAGTTACTTTGGCTTTGACACCAATGTTGTCTTTTCTTTGTTTACCCCACAGTATCCTGCCATCTGTCTCAGGCATTTCATTTCCATCACCTCTAGCATCCTCAAGTGCTCCACTTTCTGTAACATAGAGAAGTACTGGTCACACCACTATTTAATGCACCTTTCTTTTCAGCTTCTTTGGCATTATTCTGTCACATACTACCCCAACACTCTAAGCTAGTGTGCTCCAACACCTGTGATTCTGCTTTGAGCCCCTCATTCAGACCTGTATTTGTATGAAATGGATTTATTATTTCCATTAATTAGGTGATCACAGGGTAAATATCTTTCCCAATATGACAGAAATTTTGCAAGACTCTGCAAGCTAATACTATGATTCAGCAGTAAAACATTTAAACCATCCTGCATAATAAAACATCTTTTGAAAGAATATTTTATAGATAATAATCCCGCTGTATAGTACTAGTGCTAGTGTTTGTGGAAGATAAGTATATTTTTTCATCTTTTGGATAGCTATATACTTTATATTCTGTTCTAAACAACTATGATTTAGATTTTATAAAACATATGGCATTTTTTTCCCCTTAGGTGATGGTCCACATGAAAGTGATACATTTAGAATAGTGAAGTAAAGGAAGTATGAGAAACAGAGGCTGGAAGGAGACATTAGACATACATAAAAATAATAAATCATAGCTGTGGCTATTAAAACTTTTGAAGTACTTATTTTGTACTTTTCTTGTTTTCCAGGCTTTTAAAATGAAACAACTTAAGTCTGCTTAAATCTAACAGTGTATAAGATAAAACCACACTTAATGAGAGGAGCAAATGTGTTCATAATGTTGATTCATTTTGGAATGCTTCCCCTAAAGGGACTTTTTATTGCAGTACTATTATTACTGAAACAGTTCATTGTAAGAGTTATTATTATTCATACTGGTAGTAAACAACACCGGGAGGGAAATTCTCATTGTTTAACATTAAAAGTATCATGCAGCCCTCTCAATCTAATGAAGTAGCTGTCATGAAGAACATCAAAAACAGCATGTGTGTGAGGTGATGCTTATAAATAGTGTCTGTGAACAGAAGCTTCTAGAGAACAGGCAGACCACACATATCCTGGCTAATACTACAGACTAGCTGTAGCATGTCGATGTGATATAAAATTCATAATCTGTAGAGAATGTTTTCATGTTCTCATAATAATATATAAATGTATTCCTACTTTAGCTAGATAAGTTTTTATAACATTTGTGCAAGTTAAATATTGGGATTTTGGGTAATAAATGAACATTTTTTGCGTGTCTTGTCTTTAGCTGAATGAATACACAGTTTATGTATGATATACCAGGTAGGTATCTGTGTTATTATGCTAAAACATACTCATAAACAAGTTTCTATGTAAAACCTCCACTGTTTAGTGATATTAAAAAGATAACTAGTGTGCACTTCCTTACTTACATAATACTATTGATTATAACAAAATCTGTTACAAGTTATATGCTACCTGCTTGCAGACTAAAGAGGCAGATCATGGAAGCATTGAACATTGAAGGTGACATCATCATTGGAGGAATTATGACAGTTCACTCTCAGATGATTTTTTCAGAACCTACCTACATGGATAAACCTCAGCCTACATCATGTGCAGAGTAAGTGACTTTTTTGTTCATAACTTTTTATGCAAACTCATGGATCAGAATATGAGCAAATATTTTGCAGCAATTGAAATTGACCGGTTTCATGATACATTTTCAATAATCAGAACTGTGCAATTGTCCCCGTTATATTTTTCAGTCACATAAAGATTACATTTACGCTAATATTATTTCATCTTTGAAAATGATACAGCTCCCATGACAATCAAAAATGTATGTTTTTAGCAGTAAACTGAAAACTTTTGCCTACTTACAGGACATGTTCTGTATTACAAACTTTACTGGAAATTGCTACCTGTATCAGTTCCAAGCTTAGAAGAATTTGTTTACTTGTGTATGGCTATAACGCTAGCAAACTGTGTTATGCTGTCATATTACTGCTTCAGAACCTAGTACTTGAGGAGTTATTTGTGTATTATTTGAGAATCCCCTTCAATATAAATAATTATTAGCACAAGGAATGTGTTTTTATGGATAACACATACCTAGGTGATGGTAAACCACAATGCCACATTGTTAATAAGCTTCCATTTATAGCCTTTTCTTCCATACATTTACTCTCTGATTACCCACTTTACCCAATTTAGGATTATAGGCAAGTAGAGAAACCAGTCCTGCAGAGGACACCAGTCTGTTTCCAGGAAATACAGGCACTTAATCACACATAACACTCACATACTGAAAATCTGAATGATTTCACATTTACAACATGTCTTTGGAATGTGGAAGGAAACCAGAATATGTGGTACAATCTACATAATGCAGATAGAAGATGCAGACACTGTGATGAGGGCACTCAAGAAAAAAAATAAATTGGAAAATGAAGGGTAATGAAGCAGTACTGTTACAGATCTTTATCTAATAGAAAATAATTAGCAACAATGTATTAATGTACCTATGATGATGCTTTCAGGAATTAAAACTTGCACTGATTTCAAACCTCTCTTCATAGGGTACTTATTAGGCTATTGATCTGAGAGGATCTTAAGAAGTTTAGCCATTGATTTCATTGTAGTTTTTAGTCCTTATATTTTGCATATGAATAACTCAGAGATGGGCTAAACATAGATATATTGGGATATTTACATTTTCCCTTATTAATAATTGACAGGGGAGCTAAACTTTGGTGTGAATTTGAAATCACCCATCCTTACTTCAAAATTAAATTTGAATTGAGTAAGAGAAGTACTTTGCTTTAAGTGGAGTGGAAGACAGTTCTATGGAAGCAGTATTCACTGTGATATAAACCTAGCACTCTAACATGTTCCATTTATTTTGCAATTCTCAGCTAGAGTGTCTTCTGCGTGCAGACATGCGTGAATGGGCGTACCTTTGTAGAAGGTTGTGCGTCAGGGCTGGTAACTCGGCATGTAAAAATAAACTACCAATCATTAGAGGACCGGAGTTCCACTGTGGCGACTCCTAACCGGGGAAAAAGCCGAAAGACACAACAACAACACAACAAGATTGAGATCTCTTGAGTGGGTGCTTGCAATACAATTGGACTTGTAAATGTGTAATAAGTCTGACAGACTAGGTCAGTCGAAGTTCTATAGATGAAGCACTGGTCACCTCTCAGTAGCCTGTATGGTACTTAGAAGAGGGACAAGGCTTTCAGTCTGCAAATTTTTTAGGATTTAAGCCCTTGATTTTTTCAGTGAGAAAACATTATAATCATTTCAGTTGTGGAATGCATTTGGACAGACGCATAGCAAAACGAGCATTGTTACCAATGATGAGTGCCAAGTACAGTGCAACAATTACATCCCAGGATCTAGACACAGTACCTTTAGGTATAAGCTATGTGATAAAAAAGGACTTCCTCAGAACAATAGATATATGGTAATCAAAAGCCAGTTTATTGTTGATATTGGTTCCCAGATCCCTAAGCATGATATCAAATTTCAGGGGTGTGTTGTCACTGTATCATAGTATTATATGTTTCTTAAATAAGTAACATAATGTGACTTGTTTGAAAAAGATTAAACAACACTAGCTAGAATATTTGAAATTAAACCAATATTATTGTTAAAAACATGATACATTATTCAATGCAAAATTAAAAGAATAGTATAGTGTGATATGTGCTTATTTCATGCCCTACGTTCATTGTGTGTACTTTACATTCATTTTATTGAATTTAAGTTACATTTATGCTGTTTAAAATCATTGTTTTACAAAAGAGTTTTTTCCACTGTCTCAACAGTTAGCATAATTGCCTTTGATGTTTTGAACATCAGAGGACTATGGCTTCTATCACTACTCCAGATACTAAGATTTATATTTCAGCACTAACACTGTAACATTAAGAAATGCTGGACACTAGAGGTGCTGTCCATCAGAAAAAAAAAATTGAGTCCCCATCTTCATTGATTGTTGGTGCTGAAGATGAATGTTAAATATCCTATCACATTTATTAAGGACACATTTTTCCTAGAGTATCATCCAAGAAAATAGAACTAACCAAGTCAATATATAAATTAAAATCAGACCATTAATATGCATACAGTCAATAGCTCAAAAATAATTTCTATTCAACCTAACTTTGGGTATAAACACCTTGCTAAAATCTAATGTTATTATCTGGCTGTGGAAATTAGGAGCTATGGAATAACATAATAATCTCTGCATATTAGGCAGAGTTTTTGCCTTTTACTGTGTAGATGGTTATTTTCTGCTTGTTGGAGGATAATTTACTTTATCAGTCAAGTAAAAAATTTGTTTGGAAATCAAGCACCTTCTTTCTTAAATATTTTTGTCTAAATATTTGATCACTAGTTTAATAAGTATGGCAGTTAGCAAAGAAAAATGACAGCATGAGCTGTTTCCTAAGTCCAACATATAGTTCCTTCGACCTCCATTTGCCTACTGTGTGACTTTGAGCAAGGCAATTAACCAGGTAGTAGCCTCACATTTCCTATGAAGGGGACGCTTTGTGTCCGTTTGACTTGCACAGATAACAAGTAAAGTGAAAAGTAGAAAAATAAATAAATAAATAAATACATAATTGTCTACAGTTTAGTATAGCCAGGGAAAGAGCCTATTTTGAGGAAGAAACAATTACACCCAGAACAAATTAGACAAAATTCTGTACTCCAAAATGCCCAAAAGTCAAAAATAACTCACCATCTGCTAGGCCATAAAGAGAAATATCTTACCACAAAGTCACTAAGCTATCATACGATTCAAGTACGCAAGATATGAACTTCTTATGCCTCATGTCTTATGCAAATCTGTTTTTAGTTTTAGACTTATTTAAAATGAATTGGCCATGTTCAGAAACATCATTGTTTAAGAATTAAATGTATTTTATGTTACATGCCTTATGCTAAATTAAAGTAATTTTGCAAACATTAAAGATTATGGCAGGCTGTTTGATTTTTAGTTTCAATGTATATTCAGTTTTTCTGTATAACTATACTCACAAAACAATGTCATGGTAGGTATTAGACAATGATTAATATGCAACTACAAAGCATTATGGATAAGTGATAAATTATCTGTTTAAAGGTGCAGATTTTTATTTACAATATGGTTTCATGATCACAGCATTATGAGGTGTTCTACCTGTAAGAACTAGTTGACAACTTCTCTTTCTAGAAAGTAAGAAATGCGTACTGATGCAGTTACCATAATCGTACAGTATCCTTTAATAAATTTAGACATTGGATAATTTATTTTATTCACTTATTTTTTTTTTACTTTAAATTTGTTTACTGGTGTTGAATACTGATCACTCATAATCATTTGTAGGTGCAGCCTGCGTAAATAAATTCTCAAACACATTTAAAAAGACCTTTTTTACAGTACATACACATGCAAATATTTACAATCTGATTGTGAAAGAGTTTGAGAACACAATTAAGACTACAATATTAGAGTAATGTGTTGCATTGTGTGTTTAGTCTTTCATGACCTTGTGGAGTTTTCTGCTCTGGGTAAAAATTCAGGCGGGCCATGCTTAACAGTGAAATAAATGCAAAAGCAACATGCTATACAATTTAATACATTGTATATGGTGAGAAGGTTTTATACAGCTGCAATGGTTATTTTTTACTTGCACGTGTTTCAGAAGGTGATTGATATACTCTATGGAATAAGTAACAAAAAATTCTGTACCCTAAATTGCAAGAAGTAAAAAAGTGAGGCAGTATAATTTGACTGAGTTTTAAGTCAAGACATTGAAAAATGCATTTACTTTTAAAGCAGTAGGCAATAAGAAAACTTATTTTATATGTGTATGTAGCAATTTAAGAAAACAGTTTTTCCCTGAAAGAATGTGGGAGTGAAATTCTTTATGTTCATATGTGACTTTGTCTGTTTGCATGTAAATGTGCTGACTTTATATATGCCTAATTTCTTTATCACAAAGTACAAGAAAATGGGACACAAATGCACTTGCACATACACACAGACTCACACACACACACACACACACACACACACACACACACACACACACACACACACACACACACACACACACGTGGACACACAAATAAAATGCGTAGAAATCTAGTAGAGTATAATACTTAAGAATAATGATCGCACATCCTGCCTAACTATATCAGCCTTTGATCTATTCTAATGTAAGTCCATCCAGCATGACTGTGTAAATTATTTAAAAGAATAAAAAACACAAAACTGCCACCAAAGCTTTAGAACTCACTTGTCCTGCACAAAACAGATCCAGAATAAAAAGCAAAACACCAGGACTTGGAGATGGCTGTAAAATCCAGTATAAAAATCTTTATTCAACACAAACACTTTCATGGGTCATCCCACTTCTTCAGATGTCTAATACATTTTAAAAACAGCTCTTGGTTTAAATATACACCCTCTTGGGACACATGATTAAAACCCACCAATACATTGTTCTGCTATGAACAAGCACTTTCAATTTAAAACAACATTCCACAAGGTACATGTCATTAACTGGACTAGAAGTCTGAAACATATATATATATATATATATATATATATATATATATATATATATATATATATATATATATATATATATATATATATATATATATATATATATATATATATATATATATATATATATATATATATATATATATATATATATATATATATATATATATACACACACACACACTTCTAAAAGCTTATTTATAAAATATATAGATCTTAATTCAAAATTGTGTAACATTTCAATGTACAATCACAAGCACAAAATGTATCTGCTCATATTTACATTTTCCAACTGTGTTCTTGAAAACACATACAAGCCTATAACAAGAAGTCAGTAATTTATTATACAAACAGTTCCACAGCACATCTTACCTAAAAAGCTGCCTAGACTTTAACTTAGGATGCAGGGGTATATATTCATTTAATCCTTGACCTCTGTCAGCCCTCAGTCTTACTATCCACTTAGCTTCAAGCTCTTAGTGATGTTCTGTAGCCCCCCCATACTCTCATATGTTCTCCCTATAACCAAAACGTTAAAGACATGTTCCATATCAATGTTAATAGTGTGTCTAGCCAAAGCATTCACTTTGTTCTTTTTATGAATAGTATAAATGTGTTCACGTATTCTTTTCTTCAGGGACCCTGTCTTCCCTACATAGAAACTACAGCACATTGTGCAATGGGCCAAACAGACTAGGTGCTCTGTTTCACAGGTGGCATTGATGTCAAACTCATATGTCTTTAACTGATCTGGATGCTCAAACTTAGAAGTACTGTCTATATACTTGCAGAAATTACATCTGCCACATTTTTTGTACTTTTTTCTATAGCTGACTTTATAGGGCCATGCTTTCTATCATTAAACTTAGGTTGACGTAACTGTCTCTTCAAAGATTTATAGTTTTTTAGTGAGTACTTATGGCTCACATCTATTAAACTACTAATACTCTTATCTAGTCTCAATATAAATACTCACATAAGGCAAGATGCCAAAGGAATTTACATTTAGTGTACAATATCAGCCTAGGCTTTTTTGACATAACTAGACATAGGCAATTCTACCAAAAGAACCTCATGATACCTCATGGCAAAGTATAATACTAAAGAAGTATTGCAGAAGCCATCACAAACAGAAGTGAAAATGAATCTAGTTCCAGTTGAGATCTGCCCTTTACTACATCATAAGTATAAATTGGGGTTACATGCAAATGTATGTTGCCATCTATGACATAACCCATGTACTCAGTAGGAAGTTTCAAGCTTCAGCATTACTGAGAACTTCCTATGTATTTTTGCCATAGAACAGTATACATTACAATGGTAATGTTCCTACACCT
>NC_056729.1:1927880584-1928055584 GCF_019279795.1 Protopterus annectens | reverse complement strand
ACTTTTTCTAGACACATTGCAAAATTAGCACTGTTGTTCTGCTGTCTGTTGTGCTTAAACAGTTTAAATAGCATTGCAATGTTGCACCTTGATAGTATTATATTGTTGTACAATCCTATTTTATTGACTGTATTGCACTGTTGCGCCTTGTTGTTTTGGTATTGTTGCTTACTGCTGGCAATATCTAAGATAATAATGCAGGGTCAGAGCTGGATCCAGCACTAGACGACTAAAGCAGTTGCCTAGGTCCCACTTGCTGTGAGGGGGCTGACGCTGGCTTGGAGGTGGCCTGCTGGTCAGGAGACTGTCAAATATACTTTTAACATTAATCACAAAAATAAAAAATATATATATATATATTGTTTCTAAGGGAGTTCTTTAAGAATGCCCCATGCGTCCTGCTCAAATTCTGTACCTTAGTTACAGGAATCAAGAGGCTGAATCCTCTACTCCATCCACCCAAGCTGGCAAAAATTGAATTTCATGTGCATTTCTTAAGGAATTGAGTTTCAGGTGTACTTTTCAAGGAATTGTGATCTCCAAGGGAAGAGAAGTTTACTGTTGCTCATGCTATCTGTTTACAATATGCAACTGTATTTTTAGCAAATGCTATCACTATTGTGGAAGAAAATTGGCGATTCTTGTTAGTAGCACAACAGATAGCATACTTGCTTTTGATCCAGAAGGCTGTGGGTTCTACTCCCACAGCATATAGAGGGAGTGTTGATACTATCCTGTACTTTAAGGGGGTGGGTGCTGCAGTCCTGAGTATATCCTCCTTTGGATGAAATACCTAGTAACTGTGGACCTTTAATCAGTTTACCATCAATTCCCTATTGCAATATTACCAGCTTAACAGTTTTTAATGTAACATAGGCAATTTATTCTTCAACAGCAATGAGTACTGAATTTGTAGACAAAATACTGAAATATAAAGTTGCTTGCTAGCAGCAACCTCTTCATTAGTTACAGAATATCATTAATGTGGAAATATTCAGATAACTTTTACTTTCACAGAGATTGTGCATATTAAATAATATTAGTAGATTGCAATGACAGACGTTTCAGTGGCTTTTTATGGTTAACATGTTCTAAGTTGGGCAGTTTTGACATTATTGGTTCATACATTTTGTTTAGTTGCTTACTGGAAAAATGTTCAAAACTACAAATTTAAAATGTGCCCTAACAAGTGTGCTGTATTAGACAAGGAATATAGTTTAACACAATCAGGAAGGTGAATCAAAGAACACATGCATGTTTACATGTTCCTAAAAATGAGTGCAATGGGCATATGATTTGAAAACAGCCCAAAGGTAAACTTTATCCACCACTGACCAGATGCATTTTCTTTGAATGTGTGTTTCAATGCCATTTCAATTAATGTGACTTTCAAGAGCAGACAAGTTTTAATGTTAAGTTTGCTTTCATTGTGAAACTGTATTGCTTTGCTTAGCAAAACTGTATCAGTGGTATTTGAAATAACATTTACCAGTAGCCACCTCAGCTGTTTTAAATTAAGTCCAAATATCTGCAAGCATTGTGGAAGTAAAGCAGAAATTAGTATGCACACTGAGAGTTTTGAACAGTGTTTAAGGTAACTTGGGAGAATATTTATGTATTTATTTACTTGTTTATTTATTCATTTGTTTATTTAACATGTGTTGACAGGGAAAGTATGACTGGGACAGAGCCTATTTTCAGCAGAGGCCTGGGGAGAAATGCTCCAGATGCATGTCTTTGAAATGAAATAGCCAAGTAATGGGACACTGGAATGGCTGGGGAGGGGGGCTGTCTATGCGGTAGCTGGAGTGGGTGTGTATAGGGGGACCCTGATCCATTACCCTGCCTAAGGCCCCATTTGACCACAATCTGGCTCTGTGCAGGGTTACCTGCTACTGATACTAGGTATATAAGAAACAAATTAACTTATTATCTTGGTTCGATTTTTAGCTAGTGTGCGGGGAGTGCCTTCTGTGTGGAGTCTGCATGTCCTCCCTGTGGGTCAAGTGGCACTCCAAATGACATGCGTGAATGGGTGTGCCTTCGTTGAAGGTTGGGCATCATGCTGGCATCTCGGCACTGTGAAAATCTACTGCCAATCATTAGCGGACCAGAGTTCCTCTGCGGTGACCCCTAACCAGGAAAAGCCGAAAGACAACAACAACATCTTGGTTAGTGACTGTATTTTTATCATTGGAGTTGTATTTCTGCCTGTTAGTGATTGCTGCAGTGTGAAATCATTTAAAGTTATTTGATGTATAGTACTGCACTGAAGAATGCAGGGTTACCTATGTGATATACTTTTAATACTTGGCTGACTACTGCACTGAAACCATTTGATTTATAGTTACTGCACTTGAAACCACTTAGATTATCTTTAGCTATAATAACTATTGCATTTACAGTCATTCAGTGAGACTATCTGTTGCTTGTTGCTTTTACTAGTTAGATAGATACCATATTAGCCTACTGGGTAAAGCTGTTTTATTTACATGTTCCACTAGTTACTTCTTATTATATTGGTAACTGGTTACCTACATATTTTTGTCACTTTTTTTGTCTTTTGAGCATGTGAATGCCACAACAGTCACAGCTCATATTCTGGTGTCCTTTACCTATATCCCATCTTTTTATCATTTTCTAGTCCAGGTGATTAGCCCCCTCTGTCTTAGTTATTTTATCTATCCTATTTTGTTATACCTGTTCACCTGCACTGACCAATGTGGAATCTCAGTCAGCCTTTGCTCCTTCTGTAGTCATCCAGATAGCACTAGGTACTTTGAGGTAGTATAGCAACTGCCTCACTCTTACTGAAAACGTTATTGTTACCTCATAATGATTCAAAATGTAAGAAATGTAAGCATTTATTAACTTGGAGGCTACCATCTCAACTGAGAACACATTCAATAAGAGTAACACACGTATACACACACACACACACACACACACACACACACACACACACACACACACACACACACACACACAAGCACTTCCACTAAACAAGCTTATGAGAACACTCCCTTAGCCTCCCAGGGTAAACACTAAGAAACCACATAGATTAGTTCACACAGCAGCACACTTACTTTCACCATTCATACACAAGGCCAGTGCCCGTATTTCTTAGATTAGCGAGGGTGCATACTTCAAACCCTTATGACCCACTGAGACTACTCATAGTTTTGTAATAGGTGCCTTCATTGTGAGGCATACAGACACCACCCTCAACAGACTGGATAAGAATATAGTGAAAGTTTGCTGTCTTTGTAGAGCCATGATCTAGCATGTAATAAGGACTGTTGGATCCCTCCATCCTTATAAATATGATTACAACTTGATAGGGCCTTACATGGGGGTGAAGGACCTTAGGTGTTCTGCCCAGCAGGGCATGCAGACAGATATGATTGAGTTTGTTATGTTTGTGTCTGAGGCAGGAAAGTCACTGGTCATGAGTAGTATTTTGCCATCACCTAGAGTCCATACCTCTCAACCTGCAGACATTGAAAATCTGGACAATGACTTTCTGAAACTAGGTACATCCAGCCGAAAATCTGAACAGCTATGCAGCTTAAAATCTGCATGCATAATATTATAAACCATCTGACTTTCCTTTGTATTATGTGAAATCACCACTCAGAAATACATGTTTAAAAAACTGAGAGTGACAACAAAATGAAAAGAGGCCAGGTGAGCAAACAGCAGCTGAAGAGGCTTAGGCAAACAGGAATGCAGAAATGCTGTAGCTCCATATTAAATAGGCTGGAATGGGCAGAACAGTTGACACAAAACAGTGACCTTCCATTGTCATATTATACTACATTAGGTTTATGTTATGTTATGTTGTTTTATGTTATGTTATGTTATATGTTATGTTTTGTTATGTTATGTGTTGGGGTATGTTTTGTTATGTTATGTTATGTTATGTTGTGTTGTGTTGTGTTGTGTTATATTATGTTATGTTATGGCTACTAATTTACAATGCATCTACCAGTCCATGTAGTACTGACTTCCTTTTAATATCTAGCCTTTTCTATGAAACAGCTAACCAAAAATAAAATATAGTTACTATAGCTTGACCAAGGATCAAATGCCTCACAACAAGCCCCAACAGCTTTAATGACTAGTAATGTCATAGCACAATTACCAACTTATGTTATGCTGACTTCATTTTAATATCTAGCCTTACCTATAGCACTGTCAATAAAAATGTTAATGTTAATAGATCCTGCAGTATGACTGATAATATAAAACTGACCAGCACAAAAATAGATTCACTTTAAAGGCACACATTCAATTAAAATATAAAAGCAAATTACACTTCAGCACAGAAGGGCACAGAGTATTATTACTTCTTTCAGAAAATTGTGCATATCAATTATTTCCAAAAATGGGCAAACTGCAAACATTTTCAAGTTACTCTTCATTATTTAAGAAAACAAATGGACAAATCTACTTAGACTTAATGGCAAAGCTGGCAGAGGAGAGCCAACCTACATATACTTGTTCTGATACTTTGGCATGTTAGAGAGGAATTAGGCACTGTTTATGCAAATACTGCAAAAAGCAGGGAGAACCTTTTGCTTATCAAGTGTGCTGCAGTGCAATGGGAACAAAGTCAGTCTTGTTAGTCAGAATGCTGGAAACTTGACAGTTAAAAAAAAATCCTTCTCTCAACACAATGATTAGAAGCAGTGACAAGAATCCTGGGTTATTCTTTTCAAAGCTTTGTCTCTTAATTGGCTTGCCTCTCTGCTCAGTGCTAGAAATTTCTTGCAGCCAAGTCATGGCTCTGTTGATACTGGGTAGCAGGCTGATGATATAGCCAGTCTTAGCTAACAGAAAGGGTAAAATTCAACTACTAAAAAAATGTAATTTAAGGAGGCTACTAAGAAAGTAGTGGCACCCTGTTATTTTAGTGAAAAAGTATTTTCTGAAAATATGGGACAGCTAACAGGTATGTCTAGAATGATGTTGATATTCAAAGACAAGACTTTGTGTTAGATTGGAATGAGATGGTTGATGAGATTTTCTGCTTTTCCAATGATGCTCTGAACCTGGCCAAGGCCTTTGGTACTGTTTCCCACTGAAGCATTACTGGCAGACTTGTAAGTCTAAATAAACATTTATTTCTGTTTATTTTGTTTATTTTGATAACTGAGTTAGCACCACTAGACTAGTGGCCATTTTAACAGGCTAACAAAGCTGGTATTTATACTAACAAGGAAAAATTCAGACAAGACATCAGGGAACTTTCCCTACTCTTTGTAGTAAGGGTAAGCATTTGTGTGTGACACAACAGACTTCCTGTTCCTGTTCCAGGTGTGGAGGTGGCCAGGAGAAACAGTGAAAAATGGCTGATTCAGCTTTTGCTGAATCTGGAATGAAAGTTGCTGAAACTGTAGTTGAAATGGTAGAATCACTACCAGAAGTTTTTTTTTTCTGATGGTGTGGGTGCATATAAAACAGTGACATTGCAGGAAAAGGAGATTATAGCTGAAACAGACAAAGATTTAGAGGAAAACTTTCAGAGGAGATTGTTTGAAGGAGTGACAGTGACCTCTGAAAACTGCATAATTACAACCCCCCAGTTGGGGGGGGGGGGTGCAGGATGATTATTTGGAAGAAATGGTAAACCAAATTGAACCAGAAAATGGAGCAGCAATTTCATGGAGTGACATCATAGAAAACAATAGAAGAAGGAGAAGGGGGAGAAGAGAGTGTGCCAGAAAAAGTTCCAGAGATAAAAACGTATGCACAAACTGCTGGAGTAGGAACTAAGAAGAAAGAAGAAATAAAAGAAACAAAAAAAGAAGCATACAGTACACATGTAAGCAGTAAAAAAGAAGAAACTTTGGACAGGTATGAGGTTTGGGACTATGTCATAGCACCTCTGGATCCAAAGCATAAGAGGTAAGAGCATTTATTTTAATAAAGAAACATTTTGTGACTTGATAATTGAGACTGGGCATGCCATAGACATTTTCTGGGTGCATATGAAGAAAAGAAAAATATTTATCAATGGTTAGAATATGTGGTGCAAGCTTTTTTTCAGACAAACAAACAAAAAAATGAATAATGATCCAGTTTAGAACTGAAGTTGAAGCAAAAGAACTGAAAGAATATTTGTTAACTATATTTAAGGAAGTAATGGACACTACAAAAATATGTGATGAAAGAGGACTATGGACTGGGGGGGTGGGAATGTGGAGTGATACTGAAAATGGAAAATGATAATGTTATGTGCATACCTAGTATTATTAATATTCATGGGTTTTGTGAAAGATAGGGGTCAACAAAAGACTTGTTATTTTTGTGGAAAAAATAATCATTTAGCTAATGAATATGATAAAAAGATGTTATTTATATGGTAAAACAGGGCATAATGCAAAAAAAGTGATTTAAAGTACAGAAAATGTGGCAAAACTTGTCATTCATCGCTAGAACATGAAATGAATGTGCAAGAAAATGAAAATAAAGTTATAAAAGAGTGTGTTATACAAGAAAATATACAAAATTATTTGACTGATAAAGAGGTTGTGCATGAAGTTAAAGAAAGTAACAAGTAAAAAGAAACACATGAGACAAGTGAGGAAGTAGCAGACTGGTGTACAGTAAGAAATAAAAAGAATTTGATGGAGAAAAGAGTTAAATAAGGGAAAATAAAATTCCAAATATAATGTTTAGAGAAAATAAGAAAGGAAATGGCTACATTTGTTGTATACTAACTGTTATTAAAAGCTGAAAATATTAGCTTTAAATGTGACCAGTATGAAAAATTGTAAGAGGAGAATACATATATTATAATAGTGTGATGCAGTAGAGGCACATATTATTGTTTTAGAAGATATCAGATTATTAATAGAGGAAGAAAGAACACAAACTGAAAAACTTTGGAATGGTGTAGTAGTTTGGAACACGGGGAAAGAAACGTGCTCAGGCATATGTATATTATGTCAAGAAGGCATTAAAATACTAGCTGAACCATAGTGGGACTAGAACAAATTACTTGAGATGGAAAAAAATATGTGTATAGAATTATAGCTTTCTATGCATATGCAACAAAAAAGAGCGAGAAATGATATTTACAAATATTATTGAATATGTTTGTGTAAATATGGACATTATAGTGGTATCTGATTTTAATTGTAATTGAAGAAAAAAATAAGAGCATTTGTGATAATTGAAGAAATAATAAGAGCATTTATGATGTTAAAATGGTTAAAGAAATTATGAGAAGTGGAAAGTTAAGTGTATGGGAAAATAAGCACTGGACCTGCAAAAGGAATGAAACTACAACGGAAATTGATTATTTTTAAATATCTGATAGTTTAAAAGTTTAAAAAAGGAATTGAATATGCTGGATTTTTGGATCATGTAGTTATATGGGTTAAAGTACAGGAGAATGAAGAATATATAAGAACAGAAAAATAAATAGTGAGAATTAATGAAAAGGAATTAGATTTAGAAGAGAAAAAAATAACATGAAATTATGCAAAAATCATATGACTATGAAGGAGTTTTATGAGAACTGGACTCATTGGTGGCCTAATTCTAAAGAGAATTCTAAAGATAAATATAAAATATGTTTTTAGAATGTATAAGGAAGAAAAGAAAAGGAGATGCAAGATATTAAGTCAAGAAATATCCAGAGACTTATTAGATAAGAAAAATTCATTTTATGAAAAAAAGAGAAATATATAAAATTAATCAAATTAAAAATAACTTGTTATATAAACAAAAATATTGTTAACAAAGAAAGAAAGAAGAGGAAGCACCACATATGAGTAAAATAATAAAAAGAAGGAAAAATAAGATAGTTAAACAGTAAGGAAGGTAAGCACATATGACAGCACGAAGGAATGTATGAAATAATTAAAGAATATGTATTGGAATTATTTGTTAAAAGAGGAGAAAATATAGAACAAGTTTATAAAGGTGAAAAGATAAATAAAGAAAGATAATGAGTATTTAGAACAAAAAATAACTATGAAAGAATTGAATGAATTTCTAAAATATATTAACATAAATTCTGCAACAGGACTGGATGGAATTGAATATGATATGTTTAAGACATGCAGGAGTGGGCTAAATAATTTTTATAGAAGTTATAAATGAATGGTTAGAAACTGGAATTAAAAAGAAAGAGATATGTACAGGATTTATAAAATTTATGTTTAAAAAAGGAAGTAATAAGGAGATAAAAATTTGGAGACCTGTAACACTGAATAATATGGACTATAAAATGTTTATGAGAATAATAACAAAAAGGTTACAAAAATGGATAGACTATATTACCAAAATGTATTCAGAAGAAAATGAAAAAAAAGTCAAGATTTATTATGGATAATAAGAGAAATAGCTGATGATATCTTAAATAAAAATGTAGAAGTGAAGGTTATAATATATGATATAAGTAAAGCCTATGATAATATAAATCATTATGGGGAATTTTGCAGGCATATAATGTAAGCAAAAAAAAAAATATTACAAGAAATAAAATCTGTTTATGAAAGGAACTATGTGAAACTAAATGGAAATGGTGGAACTGGGGAAGAAATACAAATAGAATGTGAAATAAAGCAGGGCTGCCCAGCTAATGGTGTAATTTTCTCATTAGCCATTAATATAATAGTGAAAGAAATTAATACAATGTCAAGTAACAGTGGATACAAAATGATGAAGGAAATACAATTTCCAGTAATGTATAATTATGTAGATGCCCTTGTACTGATTGTTAAAAATAAGGTATGGACAGAAGAAGTCGATTAAACATTAAGTGTAAATTATAAAAAAAATGGTTTAAGTATAAATAAGGAGAAAAGTAAAGGATTTGGTTTTGAAGGTATGATAGGAGGTATTGAGTTCAGTGAACAATATTGAGATATATTATGAATAATATTTGGAAGAAATTAACACAAACAACAATAATGGCGTAATCTGCTCAAAGAAGTAAAGGATATGAATAATTTTTGGAAATCATATAGATTTTCATATAGAAAAAGCACATTTGTTGAATATCACAGTAATAGGAAAAATAGCTTATGTTGGTAACATCTATATAATTCCTATTAAATATGAAAAGGAATTAATGATGGCTATATTTTCTTTTATATGAGGTCTAGACTGAATCCAGTAAAGAAAAGGATTCTATATATGAAAGAAGAGCAAGGAGGCTTGGGTTTAACAAACCCAATAGTATATGCAACATCTTTAATTTTATATAAGGTATTAAAAGAAATTACAAAGGAAAATAAATTGATAGAAATTATACTATATTATAAATACAAAGAATTGTGGGGAGGAATGGAAGTTGGGAGGAATGGAAGTTAAAGAAGAAGTAACAGCATTATGAATGAAGAAATGAAAGAGTACCAAAACAAAATTGTGTTATGGAAAATAAAAAAAAGAATATATGTGAGAAAAATAGAAAGGAATGGTACTTAAATATTATGAAATCATTTTATCGCATTGATCCATGGAAAGATTTAGAAATAGATAAGAAGAAAGTCATAATGATGAGATATAATAACTATAAAAAGATTAAATAATGTAATCATTTTTATGGAGATTGGCTATTAGAAAACTGCTGTTTAAGGCAAATATGCCATAGAAGAAAAAGGAAGATAGAATATATAATAAATGTGGGGAGATTAAGACTACTGAGCATATGTTTTTGAAATGTAAATGAGTTAGTAATTTGTGGAAAGAAATATGTAAACATAATAGAATGACAAGTTTGTTAAAATTTCAGCAAATAAATATGGACATAATAGAACTTGGTTATTATGGAGCATGAAAACAGGAAGAAGTGAAGAAAATGGACAGAGTAATATTTTATCTTTCATGGATTATATGGAACATGAGAATAAATGAAATCAAATACAATTAAAAATGGATGCTGACAAAGTTTCTGGAGAAAATAATGTTTTGTTTGTGGATAAAAGAGTCAGGAAAATGCTTAAATTGAAGTTTATAATGTACAGAGATTTGTAAATAGATGTAAATAATGCAAATATGTAAATTTGTAAATAATATGTAATGTATATCTCAATAAAAAAAACCCTACTCTTTTCTTAGGGAGAAGGTATTGTGTATTGTGCAATCATTCTCCAGTTTACATTCCAGGTGTGGAGGTAGCCTGGAGAGATCTGAGGAGCTGTGGTGAATGAAAACAAGTGTGAGAGGTTATATAGTATGGAACTGGTAGAATGTCTGCCAGTAATGAGAAAAAGTGAGTGAGAGTGGAGGAATTGTTTGTACTGGAGGGAATGAGGTATTGGAGCAGACCATATCAGCACAGGAGAAGGTAGTTGATTCAGAGGAGTTATTTCAACAGAAGCTGTTTGAAGAAGAAATGGAAAGTCAAAAGGAATGTACTATTACAACTCTTCAGTCTGGACTGTTGTGAGATGATTTCTTGGAGCAGATGATCAACCAAAGTGAGCCGGCAAATGAAGAAGCAGCATCGTGGAGTAACATAATGGAGAAAATAGAAGAACATGGTACAGGAAGTGAATCAAAGGAAAGGACATATGCACAAACCATGAAAGAAGGGGAAGAAGGAAAGGAAGAAATTAAATAAATGAAGAAAAGGTATACAGCCTGAATAAGCAGAAAAAGGAGTAAGTATTAGACAGGTATAAGGTATGGGACTACTTGACTGCATATTGTTACTGCAAAGGAGGTAAAAGATTTCATTATTCAAAAATAACAGTATATAGAAAATTTCAGAGGAAAATATGAGCAAAAAAGAATGTATATCCTTGGTCAAAGTATGTTAATCAATCATGTTTTAGACAAAAAAAAATACTGGTTCAATTTAGAACAGATGTGGAATCTTTGGATTTAAAAATACATTTGTTGACTGCAAAGAAGTAATGGGTACAACAAAGATTTATTATGAAAGTGGACTTTGGACTGGGGAATGGGAATGTCATGTTATTCTAAATATGGAAAATAATAATGTAAAGCATACACCAAGTGTCAGAAATGTGAAAGGTAATAGAGGTTTAGTAAGATATGGGGGCAACCGAAAACTTTTTTTTTCTGTGGAAAAGATGATAATTTAATTGATGAATGCAATTAAAAAGAAACATTTTATATGTGCAAAGGCAGGACATGAAGCAAAAAAATGTGAATTAAAATGTAAAAAAAAATGTGGCAATACTGAGCATGCATGATTAGAATGTGTCAATGACAGACATGTTGAAGCTGAAGAAAATATACAAGAACAGGAACAAGTTAAAATATAATTCAGGAAGATACAGATCTGAATGAGATAGATAATGATATAGAAAATAAAGTTAAAGAAAAAAAATAAAAGAGAGGAAAAATTAATGATACAGTTGAAGAAGAATATGTTAATTGGCAAACAGTTAAAGGAAGGAATAATTTGATAAGAAAAAGGGTTAATGAAAGAAAAGAAATATAAATGCATGTAATTTAAAGACATCAAGAAAGGTAAAGGATGAGATTTATTTATTTTTCTCTTTTTCTCTGTCTGTTTTGTTAAAAACTGAAACTATTAGCCTTAAATGTCAATTGTATAAAAAACATTAAGAGGAGAATAGGTGTACTAGAATGGTATACTTTGTTAGATGCTCATGTTATCATATTAGAAGATATTATATTATTAACAAAGGAAGAAAGAAGGCCAACAGGAAAAATGTGGAATAGATCAATTATATGGAATATGGGGAAAGAAATGTGTTCTGGTATATGTATATTATGCCAAGGGAACATCAAAATATTAGATGGGTTCACAGGTTCATAGTTTCATAGGTATGTACTAGGCTAATGGCCCTGGAGCCTTTACAAGCCTAACGCATAGGATTACCCTGGCATTGTGCCACCTGACCTTAATTCTGAGTATCTCTGTCAAGTAGAGCCACTGGAGTGATACATGGGGTGAATTTTCTATTTCAAATCCACTCATCAAGATTTCTCTTGAAGAAGGCCAGTGAGGTGTTCTGCTTGACATGTATGGGAAGCCTATTCCATAGCATGGACAGTCTCTGCATTATGAACCTGTCCCTCCAGCATGTTCTGTTGATTGTGGTAATGAGGTTGTGGTCTCTGGTGCATGTGGTGCAGAGGGATTGGGATTTCTTTAAATGTAGCATTTCTAACAGAGCTGGGTCAGACATGGCTTTGTAAGTCAAGCAGAGATGGCCTCTAAGTAGGTGATATGAGACAGAGAATAGTTGGAGTTTTTTGAGTCTGTTCATATAGGACAAGTGTTTAAGGCCTAGGATCCTCTTTGTGAGGAACTTTTGTGGCCTCTCCAGTTGTTTCAGGTGTCTAGTGAAGTACATGCCAAATGGGGCATTGTACTCGATGATTGACCTAATGAGGAAGAGTAGAGGGAGATGATGACCTCTTTCTTCCTGGATGCAAAACCCTTATTAATGTGATGTGCCACATAGAACGATTTTCTGACCACAGTGGCAATGTGGTGGTCAAAAGAGAGGTTGCTGTCAACCTGTGTTCTTAGATCTCTTATAACGCCTTCTGTGTTCAGTGGAATACCATCAGTGTGCTAATTCAAGGGAACCTGTTTTTTTCCAAGGGGGATGATGACACATTTTTTTGGCATTGAGCTTAAGGCCATGGTTCTGACACCAGTCGTTGGTCACATTGAGGCCTTTCTGTAAGATGTCAACATCACTTGGGGAGTTAATAATAGTTCCCAACTTGCAATCATCTATGAACTTTGTCAGCCAGAGTCCCTTCATGTTGGCCTGGACTTTAGAGAAGTAGATACCAAACAGGAGAGGACCCAGGACTGAACCCTGTGGGACTCCACTCATGTTTGGTTGACAGTCTGACTTGGAGTCAGCTACTTTCACACTGTGGGTTCTATCTGTGAGCCAGTTTACAACCCACCTAGTGATATAGGGGTTGATGCCTAGCTTAGTGAGTTTTCCTGTGATTCCTGACTGGGGAATGGTATCAAAGGCCTTGGCCAGATCAAGGTAGGCTGTATGAACCACCTTGCCTTCATCCACAGCTCTGGTGACTGACTCAAGCAAGTCAACCAAGTTGAGCAGGCATGATCTACCCTTCACAAAATCATTTCTGTAGGATCTAGAGTTTAGAGATTCCCTATATCCTTGTTTATTAGATCCATAATGATGTGTTCCATAGCTTGGCATATCAGACTCATCAGGCTAATGTGGCGATAGTTCCCGGGGTCTGTAGTCACTCCTCCCTTGTGGAGAGGGATGAATGTAGCAGTGTGCCATTTGGTAGGGACAAAGCCTAAGGTGAGGCTGTGATTGACCAAGGCACACAGGTGAGGTGCCAGTTCACTCTGTAGTTCATGTAGAACACAGCTAGGGATATTGTCAGGTCCCATAGAAGCTGTATTCCTGGCCTTGGACATTGCTGTTTTAACCTGTGCAGCAGTAATACTCGATGCCTAGCTGTCTACTGATATTGTGATTAGTCCTTTGGGGGGGAGGGGCAAAGCTGGCACTGAATCTGTTGGCCAGTGTATTGGCAATATCTGTTGGAGGTACCATTATGCAGTAGCTCGGAGCAAATATGGGCATTGCCGTGGAGGTTCTTTACATAACTATAGAAGGCCTTATGGTTGTCTTTACTATCTGCTGCAATTCTGTTTTCATAGCTAGCTTTAGAGGATTTGATGAGGGATCTCAACCTTTTGTAGAGGCTGATAATGGAGTTTTTCCAGTCGTGGGACTTCACCTGTGAGAATAATGGAATTGGGATGCATTTCTCTACTAGATTTAAGGTTGAATAAAAAAGTGTTTTAGAATTATAGCCATATATGCATGTGCTACAATAAAAATAAAGGAGTTATATTTTAACTTCTGAATTATGTACATATTAATATGGATATAATATCAATAGGAGACTTTAATTGTAATTTCAGAATAAACAAAAAAAAGGATGTGATGTTAAAATACTTAACAAGATTATGAAATGCGAAAAACTTATATGCATGGGGAAATAGACATTGGATTTAAAGAAAAAATGAGATTATGATGGAAACTGATTATTATTATTATTATGTTTTTGTATCAGTTTACAGATTGTACAACAAGGAATAAAAGCAACTGGATTTTATGATCATTTAGCAATATGAATAGTAGTGTATGAAAAGGAAAGATATATAAAAATAGGGAAAGGCTAAAAACACAGCATCAGACAGTAAAAGAACCACAAACACGGAAACTGTTGAAAAAAATGAATATGCAGACACCTTGTAATGTAAGCCCTTCTTAAAATCCACTAAACAGCCCACGCCTGATGCAAGCCAACAAAACACCAATAAGCGAACTTTCAGAAAAAAAAAAAAACAAGTGATGAAGACCTTTATTAGTTGTTTAAATAAAATAAAATAATAAAAGCTGCGTTTTGACTGGAACTCTAATACTGCTAAATTAAAAAGGCCTCGAAGCTTGCATGCTGTTATTAAAACTGTGTATGTACAGTGTGGATCCAAAGGCAAAACTCTAAAATTAATCTGCATCTTCAAAAACGGCTGTGTGCTGTCACAGGGATGGTGTGTGTTGAGGCTAAATAAGGCAATTAAGAATAAATGAGGATTAAACCCAAAAAGTAAAATGCGAGCAGCTCGGGTCTCCTCACCACAAAGGTGCCTGCCTCTGTGGACCCTGAAATTCTGCCTCTACTCAATCCACCAAGTGAAACCCCTGCCCTCAACAACCCCAGTCTAAGTACAAAAGCTATGATTGAAGAAACTCCAGCTTTATTCAGTTGCAAACCTATGATGAACCTATAAAAGATTAAATGCAAAAGAATTAGAGCAAGATGATAAAAAAGTAAGAGTGACATTATGGGAAAATCACATAGTTATGAGAGAATTTTATGAAAATTTGACAACCCGGTGGATTAGTTTTAAAGAAAAATATAAAACTTATTTTTTAGAATTTATTGAAAATAAGAAAAAGAAAGAAAAGAATATATCTAGGACTTTTGAGAGAAAGCTCGGTTCTCTGAAACCAAAACGGGTGAGCACACTTTTGCAATAGTGTGTTTTCACCAAAAATGCACTTTTGCTAAAGTGAGCTCAAAAAATAAAAACATGACAGAATGGCTGTTGCTGAGATCACAGTGCAGTGGGGATAGGGGAATATTCAACTGCCACTTGGTCGAAATCACAGAGCTCAAGATTCACAATGCTGAACTGCAATATTACAAACCATAATAATGAATATAGAGCTGCATTCATTACTATGAGTTTGGCATTGTGAATGTAGATTGTGGGGAGTGGGGAATTTCCCATTTTCCTCACTGTAGTGTGATCTTGGAATTGGTATATTTAAGTTGCAGGGGGTGTGGAGGGTGCAGTGGGGCTTGCCCCCCTGCAAAACACTCACATTAACATTGACTTTCAATTCTGTTGTGTTGTGAATGCGACCATCGAGGTTATGAGATCCAATATTATGTAGGGATCGGTGAGTACATTTTCGTAGTTTCGGTTCAGCATTGTGAATAAATACACAACTGCCATTCTGAATTGTGATAGTAAACCATTACAAGTAATAAGGGACAGATGCAGAGAGCTATTAAAAAATTAAACCATTTGTTAATTGAAATTGGCTTATCTATAAATACAGAAAAAGTAAAGGAGTCAGTTTAGTAGGAAGTATAAGAGGCATAAAATGTAATATGGAGGTTATAGATGTTTTAGGTATTATGTTCAGACAAAATGTGTATAAAGAAGAGCACTAGAAAACATTATTTAATGAACTAAAAGACATAACATCTTTTTGGAAAACATTTTGTTCTTCATATAGAAAGAAGGCTTATTTGATAAGTAGTATGATCTTCTTTTGGCTTTTCCCAGTTAGGGGTCACCACATGGATCACCTGTCTGCTCATGATTGGTGGTTGAGTTTTACGATGTTGAGTTGCCAGCCCAGCATCCAACCTTCCACAGAAGGCACACACGTGTATGCACTCACACCTAGGGTCAATTTAGAGTATCCAATCCACCCACAGCATGTCTTTGGGATGTGGGAGGAAACCGGAGCACCCGGAGGAAACCCACACGACCACAGGGACATGCAGACTTCACACAAAAGGAACCCCAGCTAAGGATCGAACCAGAGAACCTCTTGCTGTGAGTCAGCAATGCTAACCGCTGCACCACCATGGCCGCTCATTAGGAAGGATTGCATTATGAGAAATGTTTATATAGTTCCAACTAAATATGAAAATAAATTGATGAGTATATCATTTTCCTTTTGTGTGGGGTTCCAGACTGAATCCGGTTAAGTGAGAAGTTTTATACATGAAAAAAACCAAGGGGATTGGGTCTAATAAATCCAATTGTTCGTGCAGCATCAACAAATTTATACACAGCATTAAAATGTTATATAAAAGGATTTGAGGAAAACATTGTAAAAGGTTTAAAGAAGATATAAATGAAGAGATAAAAGAATATTGAAATAAAATTATAATAAAGAAATTGAAAATTAATAAGATTGAAAAGAATGGTATCAGAATGTTATGAAAGCTTTTTATTTTATAGATTCATGGAAAGACTTAGAAACTGGGAAAAATAATGCAATAGAAATGAAATTTAAATAATAGGAAAAGGTTCATGAATGTAATGATTTTCTATGGAGATTTTCTATAATATAGTTACCAGTTAAGGCAAATATGCCATACAGAGGTAAACAAAAATAGACTATGTCATGAATGTGGAGAGTATGACACAAGAGAACATGTTTTTCTGAAACGTATGACAGGTAAAGAATTATGGAATGAAGTATATAAATGTAATATCATTAAAGAAATTATAAAAGTGGAACAGTTAAATATGGACATGATTTAATCTGTTTTTATGGGGTTAAAAAACAAGAAAGTATAAAGAAAAATATTTCATGGACAAAATGGACTAAAAGAATAAATTAATTTCAATGGAAAATGGGTTTTGTCAAAGATTTTGGAAACAATACCATTTTGGTTCTGGAATAAAGGTGGAGGGGAGTGGTGAAGATATACTATATAAAATGTGAAAAGTTTGTAAGCATTTGAAAATAATGTAAATATGTACATAAGTATTATATATAAGACATGCATTTCAATAAAAAAATACTTATTAGGAGTGTACTTGTCCTTATCTAGTGCAGTGTCAGCTGAGAGAGAAGCACTCAAGGAGATACAAGATGGCAGATATCACAGAGGCAAATGGTGAAGCACTCAAGGAGATACAAGATGGCAGATATCACAGAGGCAAATGGTGCAGTGTTTGAGGTTCTACAAGCTTCTGAAGAGCTGTTTCAGCAACATTTGGTTGTTTCATTGGAAGCAAATTTCAAAATAATGATAAATGTGTTTGTGATGCACATGCACTGGCCCAGTAATCAAGGAGCCTTAATCCTCACAACTAGCACCAGTGAGGGATGTGCACACGGGGAAGGATAACAAGTACACATACAGTAAAGTAGAATTTCCCTTAAGAGCACACAAAGATCAAAGTCAGTCTGGGGCTGGTTTCTCCCTTTCACTCCAGATCCCAAATAAGACCCCCCACTGGCACAGATATATATATTTATTTTACATTTGTTGACCGGGATAGTCCGACTGGATACATGCCCATTTTCAGCGGAGGCCCAGGGAGAAAAGCTCCACACTATAATGTGATATATACAATACAACAGACAGCCAATTTATAGAATACAAGACTCACACTATTTATACATATTTTTCAATCAGAAAATAGCACTATATAAGTGTACGGCAGAAGAGAGAAGAAAGAATTATAAAACTCTTACTGTTAAGAGTTAGGTAGGAACGAGCAGGTCAAGAGGTAAAAGGTAAGTGGTGGCAAGAAGATGTGAGGGGAAGAGGGGTTTTGAGAGGAAAACAGGGCAGGAGGAAGAGATGAATAGTAAGCTGATAAAGGGATGGTGAGAGAGGTGTAAAGAGACAAGATCAAGATCTTAGACAAGCGGTCAAGCTAAAACATCCAGCACCCTCTCTGTCCAACCAGTGCTTCGTGTCCCTGCCCAAGTAGCTGACACACACACACACTTTAAGATTTGATTTAGATACAAACACACAGACACTCATGGGGAATGCTGGCACAGATTCTCCAGCTATACCCCCTTTCTGCTCAGACTATAAGGTAATACCAACTGCCACCAACCACTAATATCAGCTACTATAAGATCCTTCCCAAAGAGTGACCACTTTCAATGTGTAATATTACTGTCATCCAAATAGTAAGTGTGACTGAGCAGCAAGACTATTGGAGTGGCTTGCACAGTATCGACAAATACATGCAAGTACTCTCTAAGAGCTTAAATTATCTCTATACATAACAGCCACAGTTGAACGGTTTAAAATATTTAATAATACATAATAAAAACACAAGGCAATACTTATTACTTCAACATAAAAACATTACAGAGTTCAGAAATCACAGGAAAATGCTTTAAACGAATATGGTCTGATATATAGAAAACAGCTAGACAAATATGGCTATATTCTGTCTATCTCTAAAAGAAATACTAAGTTCTAAATAAACCACTTACATACAGAGCAAGCAAGTGCTGGTGAGTGTTGTCAGCTTCAGACAAAATCCAAAATGCTCAATATTTCTCTCTGAGAAAGTCTTAAATTGATAACACCCAGTACTGCTGAGTCATTTCACATTACATCATTTTTATCACTTCTCCTTTAGTTCCCAGGCTAACAGAACTCAAAATTTTAACATTTCTTTGATATTGCAGCTGCCAGGAAACCACAGCAATAAAATACATTTTACACGTAAAACCTTAGTAATTATCTCTTAAGTTAAGACAATAGAAAGAATTTCCAGCCGAGACATCCTGTATCTGAGCTTGAGATCAAACAGTCATAGAATACTTTACTTATCAGCTTTCTTCCGGCAGGGTGCACTGTGGCTACATTTTTGAACCTCAGTACAACATATACATTAATCATAGCATATAATTCACTTTACATGTATAAAACAAGCCTGTCAATCATATTAATATTTACAATGCATAGAATTATTTATAAAATTCTATCTTGCTGGGCCGGCAGCATTTCAGTTATTCACATCCCCTTTTCCAAGAACTCAAGCTAGTTTTTCAGGTGTCCCTTGAGAAATGTTGCTTGAGAGGGTTGAGTCTATCTGGGTATACCTTACCCCATTCTCTGTATTGAGAGCACATCTGCATTGGCATTGCTAATACCACTGTGGTACTGAACTGACATATTATATGCTTGCAGCCCTAGGCTCCACCTTAGTAATTTGTCATTGTTCTGGCTGGCTCGGTGTAACCATGTTAGGGGATTGTGATCTGTAACTATAGTGAGTTTTCTTCCATGCAGATAAGGATGAAGTTTCTGCAGTGCCCACACTATGGCTAGACATTCCTTTTCTACAGCTGCATAGTATTCCTCCCTGGGTTAAAGGCTATGACAGAAAAAACACTGGGTCCTCTTCTCCCTCTGAAGAAATCTGGCTAAGTACAGCCCCCACCCCATGGTTATAAGCATCCACCTGCACAACAAATTATTTGCTGTAATCTGGACTAGCTAATACAGGGGTCCTCCCAAAGCTTCTTTTTACTTCTGGAATGCCTGCTTATATGCTATGGTCCACAATACCTTATCTGGTTTGTTTTTCTTTGTCAGGTCTGTGAAGAGAGCAGCTACAGTACTATAACTGGGGACGAACTTTCTGTAGTACCCTGCTATCCCTAACAATGCCCTCACTTGTTTTTTGATAACAGGTGCAGACCATGTCTGAATGGCTTCCACTTTGACAAGTTCCAGCATTATCTTACTACTCCCCACTCTATGTCCCAGGTAGAAGACCTGTGCCATACCCACCTGACATTTTCTCAGCTTAATGATCAACCCTGCCCTCTGTAGTCTGCCCAGCACCTCCCTGACATGTTGAAGGTGCTCTAGCCAAGAATGGATGTAGATGGCAATATCATCTAGGTAAGCAAGGTCAAATCCTCCTGCTCCTGCTAGGATATGATCTACCAGCCTCTGAAAAGTTGCTGGTCCATTTTTCAATCCAAAGGGCATCTTTGTGAACTCATACAAGCCAAAAGGAGTCACAAAGGCTGACCTCTTTCTAGCACTGGGAGGTAAGGGCATCTGCTAGTAACCCTTGATAAGATCAGTGATGGTAAGATACTTAGCCCCATCCAGCTGCTCTAGGGCTTCATCTGTCCTAGGCATGGGGTACGCATCTGACTCTGTGTGACTATTTAATTTCCTGTAGTCCACACAGAGCCTGATGCTGCCATCCTTCTTTCACACCAGAACCACTGGGGAGACCCAGGGACTGTTGGACTCCTGAATTACCCCTAGTTCCAGCATTTCCCGTATCTCCTCCCTCAGAGTCTGTTTGACTCTCTCAGGCATCCTATAAAGAGCCTGCCTAATAGGCCTTTGGAGTCCTGTATCTATCCACCTAGTGCTGAACCAGGTAGGTCCACCGTGGTTTCCCAGGGAACATGTTCCCAAACTCCTGTAACACTGCTGAGATTTCTTGTACCTGGGTAGGACATAGCTTCTGAGATTGCTACCCCTTTCATTGAGGTGTCACTCCAAGCCTCACTGAGGAGATCAGTCAGCAGATCTCCCTCAGACCCCTCCTGGAGTCCACTGCAAATACTCAGCACAAGGGCCTCCCTGTCATGGTAAGGTTTCATCATGTTAGCATGGTACAATTTGGCCCCTGCCTCCAATCTAGCAGATCTACCATATAGTTAACATCACTGACCTTCCTTACCACCTTGTAGGGTCCCTCCCAGGCTGCTTGCAGCTTGTTGTGTCTGACAGGAATGAGAACCATTACCAGCTACCCTACTGCATACTCTCTAGCTCAGGCATTCCTGTCATACCAGACCTTTTCTGCTGTTGGGCTTCTGCCGTGTTTTCCTGGGCCAAGCCCAGGAGTACCCTGAACCTTGTCCTGAGGTTTAGGACATATGCCAAAACAGACTCCTTGTGAGATTCACACTCACCTTCCCACTCATCTCAAATTAAATCTAGAGGTCCTCCCACTCGATGCTGATACAGCAACTCAAAGGGTGAAAAACCCATAGATTCCTGGTGGAACCTCTCTGTAAGCAAACAACAGATGGAGAAAATATTTGTCTCACTCCCTCTTAAACTGGTCTGCAAATGCCCATAGCATGGACTTGAGTGTAGGGTTTAACCTCTCAGCAGCACCATTTGTCTGGGGATGGTAGATGGTGGTCTTTGGGTGCTTAACCCCATAGCACTTCCAAAGACAAGCAAGCAGGTCTGACATGAAATTGGCACCTCTGTCATTCATTATTTCTTTTGGGAAACTTACCCTGCAGAAAATCTTTAACAAAGCATTTGCCACCTTTTCTGCCTCAATGGAGGCCAAAGCCACTGCCTCAGGGTATCTTGTAGCATAATCTACTACTATTAGGATATACTTTTCCCTGTGGAACTTGGGGTACTCAGATGCCCCACAATATCTATTGTTACCCTCTGAAATGGCTGCTCAATCACAGGCAAAGGCATTAAAGGAGTTCTCACCTTGTCTCCTGCCTTGCCTACCTTTTGGCACTGCTCACAGGTCCTGCAGTACCCTGTTACATCTCTGTAAATTCCAGGCCAATAGAAGTAATGCATAATATGTATCTTTGTACATTTTATGACCATATGACCTGCAAAGGTAATATCCTGGGCTTGGGCTAGAAGTGCCAGATGGTAGGCTCTAGGCACTACCAACTGCTGTATTATCTCACCTTCTAGCCCTCCCTCAGGGGTTCACTCTCTATACAGTAACTTTTTGTCCCAGTATACAGAATTCCCTTTCCCTTGAGAATCAGTTGCCTCACTAGCTACCTGCCTCAGGCCTTGCAATGTAGGGTCTGAGAGCTGAGCCTGTCTCAACTCTCTCTTTTTAACCCTTCCCAGCTCCCATTGCACAGGAAGTCTGGCATCCTCTGACAGTGGCGCCTCACTGTCAGCCTGGGTACAGCTACCCACCTCTACCTTTGCAGTCACTCTGTCTAATGAAACATCAGTACCCACAAGTAGCTATGGCTCCTCTTCAGTCTCACTACTACAGAGTAGCTCCCTCTCTGAAGTAACCACCTCACCAGTCCTGTTTGAAGGTATGTGGTCTGACTGGGTCTCCCCCAGGCTACCAGACCCACATGCTTGTCTCCAAGTCTGACTATGTGTAGCTGCATAAACCCATGGTACTGCCTCATCAAAATCAGGACATCTGCAGGATGGTAGTTTGGTACTCCTGCTGTCTCAAGACAACCTACTATTGACATTTTGTCTTTCACTTACTGGCTCCCTCACCTTTTGTTCCCCACCTTACCTCTGTAGACATCTATATGCCACAGGGCCCCACTGGTTGCATTCATAACATTTAACCCCAGGTCCCGGATGTGTACCTGGACTAGTGGCTTCCCCTACTACTGTCAGATTCTGTTGGGGCAGTCTGGGCTGCCCACCATGGGTACCTTTAGACCCATGAGCAGCACTGGGTTTCCCTTTCCTGTGCAGTGATGCCCTGCTTGCTAGGTATAGGTCTTCCTTCTTCCTCAACTCATCTGAAGTAGCACATTGTCTGTCAGCTAACCAGATCCTCATGTCCTCAGGCAAAGTGCTAAGGGCTTGTTCCCTCACCAAAATGTCTGCCAGCCCGATAAAAGTGGTGACCTGACATCCAGTCACCCACCTATGAAAATAAGTGCTTAGTTCAGCAACATATTCACACGCACTTTTATCTGCCTTGCATCTATGCTCATGAAACTTTTTCCTATAAGCTTCAGGTGTTAGCTTAATAAATTCTAGCAAACAATTCTTAACAGCAGTATAATCAAAAAATTCAAGATCAGATAATTTCAACAGCCCAGTTACAGCTTTACCATGGAGTAGGGGGGGGGGGGCAGGAACTGTACCCAGAGCTTTTGGTCAACATCATACTGTTTTACATATCCTCTCAAACATATGAATGAAACTATCAAAATTACCCCCCTCTGTAAACTGTGGAAGAAATTGACTGACCTTTTCTGCTTCTGGAATCCCATTACTCCATTCTTCATTACCTCCATGACTCTGGCAAAGAGTCAGCATTTCCTTTTCGAGCAGCCTCTGCCTCTCCTTTTCCTCAGCTTCCAGGCATAGCAGTTTCTCTATTCTATCTATTTGTAAGAGAAATACTAAGTTCTAAATAAACTACTTACATATAGAGCAAGCAAGTGCTGGTGAGTGTTTTCAGCTTCAGACAAAATCCATAATGCTCAAGCCTTCTCTCTGAGAAAGTCTTAAATGGATAACACCCAGTACTGCTGAGTCATTTCATATTACATCATTTTTATCACTTCTCTTTTAGATCCTGGGATAACAAAAACTTAAAATTTTAACATTTCTTTGATCTTGCAGCTGCCAGAAAACCACAACAATAAAAGATACCCTACGTGTAAAACTTTAGTAATTATCTCTTAAGTTAAGACAATAGAACAAATTTCCAGCCCAGCCATTCTGTCTCTGAGCTTGAGATCAAACAGTCATACAATGCTTTACTTATCAGCTTTCTTCCAGCAAGGTGCACTGTGGTTACATTTTTGAAGCTCAGTACAACATATAGTTTAATCATAGCATATAGTTTTCTTTACATTTGTAAAACAAGCCTGTGGATCATATTAAGATTTACAATGACATAGAATTATTTATAAAATTCTATCTGGCTGAGCTGGCAGTCCCTCTGTTTTTTCACAGTGTTATTAACACCCTCCAGGTGGGAGGGTTGTGGAGTGATATTTTGGGTGAGTTGCAGTTGCAGAGTGAGATAAAAAGTAGAAATGATGTTTCATGGGGTGAAATTATGGACAAAATCCACCTGGAGGGATCAGAAGCCATGTTAAAAGAAGATTGCTGGAAAAAATAAATAATTTCCTGAGAATGATAAGAAAAATGCAGGGGAAAGTGATAAGAGCTGAACAGAGGAAAGGAAATGGCAACAAGCAAAGGAAATTCATGGTAAGAATTCAGAACAAAGAAGAAAAAGAAATGGGCAGGTATGACATCTGAGATAATTTAATAGTCCCACTGAGAGTGAACGTTATGAGGTAAGACTTTATTCTTGTTCATAAAGAGGCATTTTGTGACATTATTTTTGAGAATGGTCTGTTCTAGAAAGTTTTTCTTTTTGGAGGAGCATGGGAAGAAAAAAAAGCTGTAATCCATGGAACTGTTATGTGGTGAAAGCATGTCACAAAGAAACAAAAAAAACAGAATATGTGTTCAACTTTGAACAGAAGTTGAAAAAGAGTCTATAAAGAGACATTCAAGCAAACTTTGTAAAGAAGTTATGCACATTAGTAGAGTGTACGATAACATAGGATTATGGACTGGTGGATGAGACTGTTATATTGTACTGAAAATGGAGAAAGAAAAATTGCACATATCCTTAGTATGATAAATGTAGAGGGTAACAGGAGTGTTGTAAAATATTGGAGACAACCTAAAACATGTTTTTATCTAAGAAAAAGATCATTTGATAAGCAACTGTGATAAAAGGAAATGTTATATTTCTGGGGAATCAGGTCATGATACAAAAAGTGTGAATTTAAATGTTATAAAAGTAACAAATTAAGCACTTATGGATGGTTTGTAATCTAGAAAAAAAAGGAAGAACGAGAAAAAAGTGAGGAAAGTATACAGAGAGAAGAAACAGTGTGGTGCAATAAAAGATGAAGAATAATGTAATCAAGATTTGGGGAAATAAAGATAAGAATAAAGAAAAACATGAAATAGAAGAAGGTTCTGAAATAAGTGATAAGGACAATATAAATTGGAAAGCAGTGAAAAGTAAAAAGTATTCTATTAGCAAAAGAGTAAGAAACAGCAAAAGAAACTTTAAAGATATTAGTGTAAATGATAAAAAAGAAAGGAAATGGATAATGCAAATGAGATGGCTACTTCAAATTTGCATAATAAATACATAAATACATAAATAAATAAATAATTTACATAATGACATAGACATGATGACACTTTTATAGTTCTGTCAGTAAATATAAATAATATTAAAAATATAAATTAAAGAATAGGTATCGTAAATTGAAGTAGTAAGTGTGATGTTGATATAATGATATCGGAAGATGTAAAGTTTTTGACAGAAGAAGAGAGATTACAAACAAAGAAACTTTGGGGAGGAGATACAATTTGGAACCGAGGAAAAGAACTGTGCTCAGGCATAACTGTACTTTGTTGGAAGTCAGTGACAATGTATAACATTGGTAATGATGGGAAGATTGTAGATCTCAGATGGCATAATCAGGTATGCCTATGTTATAAGTAAAGAAAGAGAACATTTATTTCATAAAATTCTGGATTATGGATTAATTAATAGGAATATAATAACTGGAGATTTTAACTGTAATTTGAAATGAAAAAAAGAGGAGATAGAAGAAGACAGGAAATGATGTTAAGAAAATTTTTGAAGTTATAAAATGTGCAATATAAAGATTTGGAATAATAATGTATGGACATGTAGTTGAGGTGTATCCAAGATGGAAATAGATTTTTTCATTATATCACAGGGTTTAAATATAGCTGAATGCGAGACACTTTTAACAGGCTTTTCAGTTGATTCAGTTATATGGATAGAAACACAAGAAAATAAGGAGTATATCAGAATGGGGAAAGGAATAAAAAGAATACACGAGAAAATATGGGAAGAGAATGGAAAGAAAATAACTATGTGGTTATGGAAATATCACATTTCCACTAGAGGGTGCTACGTGTGGTAAGTAGCTTTTAAAGATTTTTTTTAGAATGGCAGTCAAACATAAGAAATGTGGAAAAGCTAATTATAAAACTTATTTATAGGATTTGGAAAGGAATGATCGAGAATATTATGTGATAGAACAGAGAATTTTTGAAAAGAACCAGGAGAAAATTAAATAGTTATTATTTAAGTGAATATATCGCTTACAAGATATAAGTGAAAAGATCAGCTTATTTGGGTAGTATATTTCAAGAAAATACTAGTATAGTGAGAGAAATGAAAGATGATAGAGGACAGGTAAGAAGATCTTAAGAACAAATTAAGAATATCATAATAAATTATATAAAGAAAACATTTCAAAATAGAAAGTACACAAAAAAAAGGAATGGCATGTTAAAAATAACAGAACAAAAATAAAGAATTGGAAATTGCAATTTCCTTAATGTGTTAGATACACTACTTGGGCAAGTTAATTTTTCTGTCAGTTTTAGGACTAGATTGAATAGGATACCAGATTTATAAGAATTTTACAGATTGGCAGGGAAAACACTTCTTAAATATTATGAATGATTAGTTAAATGAGAGTTGTATTTATAAAGATTTATGCAGTAGTATACTTAAATGTAGATGAAAAAGGAATATGAAAATAAAATTGAAAATTGGAGGCCTATAGTATTGAACAATACAGATTATAAGATTTTTATAAAACTGATTCAGAATAGAATGCAAATTAAAATTAAAAGTATTATGGAGAATAATGTGTATAGTTTAAAGGGAAAAGAATGGCAGGAATTATTATTCATAGTAAATTAAACTGTGGATGATATTGTAAACAAAACCAATGAGACCAAGGTCATGATAGGAAATTTACATAAAGCATTTGTTACAGTACAACATGAACTTTTGTAGACAAGTATGAATGAGTATAACACTGGTAAGAAAATTAAGAATTTATGTTATTCTGCATACAATAAACATAAAGAAAGAACTTTAGTGAATGGGTGGTTAAGCAAAGAAATAGATATAAGGAATGGTGTGTGTCAGAGATGTCCTGTGAGTAACATATGCATATGGAAGGTGCTACTTATATTACTAATAAAAGGAAAAAAATCCAGTTATGTTTACTTATGCAAATGTTATTATATCAATGTTGAAATATAATAGGCACAACTTTAAATAAAGAAAAAAGCAAAAGACTGGGTGATAGAGTAAAGATAAGAGAAGTATTTTTTTCAATGAAAGAAATCTCTGTGCTATGAATACCATTTTGGGGTAAAAATTTAAGTGATGAACAATGGAATAGGATACTAGATGAAATAAAGGAGCTTTTTTGTTTTTGGGAAAGATACAAGCTATAATTTAATAAAAAACATTTATTTGACTAATTCAGTTATAATGGGAAAGATTGCATATTTAGCTAGCATCTTTATTTCCTCAACAATCTATGAAAAATAAATATTCCAACTATTTTTTTTCTTTTATATGAGCTCGAGATAAAACGACGGAAAATAAGAGAGAATGGAAAGTAAACAAAAAATCCAGAACAATTTAGGGAAGAATTTATAAAATAAATTACTAGTAATGAATTGTTTAAAGTTCTTAGGAAATCAAATGCTGATTCAGTATTAGGCCCTGATGGTATAAGGTATGGAACGTGCAAGAAATTAATGGATTGATAAAGATAGTATTTTACAAATGTACTGAATGAATAGCTGAATTAAGGGTTTGCTTATGAAGAGTTATATAGTGGGATTTAAAATTTAAATGGAACAAAGATGAGAAGAATTAAATAAAAAAGGGAGACCTACCACACTAATAACACAGATTATAATTTTTTTATGAGAATAATACAGAATAAAATGGAATGGAAGGATGAGAAACATTATGGAATACATTATATATGGTGTAAAAGGGAAGGGGTATCAAGATTTTGTATTGGTTATGAGAGAAATTGTGGACAATATTGTAAGCAAAGGGGATGTTGTAAAATGTATAGTAGACAATATTAGCAAGGTATTTGATAAAGTAAAACATGATGCTTTATGGGATGTTATTGTGAAGTATGGAACAGGCAATGGAATTATGAGAGTGTGTATGCCAGTATATATGAGATTGTTAGTAAATAGGTGGCTGAGTAAAGAGATATGCATGAAGCATGGTATAAGACAAGGATGTCCCATAAGTAGAATTTTGTTTGCATTGGTCATGAATACGATAGCGAGTGAGGTAGATAATATAAAGATGTTAGATATGTGATTCAAAGAGGATGATGATTCCAATAGCTTTGACATACACAGGCAATATAGATGTAGTTGCTAAGAACAAAATATGAATGAGGGGAATGTTGGTTTGTCTGAATGGATGTTTAAAGGAAATGGGAATAAGCTTGAATAAAGATACAAGTAAGAGTTTGGATGATGCGGTGAAAACTGGAGTGTATTTTTCAATGGAGGTAATGCCTTTGTTGGGATAACATTTGGGAAAAATTATGTAGTTATGATGAAATGGGAGGGTATGATTAAAAAAATGAAAGATATATGTCTTCTGTGGAGGATATATAGATTAGCATGCAAAAAAAAAAAAAAGATTTATCTGGTGAATTCTGTATTAATAGTAAAATAGCAAATATGTCAAATGTTTATATGATCCCAGAAAAACATGACAAGGAAATTGTGCAATTGGTGTTTTCTTTCATATGAGGTTCAAGATTAAACATAGTGAAAGGAGATGTGTCATATATGAGTGAAGATTAAGGGGAGTGAGTTTACTATATCCAGTTGTTTTTCTGCTTCTTTAAAGTTATATAGAGTTTTAAAGTGTGTAAAGGAAGAGAATGAGATGTTAATAGTGAGACTTTAAATATAAATACACAAAGTTCTGGGAGATGATGTAAATAAGAAACAGAGAAAAAAATGTAAATTAAGAAATTAAAAATTATCAAGAAAAATACTTACAAAGAAAGTGAAAATTGATGAAATTGAGAAAGATAGAATGATGCGGTATAATACTGTGATGAAACATTATTATTATGCAAATCCATGGGAAACTTTACTGGACAAAGTTATTAAAACCATTAAAGTAAGGAAAAGGCGATGTAGCAAGAATGTGGAGTGCCAGGATTTCCTATGGAGATTGATAATAAATAAGTTATTAGTAAAGGGAAATATGTCACATAAAAAGAAAGTTGAAAAAGTGCTTACAGCAGAGAGTTTTGTTAATGTAAAAGAGTGATAAAACTCTGAAAAAAAGGTGTGCGAAGAAACATTTGTGAGAATATTAATGTCATAAACAATATAGATTTGAATGTGATTATCAATGGATATTTTAGGAACAAAAGAACGAATATGTGAGAAGAACAGACAGATTTGTTTTATGTGATATGGGTATTTAGTATAAAAGACTGAATGAAAATGTTGTGTAATAGGAAATGACAGATATATTGCAAAAAAATTAGACTGTGGTTGTGGAAGAAGGACTGGGGTCATTTATGGAAAAATAACAATTAGCATTTTATAAAAAAGAAAATGGACATATACATATATGTGCCTGCAAATATGTACATTTTATTTAATGTAGATATGTAAATGTTGTTTTTATGTTGTGTTAAATAAAGGACCCATAAGCTTTATGATAGGTGCCATGCGATTCTTTCCTTCCACCTGAGCTACCATCAACTCCAGTAGATGGGGCCTCCATTTAACATCTCATCTAAAGGATGACTCACTCAGGAGTGTGGCTCTCCCTTAATGCTGCACCGTAGTGTCATTAATCTAGTCAGCTGGAATGGGAACAGATCTCACAGCTTTTTGGTCTTCCATAACCAAAGGTGAGTATGCTACCTGATGTGCCACTGAGACTGCACATAATATCATGTTTTCAGTTAAATTCTTTTTATTTTCATTGCATCACTATGGTCAGAAAACATGCTAGGTGCAAAGATGTCCTTTGTTGTTGCATGGTTTAAATCATGTTTTAAATTATACTTTACCTAACCAGATTTATTCTGAACATTTTAACATAGCTTGCTATGTACACAGAGCCTCCACTATCTCCTTCATTAGAATGACACTTAATGCCATTAATCTACACAGCCTCTTTGGTATAGACAGATAAAGTCCTGACTACAGCCCAGATGAGTTTGAATTGTAGCTGGGGCACCTGGTGATCAAGGCTGGAGAAGAACTGAAGTGAGTAGCTGATGTCAACTCATCCATTTAGAGGAGAGTAAGTAAGGGCAATTGTCACCCAATTACCAACATGCAAGGGGAGGCTAATATGGCAACAAAATGCCTGATTCTGGGACACTGGTTAGGCTTTCCCAGGACATCAATGGTAGTCATCATTATCATGTGAGTGGACAGAAGAATATCCATAGGGTGGCTGTTGAACGGCCTTGTCATGATATAGCTGCTCATGTTACTCACAAAGAGAGGAGTAAGGAACCTGTTTGGCAGCTTCTTTATTGCCAGGATCTCAACATGTGCACATATAACCTCCATGACTCTCTGATTGACAGACTGATACTATAGAAAACCCGCAGATATGGCCAGTGCAATGGCCCAAAACTCCTAAATGATGTGAACCAAAAAAAAAAAAGGAGCCAGCACAAATCGGTGTGGAAAAATATATTATAGCTCATATGTAGTGTATTAAAAATACACAAAAACATCATATTCACCAAACAAATCAGGCCGGTTTCAGCAATGCTGCCTTCCTCAGTGAACAAAAACAATATGACAAAAATTCCCTCCAACAAAACCTTATATACATATAGGAATCAATTAACAATTAAACAATTATTATAAACTAAATAATACCACAAGCCTCCCAAGGAATCAACAGTCAAACGAAGAGAGAATCAAGCTGAAACAAAAAACTGTTGAAATCACCATGAAACGAACAGGAATCCGTACTGAAATATCCAGTCTTTTATTAGGCAATAAAAATAGAAGATGAGCGCTTTCACGTGCCACCTGCACGCTTCTTCAGATCTAACATTGTAAATTTCCAAAGCCTTTATATATCAGAATCAATCGTCTTAATTGAACCAATAAAACAATTTAGAATACAAAATCCTTTGGCACCCAGCACTAAAGAAATTTAAAGTGCTAGTCCACATTTATCAACATGACTCTACAAACAGCTTATAATCTATAAACAGTGACTCAAACATGCTCATCCAAAATAACTACATCATAGCGAGTAAAAATTAGAACATCATAAAACTATTCTAACGAACATAAATAAAATGTGTATGAAAAATATATATACTTATAAATTAAACCAAAAACAGATTATATGACAACTGTTATAAAAACATCTAGCATGAAAACATATCAAATTGCTAGTATAATAATATTCAAATCAGGATGTGACATATATCCTAGTATGACTTAAATTGATGTCATATTAATCTTATAAACAACTAAGACTAAGATCATAAAGACTAATAACCTACTCGTAACAAGGAGCATAAAAATGGACATAGTACACAAGCCTACACTAAATGCTGAGATGTAAACATTATAAGCAGTAAAAGCGTGTGCAATCAAAGCAATATATACATATGTTTACTAAATATGGCTTAAGAATACATCTTAAGCCAAAATATCATACTTAACAAGGTAGTCAGAAGACTACAATTCAAAAATGCGTATTACTAAACATAATATATTAATAAACATTAATAGGTTCTATCTATGGACTCCATCTTCTAACACAGGTTTTAAAGAAACATAATGATTCAAACCTGGTGGTAAATGTGCCCCTGACCTAAAAATCCACGTTAGTTCAAGTCTGGCCAAATAATTCAAATTGTCACCTTGTCTCAGACTCGGTGCAACCACTTGTAGAACCCTGAAATTAAAACTATGATCAGTATATACATTAACATGTCTAGCTAGGGCGTTCAGCTCATTCTTTTTTCTAATATCGTAAATGTGGTTATAGATCCTCTCTTTGAATCTTCTTTTTGTTAAACCTATATAGAACACATCACATTGTGAACATGTAGCCAAATATACCAGATTCGTTGTGTTACAATCTGCATAAAATCTTGGTTCAAACTTGGAAAAACCAAGAGGATGTTGAAATACTTGTGTTACTGTGATATATTGACACATGTTACAACTCCCACTGGGAAAACTCCCTTTGTCTGGTCGGTCTAGCCGAAGGACATGTCTGATCTTGTTATCATCACGGCTAAAATTAGCTTAAGATTGTCACAGTTCTTAAATACAAATCGAGGTCTATCACCCACTGTGCTTCTAATGGGATCGTCCATAGTCAGGACATTCCAATGCCTACCAATAATTTTCTTAAGTTCTATGACATCATTGGTATATTTCATTGTGTATCTCAACTTATTATTGTCACGAGATCTATACTGTGAAAAATGTGAAGTGCACTGAGACTGTTGGATGTTATTATTTAAACCCTCTATATGTTCTGTAGTAAAATCAAGCAATCCTAGGGTTGTGTTTTTTATAGATCTGACCAAACTGTGATCATATCCCCTGTCTAAAAATAGTTGTTCCATGTCATCAGCCTCCTTCAACAAACTAGCATTGTCTCTACATAATCTAGTTAATCTAATAAATTGGCTTTTAATGATGCCCGGAAACATATGTCTGGGATGCATACTATTGTAACACAATAGAGTGTTTTTCCAGCATGGTTTCCTGTATAAATTCGAAACTAACTTGTTGTAATTGTTATAGATAAGATTAACATCTAAGAAACTGATATTATCCTCTGCGTATTCAGCTGTAAACCTCAAGAACTCTGTGGTAGACTCAAGATAATATAAAAAAGCTTGGAACTCCAAACGGGTCCCTTGCCATAAAATGATGACATTGTCTACAAATCTCCTATATAGCTTAACTCTGTTAAACCATACACTATTGAACAAATGCTGCTTCTCCCAAAAGAACATGACCAAGTTGGCGTATGTATTAGCACATGGGGTTCCCATAGCGACACCCCATAGCTGTAAATAGTGTTTCTTATTGAACAAAAAAATATTGTTATGTAATACCAGTTCTAATAGTTGACATACTAAAATTTGTCTGTCAACACTGAAAGTAGTCTCACTGACAATCACTTCTCTAATGGCTTGTATACCATAATCATTAGGTATACAAGTAAAGAGATTTCTGACGTCAAGTATTGCTAACAAAAGGTTTGCCCTCTCAAAAAAATCATATTGTAGATGTTCAATATCATTTAACAACTGGTATGTGTCCTTAAGTATTGTAGGTATGGTGTCAACTATTGGTCTTAATAGTTTTTCTAAAAAAATGGAAATACTAGAAGTGGCCCAACCTCTACCAGAGACAATCGGGCGCATAGGAATGGGGGATACATTTTTGTGAATCTTGGGTAAACCCTTCAAACATGGAATTAAGGGGTTCTCAATATGGAAGAACTCATAAATTTCACCACTTATTTGTCTGCACATTAGCATATCATATAAGCTATCATGAATATTTCTCACTATGACATCAACATCACTAACCATCAATGCTCTGTATGTGCTGGCATCCTCAAGTAATGTTTCCATAATCCCAATGTAATCACTTGAGTCAAGTAAAACAACCCCCCCACCCTTATCAGCTGACTTAATAATTATGTTGTCATTCATCTGTAGAGTTTGCAAGTAGACAAATTCTGTATTACTCAAATTATAAAACCTATTCTTTTTGTTACCAGTGGAATAATGTAAATAAAAGTCACTTTCACAGAGCTTTATGAAACACTCAACAGCAGAAGGTAACATGGGTGTAAAAGTACTTTTATGTTTAACCAGTTTAGAGGACGAAACATTATTACAAAGATCTTCACTGTTCTTAAAGTACATTTTTAACGCAACCTTGTGCCCAAATAACCTAAGATCAACAAATGTTTCATTCAACTTACTGGGCTGTGACAGAATAAACCCCATGCCCTTATTCAGTAGCGAAATATCAGAATCTGATAAAATATGGCTAGAATAATTGAAGACCAGACTGTTCAATTCCATGCTGTTCTCTTTTGGCCATATCTCTCCTGCGAATGTTTTCGTTTCTTCGGCCTCTGCTGTGGGACCTCCCTCTCGCAAACCTGGATTGCTTGATTGGAAAAGGAGAAGATTGTTTGTCAACAATTGGGTTGGCATTACCAGTTCTCTTGACCGCTCCTAACCGCAACTCATCACCTGGAAGATGGAGGGCTTGTTGATTTGGTGGCGGAGTTCCTAGCGAAGTCGCATTGTTGACGTCAGCTACAGGTAGGGTGGGCGGATCAGTGGCAACAGGTATGTTCCTCTACCCATGAGCTCCATCTGTGTCAACTGTTGGCAAAGGTATAGGATCATTGATAGAAAACTACGTAGGCTCCGTATGATGAATGTGGGGAACATTTCCCCCTGGAGTTCTCGGCCAGACAAAAATATGACCTGATGTAAAGTCACTATGATCCCTTAAAAGCTTCCGCTGTTTCACAAGTTGAAGCTTATCACTGTACATATTGATCTGGGTTGATATGTTATTCAATCTCCGATTGCAGAACTCTGCCTTGAATCACTCTCAAATGACTTTATGTAGAGAATCAATACGTTCCTGTACTTCTAGCTCTAAAGGACCAAAGTATTCCAAGAGCAAATTAATATATTTAAAACCTAAATCTATATTCAGGTCCTGCCATTGTTTGAGCAAAGCAGGATGTTGCTCAGCATATGTTGGCATGCACAAGACCCGCATACCCCTCGGTATTACCCGAAAGTGCAAGCATGCTTCTAAATGTTTCCTCTGCCAGGAATAGCGCTGCAATTTGTATAAATCATTCTCCAATTCCCTCGTTAAGTTGTTAAATTCTGCTGTATTTTCATTGTTATTAAACATAGCTCTAGTGCTTACCGGTTCAGAAAGATTCAGAGCCAATAAAGGATTGTCTTTTTGAGGAATGAAATTATCCAGTCTCATACCATTAACCCTCGACTCTGGGTTATAATCAAGTTCTAGATTCACCAGTTCCATCATGTGGAGGTCACGATATAAAAACTGGAATTATTATTTCCATTTTTTTTAGAAAAACTATTAAGACCAATAGTTGACACCATACCTACAATACTTAAGGACACGTACCAGTTGTTAAATGATATTGAACATCTACAATATGATTTTTTTGAGAGGGCAAACCTTTTGTTAGCAACACTTGACGTCAGAAATCTCTTTACTTGTATACCTAATGATTATGGTATACAAGCCATTAGAGAAGTGGTTGTCAGTGAGACTACTTTCAGTGTTGACAGACAAATTTTAGTATGTCAACTATTAGAACTGGTATTACATAACAATATTTTTTTTGTTCAATAAGAAACACTATTTACAGCTATGGGGTGTCGCTACGGGCACCCCATGTGCTAATACATACGCCAACTTGGTCATGTTCTTTTGGGAGAAGCAGCATTTGTTCAATAGTATATGGTTTAACAGAGTTAAGCTACATAAGAGATTTGTAGATGATGTCATCATTTTATGGCAAGGGACCCGTTTGGAGTTCCAAGCTTTTTTATATTATCTTGAGTCTACCACAGATTTCTTGAGGTTTGCAGCTGAATACTCAGAGGATAATATCAGTTTCTCAGATGTTAATCTTATGTATAACAATTACAACAAGTTTGTTTCGAATTTATACAGGAAACCATGCTGGAAAAACACTCTATTGTATTACAATAGTATGCATACCAGACATATGTTTCCGGGCATCATTAAAAGCCAATTTATGAGATTAACTAGATTATGTAGAGACAATGCTAGTTTGTTGAAGGAGGCTGATGACATGGAACAACTATTTTTAGACAGGGCATATGATCACAGTTTGGTCAGATCTATAAAAAACACAACCCTAGGATTGCTTGATTTTACTACAGAACATATAGAGGGTTTAAATAATAACATCCAACAGTCTCAGTGCACTTCACATTTTTCACAGTATAGATCTCGTGACAATAATAAGTTGAGATACATGATGAAATATACCAATGATGTCATAGAACTTAAGAAAATTATTGGTAGGCATTGGAATGTCCTGACTATGGACGATCCCATTAGAAGCATAGTGGGTGATAGACCTTGATTTGTATTTAAGAACTGTGACAATCTTAAGCTAATTTTTAGCCGTGATGATGATAAGATCAGACATGTCCTTCGGCTAGACCGACCAGACAAAGGGAGTTTTCCCTGTGGGAGTTGTAACATGTGTCAATATATCACAGTAACACAAGTATTTCAACATCCTCTTGGTTTTTTCAAGTTTGAACCAAGATTTTATGCAGATTGTAACACAACGAATCTGGTATATTTGGCTACATGTTCACAATGTGATGCGTTCTATATAGGTTTAACAAAAAGAAGATTCAAAGAGAGGATCTATAACCACATTTACGATATTAGAAAAAAGAATGAGCTGAACACCCTAGCTAGACATGTTAATGTATATACTGATCATAGTTTTTATTACTCAAATTATAAAACCTATTCTTTTTGTTACCAGTGGAATAATGTAAATAAAAGTCACTTTCACAGAGCTTTATGAAACACTCAACAGCAGAAGGTAACATGGGTGTAAAAGTACTTTTACATTTAACCAGTTTAGAGGACGAAACATTATTACAAAGATCTTCACTGTTCTTAAAGTACATTTTTAACGCAACCTTGTGCCCAAATAACCTAAGATCAACAAATGTTTCATTCAACTTACTGGGCTGTGACAGAATAAACCCCATGCCCTTATTCAGTAGCGAAATATCAGAATCTGATAAAATATGGCTAGAATAATTGAAGACCAGACTGTTCAATTCCATGCTGTTCTCTTTTGGCCATATCTCTCCTGCGAATGTTTTCGTTTCTTCGGGCCCCTGCTGTGGGACCTCCCTCTCGCAAACCTGGATTGCTTGATTGGAAAAGGAGAAGATTGTTTGTCAACAATTGGGTTGGCATTACCAGTTCTCTTGACCGCTCCTAACCGCAACTCATCACCTGGAAGATGGAGGGCTTGTTGATTTGGTGGCGGAGTTCCTAGCGAAGTCGCATTGTTGACGTCAGCTACAGGTAGGGTGGGCGGATCAGTGGCAACAGGTATGTTCCTCTACCCATGAGCTCCATCTGTGTCAACTGTTGGCAAAGGTATAGGATCATTAATAGAAAACTACGTAGGCTCCGTATGATGAATGTGGGGAACATTTCCCCCTGGAGTTCTCGGCCAGACAAAAATATGACCTGATGTAAAGTCACTATGATCCCTTAAAAGCTTCCGCTGTTTCACAAGTTGAAGCTTATCGCTGTACATATTGATCTGGGTTGATATGTTATTCAATCTCCGATTGCAGAACTCTGCCTTGAATCACTCTCAAATGACTTTATGTAGAGAATCAATACGTTCCTGTACTTCTAGCTCTAAAGGACCAAAGTATTCCAAGAGCAAATTAATATATTTAAAACCTAAATCTATATTCAGGTCCTGCCATTGTTTGAGCAAAGCAGGATGTTGCTCAGCATATCTTGGCATGCACAAGACCAAGATACCCCTCGGTATTACCCGAAAGTGCAAGCATGCTTCTAAATGTTTCCTCTGCCAGGAATAGCGCTGCAATTTGTATAAATCATTCTCCAATTCCCTCGTTAAGTTGTTAAATTCTGCTGTATTTTCATTGTTATTAAACATAGCTCTAGTGCTTACCGGTTCAGAAAGATTCAGAGCCAATAAAGGATTGTCTTTTTGAGGAATGAAATTATCCAGTCTCATACCATTAACCCTCGACTCTGGGTAATAATCAAGTTCTAGATTCACCAGTTCCATCATGTGGAGGTCACGATATAAAAACTGGAATTATTATTTCCATTTTTTAGAAAACTATTAAGACCAATAGTTGACACCATACCTACAATACTTAAGGACACGTACCAGTTGTTAAATGATATTGAACATCTACAATATGATTTTTTTGAGAGGGCAAACCTTTTGTTAGCAACACTTGACGTCAGAAATCTCTTTACTTGTATACCTAATGATTATGGTATACAAGCCATTAGAGAAGTGGTTGTCAGTGAGACTACTTTCAGTGTTGACAGACAAATTTTAGTATGTCAACTATTAGAACTGGTATTACATAACAATATTTTTTTTGTTCAATAAGAAACACTATTTACAGCTATGGGGTGTCGCTACGGGCACCCCATGTGCTAATACATACGCCAACTTGGTCATGTTCTTTTGGGAGAAGCAGCATTTGTTCAATAGTATATGGTTTAACAGAGTTAAGCTACATAGGAGATTTGTAGATGATGTCATCATTTTATGGCAAGGGACCCGTTTGGAGTTCCAAGCTTTTTTATATTATCTTGAGTCTACCACAGATTTCTTGAGGTTTACAGCTGAATACTCAGAGGATAATATCAGTTTCTCAGATGTTAATCTTATGTATAACAATTACAACAAGTTTGTTTCGAATTTATACAGGAAACCATGCTGGAAAAACACTCTATTGTATTACAATAGTATGCATACCAGACATATGTTTCCGGGCATCATTAAAAGCCAATTTATGAGATTAACTAGATTATGTAGAGACAATGCTAGTTTGTTGAAGGAGGCTGATGACATCGAACAACTATTTTTAGACAGGGCATATGATCACAGTTTGGTCAGATCTATAAAAAACACAACCCTAGGATTGCTTGATTTTACTACAGAACATATAGAGGGTTTAAATAATAACATCCAACAGTCTCAGTGCACTTCACATTTTTCACAGTATAGATCTCGTGACAATAATAAGTTGAGATACATGATGAAATATACCAATGATGTCATAGAACTTAAGAAAATTATTGGTAGGCATTGGAATGTCCTGACTATGGACAATCCCATTAGAAGCATAGTGGGTGATAGACCTTGATTTGTATTTAAGAACTGTGACAATCTTAAGCTAATTTTTAGCCGTGATGATGATAAGATCAGACATGTCCTTCGGCTAGACCGACCAGACAAAGGGAGTTTTCCCTGTGGGAGTTGTAACATGTGTCAATATATCACAGTAACACAAGTATTTCAACATCCTCTTGGTTTTTTCAAGTTTGAACCAAGATTTTATGCAGATTGTAACACAACGAATCTGGTATATTTGGCTACATGTTCACAATGTGATGCGTTCTATATAGGTTTATCAAAAAGAAGATTCAAAGAGAGGATCTATAACCACATTTATGATATTAGAAAAAAGAATGAGCTGAACACCCTAGCTAGACATGTTAATGTATATACTGATCATAGTTTTTATTTCAGGGTTCTACAAGTGGTTGCACCGAGTCTGAGACAAGGTGACAATTTGAATTATTTGGCCAGACTTGAACTAGAGTAGTTTTTTAGGTCAGGGGCACATTTACCACCAGGTTTGAATCCTTATGTTTCTTTAAAACCTGTGTTAGAAGATAGAGTCCATAGATAGAACCTATTAATGTTTATTAATATATTATGTTTAGTAATACACATTTTTGATTTGTAGTCTTCTGACTACCTTGTTAAGTATGATATTTTGGCTTAAGATGTATTCTTAAGCCATATTTAGTAAACATATGTATATATTGCTTTGATTGCACACACTTTTACTGCTTATAATGTTTACATCTCAGCATTTAGTGTAGGCTTGTGTACTATGTCCATTTTTATGCTCCTTGTTATGAGTAGGTTATTAGTCTTTATGATCTTAGTCTTAGTTGTTTATAAGATTAATATGACATCAATTTAAGTCATAATAGGATATATGTCACATCCTGATTTGAATATTATTATACTAGTAATTTGATATGTTTTCATGCTAGATGTTTTTATAATAGTTGTCATATAATCTGTTTTTGGTTTAATTTATAAGTATATATATTTTTCATACACATTTTATTTATGTTCGTTAGAATAGTGTTATGATGTTCTAATTTTTACTCGCTATGATGTAGTTATTTTGGATGAGCATGTTTGAGTCACTGTTTATAGATTATAAGCTGTTTGTAGAGTCATGTTGATAAATGTGGACTAGCACTTTAAATTTCTTTAGTGCTGGGTGCCAAAGGATTTTGTATTCTAAATTGTTTTATTGGTTCAATTAAGACAATTGATTCTGATATATAAAGGCTTTGGAAATTTACAATGTTAGATCTGAAGAAGCGTGCAGGTGGCACGTGAAAGCGCTCATCTTCTATTTTTATTGCCTAATAAAAGACTGGATATTTCAGTACGGATTCCTGTTCATTTCATGGTGATTTCAACAGATTTTTGTTTCAGTTCAATTAAACAATTATTGAATTGAACAGGGCTTTAAAAGTAGTCATTCAAGCCAGGTGGAAATAATCCACCAAGCTTGACGATTCATTTCTTTTCTTTTAAATTAAGTATCTCATGCAATCTTGCCTTATCCTGTGTTTTGTGTAAAATAGAATCAATTATTGTAAATCTAAATATCCCAGTTTTATGTTTACAAATATGTTTGTACAGTGCACTAGATTGTTTGCAGTTCTTAATGTCACTCGTGTTCACTTATCCGCAATCTAAGTGGTCTAGTAGTTTGTCCAACATAAAATGCTGGGCATGTACAACTTGCCATATATATCACCCAGTTGGTACTGCAAGTAGCAAAAAAAGTAATATCAAACATATAAGGTGTATTCTAGTAAAGCCATAAAAAGTAAAAATCCCAATAACCCCATTAAATAAAACATGGAGACCTACCACACTAATAACACAGATTATAATTTTTTATGAGAATAATACAGAAGAAAATGGAATGGAAGGATGATAAATATTATGGAATACATTATATATGGTGTAAAAGGAAAGGGGTATCAATATTTGGTATTGGTTATGAGAAAAATTGTGGACAATATTGTAAACAAAGGGGATGCTGTAAAATGTATGGTAGACAATATTAGCAAGGTATTTGATAAAGTAAAACATGATGCTTTATGGGATGTTATGGTGAAGTATGGAATAGGCAATGGAATTAGGAGAGTGTGTATGCCAGTATATCAAAATTATAGAGTGAGATTGTTAGTAAATAGGTGGCGGAGTAAAGAGATACACATGAAGCATGGTACAAGACAATGATGTCCGATAAGTAGAATTTTGTTTACATTGGTCATGAATACGATAGCGAGTGAGGTAGATAATATAAAGATGTTAGATATGTAATTCAAAGAGGGTGATGATTCCAATAGCTTTGACATACACAGGCAATATAGATGTAGTTGCTAAAAACAAAATATGAATGAGGGAAATGTTGGTTTGTCTGAATGAATGTTTAAAGGAAATGGGAATAAGATTGAATAAAGATACAAGTAAGAGTTTGGATGAAATGGTGAAAATTGAAGGAGTGTATTTTTCAATGGAGGTAATGCCTTTGTCAGGATAACATTTGGGAAAAATGATGTAGTTATGATGAAATGGGAGGGTATGATTAAAAAAATGAAAGATATATGTCTTCTGTGGAGAATATATAGATTAGCATGCAAAAAGAAAAAAAAAAGATTTATCTGGTGAATTCTGTATTAATGGTAAAATAGCAAATATGTCAAATGTTTATATGATCCCAGAAAAACATGACAAGGAAATTGTGCAATTGGTCTTTTCTTTCATATGAGGTTCAAGATTACACATAGTGAAAGGAGATATGCCGTATATGAGTGAAGATTAAGGGGATTGAGTTTACTATATCCAGTTGTTTTTCTGCTTCTTTAAAGTTATATAGAGTTTTAAAGTGTGTAAAGGAAGAGAATGAGATGTTAATAGTGAGACTTTAAATATAAATATAAAAAGTTCTGGGAAATGATGTAAATAAGAAACAGAAAAAAAATGTAAATTAAGAAATTAAAAAATATCAAGAAAAATACTTGCATAGAAAGTGAAAATTGATGAAATTGAGAAAGATAGAATGATGCGGTATAATACTGTGGTGAAACATTATTATTATGTAAATCCATGGGAAACTTTACCAGACAAAGTGATTAAAGCCATTAAAGTAAGGAAAAGGCGATGTAGCAAGAATGTGGAGTGCCAGGATTTCCTATGGAGATTGATAATAAATAAGTTACCAGTAAAGGGAAATATGTCACATAAAAAGAAAGTTGAAAAAGTGTTTACAACAGAGAGTTTTGTTAATGTAAAAGAGTGATAAAACTCTGAAAAAAGTTGTGCGAAGAAACATTTGTGAGAATATTAATGACATAAACAATATAGAGTTGAATGTGTTTATCTATGGATATTTTAGGAACAAAAGAAGGAATATGTGAGAAGAGCAGACATATTTGTTTTATGTGATATGACTGAATGAAATTTTGTGTAATAGGAAATGACAGATATATTGCAAAAAAATTAGACTGTGGTTGTGGAAGAAGGACTGGGGTCATTTATGGAAGAATAACAATTAGCATTTTATAAAAAAAAAATTATAGCATAAAAATGGACATATACATATATGTGCCTACAAATATGTACATTTTGTTTAATGTAGATATGCAAATATTGTTTTTATGTTGTGTTAAATAAAGGACCCATAAGCTTTATGATAGGTGCCATGTGATTCTTTCCTTCCACCTGAGCTACTATCAACTCCAGTAGATGGGGCCTCCGTTTAACATCTCATCTAAAGGATGACTCACTCAGGAGTGTAGCACTCCCTTAATGCTGCACCATAGTGTCATTAATCTAGTCATCTGGAATGGGAACAGATCCCACAGCTTTTTGGTCTTCCATAACCAAAGGTGAGTATGCTACCTGATGTGCCACTGAGACTGCACACAATATCATGTTTTCAGTTAAATTCTTTTTATTTTCTTTGCATCACTATGGTCAGGAAACGTGCTAGGTGCAAAGATGTCCTTTGTTGTTGCATGGTTTAAATCATGTTTTAAATTATATTTTACCTAACCAGATTTATTCTGAATATTTTAACTTAGCTTGCTATGTACACAGAGCCTCAGCTGTCTCCTTCATTAGAATGACACTTAATGCCATTAATCTACACAGCCTCTTTGGTATAGACAGATAAAGTCCTGACTACAGCCCAGATGAGTTTGAATTGTAGCTGGGGCACCTGGTGATCAAGGCTGGAGAAGAACTGAAGTGAGTAGCTAATGTCAACTCATCATTTAGAGGAGAGTAAGTGACGGCAATTGTCACCCAATTACCAACATGCAAGGGGAGGGTAATATGGCAACAGAAAGCCTGATCCTGGGACACTGGTTAGGCTTTTCCAGGACATCAATGGTAGTCATCATTATCATGTGAGTGGACAGAAGAATATCCATAGGGAGGCTGTTGGAGGGCCTTGTCATGATATAGCTGCTCATGTTACCCACAAAGAGAGGAGTAAGGAACCTGTTTGGCAGCTTCTTTATTGCCATGATCTCAGCATGTGCACATATAACCTCCATGGCTCTCTGATTGACAGACTGATACTATAGAAAACCCACAGATACAGCCAGTGCAACAGCCCAAAACTCCTAAATGACATGAACCAAAAAAAAAAAAAGGAGCCAGCACAAATCGGTGTGGAAAAATATATTATAGCTCATATGTAGTGTATTAAAAATACACAAAAACATTATAGTCACCAAATAAATCAGGCCGGTTTCGGCAATGCTGCCTTCCTCAGTGAACAAAAATAGTATGACAAAAATTCCCACCAACAAAACCTTATATACATATAGGAATCAATTAAGCCAGGTGGAAATAATCCACCGAGCTTGACGATCCATTTCTTTTCTTTTAAATTAAGTATCTCATGCAATCTTGCCTTATCCTGTGTTTTGTGTAAAATAGAATCAATGATTGTAAATCTAAATATCCCAGTTTTATGTTTGCAAATATGTTTGTACAGTGCACTAGATTGTTTGCAGTTCTTAATGTCACTCATGTGTTCACTTTTCCACAATCTAAGTGGTCTAGTAGTTTGTCCAACATAAAATGCTGGGCATGTACAACTTGCCATATATATCACCCAGTTGGTACTGCAAGTAGCAAAAAAAGTAATATCAAACATATAAGGTGCATTCTGGCTAGTAAAACTGCCAGTTTTATAAACCTTAGAGCAATTACAATGACCACATGGATTACACCCCAATCAGTTTGTCCCCCGTCATGGTTCTCTGGATAAAAGACCTATCCTGATTCTGACACCTTTTATACTGGTTGAACAAAGAGCCCACAGGTCAGCTGTTGTACTGGGAAATCTCCACTGCCTAGGCTACAAATAAGCTTTTGACCAAGAGGTAGAAGTTTGATGGTAAAGTATTCAGGAAAAAAAACTTTTACTGCTCTACACCTATTCACGGATATCTTAGAAGAGTAAACTTAGATTGCCAAATGTTTGTTTTTTGACTTTCAATTTTTATGCTATGTACAATTCTTTCTTGCATCAATGAATTTACATTTTTTAACTTTGTGTCAGTTCAAGCACAAAGGCATCAAAAGACTCTTTCATTCTTGATTTCTAGTGAAAATAAGTGATGAATATATGTCAAGTTCACTTTATGATCACCGTGTCATTTAAATCTCTCATTAGTAATAATCAAATTTATTGTACTTGAAATATGCTTATGGTGTTATTTTTAGTATGTCATATAAACATAGTAACAAACATCCCCACTTATTTCTACTGTACCAGTTGAAATATTGAAGATATCACTTTTTTTGAAACCACTTTTTCCAGTTTTCTGTCAAACTGCACAGTAGTAGTGTAAGTGGAAGGATGCTTGCCATGATAAACATATAATTCAGCCAAGAAGGGCCATTTTATGTAGTTTAATGATATCTGCTTTTGCAGAACTAACACCTCACACATTTAAAACTAAACACTGACTAGTAATGTGCAATGAACTGATCACAGAGGATGTTCCATCACTTCTGCTAGTGCAATGAACTGATCTCAGAGGATGTTCTCTCACTTCTGCTAGTGCAATGAACTGATCACAGAGGATGCCCCCTCACTTCTGCTAGTGCAAAGAAATGATCAGAGAGGATGTACCCTCACTTCTGGTAGTGCAATGAACTGATCTCAGAGGATGTTCTCTCACTTCTGCTAGTGCAATGAACTAATCACAGAGGATGTTCTCTCACTTCTTTTAGTGCAATGAACTAATCATAGAGGATGTGCCCTCACATATGCTAGTGCAATGAACTGATCACAGAGGATGTCCCCTCACTTCTGCTAGTGCAATGAACTGATCACAGAGGATGTCCCCTTACTTCTGCTAGTGCAACAAAATGATCAGAGAGGATGTCCCCTCACTTCTACTAGTGCAATGAACTGATCTCAGAGGATGTTCTCTCACTTCTGCTTGTGCAATGAACTAATCACAGAGGATGTCCCCTCACTTCTGCTAGTGCAATGAACTGATCTCAGAGGATGTTCTCTCACTTCTTTTAGTGCAATGAACTAATCATAGAGGATGTGCCTTCATTTCTGCTAGTGCAATGAACTGATCACAGAGGATGCCCCCTCACTTCTGCTAGTGCAATGAAATGATCACAGAGGCTGTCCCCTCACTTCTGCTAGTGAAATGAACTGATCTCAGAGGATGTTCTCTCACTTCAGTTAGTGCAATGAACTAATCATAAAGGATGTCCCCTCACTTCTGCTAGTGCAATGAACTGATCACAGAGGATGTTCCCTCACTTCTGCTATTGCAATGAACTAATCTCAGAGGATGTGCCCTTACTTCTGCTAGTGCAATGAACTGATCACAAACTATGTTCCCTCACTTCTGCTAGTGCAATGAACTGATCTCAGAGGATGTTCCCTCACTTTGCTAGTGCAATGAACTGATCTCAGAGGATGTTCCTTCACTTCTGCTAGTGCAATGAAATGATCACAAAGGATGCTCCTTCACATATGCTAGGGAAATTCCCTCTAAGTAACCCTGTCTCTCCCCATAGATCATGAGTGTTGGCTTCCTGGGTCTCCATCAGGAAAACCACTCCTATTTGATGTGCTCATGAGTTCATCTAGCCCTCAAAATACCATGGCAGGTGAGTGTGATATGCCCTTTTACTCCTCTCCATCAATGAGTGACTCCTGCAATGACAGAGCTATTAAAAAAACCTCAGATGCCTTTGTGTCAGTCAGGTCTTCATACTTATGAGTCATCAAGTTAGTGTTCTTTGTTTCTTCGGTGGTTCTTTGCTTTATTTTTCAAAATAAATACTTGTTTTATTGATCCAAGAGTTTGGTCCATTTGGCACATTTTTTTCTTCATTTTTATTACTCATTGCATAATTTATTTGTTTTTCTTGTCCATTCTGGTGTTTATATATTTCAAGTTTTTAAATTTCACCAGGTGGTTTAATAGTCGATTTGTTTTATCGCTGTGTCTTTTACAATGATGGTGTAGTGGATGAAGTATGTGCCTTAGAGTGGAGAATTTGAGTCTCTCAGACTTCCCAATAAAATCAGATCCATGCATGTTACTGAGTCCTTGTCTGGCACCATGCAAACTTTGAGTTAGTTTGTATTCATTCATATCTGCATTAGACCTCAGATATGATGATAAAATACAGACACACAGGAGACAGTGCAGGCTGTGATCATTCCATTTATAGACATGACGGCAACCCTCAAAACAGGAAAGGACTCTGAGACACCCAGAAAGCAAGTTAGTGTTATGCATCATGAATCTTAAATTCATTCTCTATTTTATATATTTTATTTCTCAAATCCACTAGGGTAGGAGATTCCAAAGTTGTATTGCTTGATGAGAGATGCCACAACAATCACAGAAATGCACACACTCCCCTGAAATCTCCAACAATCTCAATGAGGTAAAGTGCAAGGGCCTGGTTAGCTAATTAAACCCAATGGGCACACACAACCCTTTTTTTGAGGGTGACTTGAGTCCAGCTTCTTGATAAGTGAGTTGTTCAAGCTTGTACTGAAGGGGGCTAGGAGTTCTTTCTGGCTGATAATAATCCACACAGTTTAAAGCGTTATGTACAAAATTACTTGGTGATCTGTAACCAAACAGGTAGCCAACACAAACTATTTGGATCTTGTGTTTTATGTATGTTAGAAGAATACTATAAGAAAGAACATCTCGGCTAAAGAGTTCTGAAGAGTTCTGCAGTAACTCATGTTAGTCAAGCTCTGTATAACGAAGCACTAGGTAAAAGGGGTTGCAGTGGTCAAACTAAAAGAAAATCAGAGCATGAATGATCCCAAAGTGGTTCTTTTATTGCAGAAGGTTTCTGAACTGGCTTATGCTCCTCCAATCACAGTATAATGTCTTCAATACAGTTAAAACCTTACCCTTTTGTTTCAGCCTGTGAAGAACAATACCAAGATTTCTAGCCTTACTGACATTCAAGGCTGTCCTCACCATAAATAATGTAAGAGTTCAGGAATGTACAAGCAGTACACTCAACCAGCTGTTCATCTATGACTTCTTCAATACCAGATCATTGGCAAAAGAGTTAACAAGAAGCATTTTGCTGAGAAAAAGAAAAGTCTCAATGGTCGTGAATTAAATATGAAAAAAATCAGTATAGTTCATTTTGGTAAATAAAACAGTTTTCCATATGATATAGGTGGCACATCCTTCATTCAGGCACTGTCATAAATAATCTAAGCATTCTTCTAGGCAATGCCTTCCCTTTTGACCATCACATCTATGCAGTACTTCAGATAGCCTTCTGTCTGACTCATCTAATTTCCAAAGGCATATTTTCTAATGAGGTTTTAATTCTCCTTTGCTCATCTCTCATCACATCTATTATTAAATATATTTGTCTAAAGAAAGCTACTGGATACATGACTACACACGCATACATGTACATACATACCTATGTACTTACATATAAATGTTTCAGGCACGGGCAGTAATGCCCTTCTAACCTGCCAATATACCAAAAGTGTTATCCCCATAAGAAGTGTACAGGGTGTTCTTAAAAATATCTACACTAGTGCTTGCTTTAATGTAATTTGGTAGTCTATTCCATGCATCTGCTACTCTGTTAGAGAACCAGATAGTACATTTCTCATTCCCATATAAACCTTCTGCATAGGTTGTCTGATGATTTTCTACTATGTTTTGATAACCTCAAACATTCTCAGAGGAAACTGTCTCTAAATGCCCTATATAATTGAATACGGTCTCCTCTTAAACGTCTTTATGAGACACTGTGCAAGTTCAGATGTTTTAGTCTTTCATAATAACTTATTTTCATATATTTCTGCTGTATTATTTCCAGATTACTCATGGTTATTTTCTTATAAGGTGTCCAAGTTGTTCTTCAATAGTCTAGTTGGGTCTAGTGTAACTAATAAACAATGGACTGGATTCTGTAAACTTCATGAAAACTATTTGCAGACAGTAGAGCATGTTGAAGGAAGACTTCAGTGCACATGCTGCAGATGTAATTTCAGAAGACATGCTGAAGACAGTCCAAGTACTTTGCTATTCGGTGCAGGATAATTACGGATTCTATGCAAGCCCATCTGGCTCCAAAATACATCATGCACACAACACAACTTAAATGTGAAAAAAATGCTACTCTGACTCTGTTTCTGAAATCCTCAGCATATATTTACTGACCCAAAGGAATTAAAGCTAATAAAACCAATTAATTCTGTTGCAAAAGAAGGGGGAAAAAACATAAAACTGGAACCTGCATTTAATGAGCTGCAAAAGGTTGCAGTGATACAAGCCATAAATGAGGCTGTGACTGTGCACCCTAGAAGGCAGCGAGCTAGAGTCAAAACAAGGCTGCAACTAACTAATAGTAAGACCAGCAAATAATTGACAGGCACCAGCTAGACAGACAACTTATGTTTGTCCCACATGTCTGTGTGGACCCTGCAAGGAAGACCCATACCAATTGAAGCCATGTGTGTTTCACTCTGGGTGTACATGCATAATGGGCATTCCAGAGACACATGAGGGATGCTTTGGAAGTGTCCCAGATATCTGCCAGACATAGCCTGACAAAATTCCTGGAAGCAAGGTACAACAAAGTGGATGACTGCATACACTTTCCAACCACCTCCATGGACAGGAGTCCTGTAATGCACCAGTTTTATAACATTACAAACTTTCCCATGTACTCAGTGCAGTAGATTGCACAGACATACCTATCACAAGACCAGTACATCCTGAATCAGACCGATAAATAAACAAAATGGTCTGGCCATCCATCAACTGCGAGGTTGTGTGTGCAGCAGATGGCAGCTTAACAAACATGAAACCAATAAAGTAGTAGAACCAGCACCGAATCAAACAAATAATCCACAAAAAATGTGCTGAAAAAATGGAGCGCAGGTCAAAAACCAGTCGGTTTTAGTAAATTTATTCAAGCCACAAAGAAAACGGACACCAAACCAATAAAGCATTTTCCTTATTGATCTGTCTTCCTTTATTCTGCTCACCATTGTTTAGAATGGGTTTAAACTTATTCATTCTACCTTTTTCTACTTCTTCTCTTATGTCTTTGATGAATTTTAGAGGGTAACCTCTTTCAAGAAACATTTTTTCCAATAGGTCACATTCTACTACAAAGTCTTTGCACTAGTCATACGGCAACCCCTCACAAACTGACCCTTCACTATATTTTTCTTACAATGTAAGGGGTGTACGCTATTATAGTGCATAAAAGAATGACAAAAGGTCTCTTTTCTAAAAATCTTAGTTTCAAATTTCCTATCTACCTTATATATTTCTATGTCTAAATATTGCAAACTTTTATTAGAAATCATATATGTAAATTTCAGAAAGTTAGTAGTGTTATTCAGATACACCATAAACTCTTCAAAATTTTCTTTTCCTCCTATCCAAAAAATTACTGTATTGTCCAAAAACCTATGATATAATTTCCAACAATTTTTAAATTCCATGTTAACAATATATCTTTCTTCCCACTTAGCCAAAACTAAGTTGGCATAAGTCGGGGCACAAGCCGCCTCCATAGCTACTCCTTGAATCTGCTGAAAAAATTCACCATTGAAATATAGAAAGTTATTTTCTAAAACCATGTCCATTAACCAAATATTTACTAGTTTTTCATTTTGCATTAATCCCCAGTCTTCGTAGACTATTTCTTCAAACATTTCCATACCATCTTTATAAGGTATGGATGAAAATAAGTCTACTATATCTATAGTTATAAATAATAAATCATCATGGTATACATCATTGGAAATTTCTTTTAATAGATCCCAGGAGTCCTTTAATATAAACTCTCTTCCTACCCATAAACTTTTTAATTTTGTATCTACATATTTGGCAAGGGAATATGTTTTTGATCCCTCTGCAGATACTATGGGTCTTAGGGGCGGGTCAATCTCACATTTGTGTGTTTTTCGGATACCAAATATAGAAGGAATTCTTGGCTTGTCTACCTTTAAAAATCTGTATGTGTTGTAGTCTATAAGTTCCTCTTGTACCATATCCCATAAACCTGTGTCAATTTTATAGTAGGCTACATTCACCTCATTTTTTGAAACACTGGAGTATCTCGTATCATCCCATAGTATCATGTTCATCTTACTTTCATATTGAATATTGGCCATTATTACCACCCCATCGCCTTTATCAGGTTTCATCACCCTGTTATTGGTATTTTTCTTCATTTCATACAAGCATTCTTTTTCATTTTTACTCAAATTAACCTTATATTTAGTATTAATTTGTTCTTTCCTCACATCTTTCTCCATTATTTTTCAAGATTTTTTAATTGAGGATGTGGTGGCGGATTATAGGTAGTTTTATGTTTTAATTCCCCATTTTTATTATTTACATTTGTTACTGTAGGGAAACATGATACTTAGGTTAACTTTCCTTAAAACATTTTGATATCAAGTAAGGTTTTAGTTATATCTCCCTTTTTGTATGGGATAAATTTCAAACCCTTTGAAAATAACTCAAAATGTCCCTTCTTTATATCAATGTTACTAAAATTGTAGGTAGAAAAATTATTATATGTGTTCTTAATTCCATCTGTGACTACTATCTCTTTATTGTACCCTGTGGTGAGGTAGGTATCTTTTAAAATCTCCCCCTCCATTGAAAATTTGTCTGTTGAGGTTCTTTTTTATTGATAAGTCTTTCTGACCTCCGTAGGGGTGGGAAGTCTTCATCATAATCCTGATCTCTTTCTTCTTGATAAAAACCTTCATTTCCCCTTTTCTCCTGATTAGTTGTTTCATAACTGCCTGTTTTCACTAATATGTTTATAATTTCCATATGAGGGGGTTGGGGTAACTGGTGTTCCTGTCGTATTCCTTAATGTCTATTTCAAGTTTTTTAAGTTTTCTATTCACCACTTCTTCACATTTATAATCAATATCTTTTCTAATATTAAAATATTTTACTTTTTCTTCCTGAATGGTAAAAACCAAATAATTTTTAATGCACTGGTCTATTTCATCTATGTCTTTCTGAATACTTTCTTGACATCTTACATTTTCTCTAATAATTAGTCTCAAAAGATCTAGTCCACATTTATTAAAAACATCATTAAGTTCTTTATGAAAAACAGAACCTATATTAACATTATTAGGAAATTTCCAGACACGTAGTCCCTTTGGGACTATTTCCCTAGTTATACACTCCTTTAAGTATTCGTTTTCAATGTTCAATGTCCTATATTTGTACATCAGTTTGGCTAATTTGTCCAACTTTGTACGATAAGTGTCATTAATAATAGGTTGCATATTACTGTTACCATCTAGTTTAAAAATAAGTTTAGTCTTTAACCAGTCTTTTGTTTCTTTTACGTAAGTGTTGTTCACAGTACCTGAAACATTTTACATATGTGAAGGTGACTTCTGGCCCGGTTCAATAGCTGAACTTGTTTTAGTCTCACCTCCTTTTTCATTAGTTTTAAAGATGCTAGGTGTAGATAAGGCATTAAAAGTTCCTCCATTGTCTTCGGCTGAGTCGCCGGCATCCTTCGAGCACCAATAAGCTCCCTTTGCCTACATTTACTACTGTCTTTTTGACCCAGCCAAACTTATTGATGTTTTTAATAAATGTGGACTAGATGTTTTGAGACTAATTATTAGAGAAAATGTAAGATGTCAAGAAACTATTCAGAAAGACATAGATGAAATAGACCAGTGCATTAAAAATTATTTGTTTTTTACCATTCAGGAAGAAAAAGTAAAACATTTTAACATTAGAAAGGATATTGATTATAAATGTGAAGAAGTGGTGAATAGAAAACTTAAAAAACTTGAAAGAGACATTAAGGAATACGACAGTAACACTAGTTACCCCAAATCCCAATATGGAAATTATAAACATATTAGTGAAAACAGGCAGAGTTATGAAACAACTAATCAGGAGAAAGGGAGAAATGAAGGTTTTTATCAAGAAGAAAGAGATCAGAATTATGATGAAGACTTCCCACTCCTATGGAGTTCAGAAAGATTTATGAATAAAAAAGGACCTCAACAGACAAATTTTCAATGGGGGGGGATTTTAAAAGATACCTACCTCACCACAGGGTACAATAAAGGGATAGTAGTCACAGATGGAATTAAGAACACATATAATAATTTTTCTATCTACAATTTTAGTAACATTGATGTAAAGAAGGGACATTTTGAGTTATTTTGAAAGGGTTTGAAATTTATCCCATACAAAAAGGGAGATATAACTAAAACCTTACTTGATATCAAAATGTTTTTAAGGAAAGTTAACCTAAGTATCATGTTCCCTACAGTAACAACTGTAAATAATAAAAATGGGGAATTAAAACGTAAAACTACTTATAATCCGCCACCACATCCTCAATTAAAAAATCTTGAGAAAATAGTGGAGAAAGATGTGAGGAAAGAACAAATTAATACTAAATATAAGGTTAATTTGAGTAAAAATGAAAAAGAATGCTTGTATGAAATGAAGAAAAATACCAATAACAGGGTGATGAAACCTGATAAAGGCGATGGGGTGGTAATAATGGCCAATATTCAATATGAAAGTAAGATGAACATGATACTATGGGATGATACGAGATACTCCAGTGTTTCAAAAAATGAGGTGAATGTAGCCTACTATAAAATTGACACAGGTTTATGGGATATGGTAAAAGAGGAACTTATAGACTACAACACATACAGATTTTTAAAGGTAGACAAGCCAAGAATTCCTTCTATATTTGGTATCCCAAAAACACACAGATGTGAGACTGACCCGCCCCTAAGACCCATAGTATCTTCAGAGGGATCAAAAACATATTCCCTTGCCAAATATGTAGATACAAAATTAAAAAGTTTATGGATAGGACAAGAGTTTATATTAAAGGACTCCTGGGATCTATTAAAAGAAATTACCAATGATTTATACCATGATGATTTATTATTTATAACTATAGATATAGTCGACTTATTTTCATCCATACCTTATAAAGATGGTATGGAAATGTTTGAAGAAATAGTCTACAAAGACCGGGAATTAACACAAAATGAAAAACTAGTAAATATCTGGTTAATGGACATGGTTTTAAAAAACAACTTTCTATATTTCAATGGTGAATTTTTTCAGCAGATTCAAGGAGTAGCTATGGGGCGGCTTGTGCCCCAACTTATGCCAACTTAGTTTTGGCTAAGTGGGAAGAAAGATATAGTGTTAACACAGAATTTAAAAACTGTTGAAAATTATATCATAGGTTTTTGGACGATAAAGTAATTTTTTGGATAGGAGGAAAAGAAAAAATTGAAGAGTTTATGGTGTATCTGAATAACGCTACTAACTTTCTGAAATTTACATATACAATTTCTAATAAAAGTTTGCAATATTTAGACATAGAAATATATAAGGTAGATAGGAAATTTGAAACTAAGATTTTTAGAAAAGAGACCCTTTTGTAATTCTTTTTTGCACTATAATAATGCACACCCCTTACATTGTAAGAAAAATATAGTGAAGGGTCAGTTTGTGAGGGGGTGTCGTATGACCAGTGCAGACAAAGACTTTGTAGTAGAATGTGACCTATTGGAAAAAATGTTTCTTGAAAGAGGTTACCCTCTAAAATTCATCAAAGACATAAGAGAAGAAGTAGAATAAGGTAGAATGAATAAGTTTAAACCAATTCTAAACAATGGTGAGCAGAATAAAGGAAGACAGATCAATAAGAAAAATGCTTTATTGTTTTGGTGTCCATTTTCTTTGTGGCTTTAATAAATTTTAGGTTAGAAACAATAAAAACTTTGACCCTGCCAAATTCCAACAAGAACTAAACTCATGTAATTGGTCTATTCTAAAACACCTCCCCTTAGAGGAAGCAGTAGCATACTTTAACAACAAATTCCTTGAGATCCTTGATTTGCATGCACCTGTTCGTTCAAAGAGAACCAAGGCAAAAACTGCACCATGGCTTTCTATAGAGTCTAAACTCAAAATTACCCTTAGAAACAAAGCATGGGCTTTATGGCATTCTTCTAAAGACCCTCAAGATCACATTAAATACAGGCAATCCAGGAACGAAATCAAAAAATCAATTTTACAAGACAAAAAACAATACTACTGTAATTTACAGACAGTAAATCAAAATAACCCTCAGAAGTTTTGGGCAGGTTTAAATAATCTACTACATCCTGGACAAACTTCAACCCCAATCCCTGCTGCTACTATTGATAAAATCCCTGAATATGTTTCTGATAGTTTTAACCAATTCTTTACTGAGATAATTCAAGCCCTAGCTAGCCAACTACCTCCTATCTCCCCTGGTCCTGAAAGTAGCACCCCTAGAAACCTACTTGCGTTCAGCTTCCAACCAGTCACCACTTCACTTATCCATACCTTGATCAAAAAATTAAAACCCACTACACTTTCTGCTGATCAACTCCCTGCTGAGTACCTACAAAATTCAGCTGATGCTATTGCTTATCCCATCTCAATACTAATCAATTGAACCATAGTAGAAGCTAAAATTCCCACCATCTGGAAAATATCCTATGTAATCCCACTTCACAAAGGAGGCAGCTCTACTGAATTCTCCAATTATAGGCCAATAGCTATACTCTCTCCACTTGCAAAGATTATGGAAAAATGTATTCATAGACAACTCATGCACCACCTAATCCAAAATTGCCTTATGGCAGACACTCAGCATGGCTTCCGTCCTCATCACAGCACTACTTCAGCCCTCCTAGCCTTTACTAACACAATAAACCATAATCACAACAATAATTATATATCCTCAGCCTTCTTTTTGGATCTTTCCAAGGCATTCAATAGGGTTGATCACCAACTTTTAATCCACACCCTGCAAACATTCTGTCTAGATACTGGAGCCCTCCAATGGTTTCAATCTTACCTGAATGGTCGACAGCAGGCTGTCCTCTAGCATAACAAACTCTCTAACCTTCTACCTAACACCCTCGGAGTACCACAAGGCTCTATACTAGGGCCCTTGCTGTTCTCCATCTTCATTAACGACCTTTATACTGTCATCCCAAAAGTCAGCTGTATCCAATATGCTGATGACTCTACTCTGATTTGCTCAGCCACATCTCCAGTAGAGTTAGGGTCAGCTACCCAGACCACTTTTAATACAATAGAAAACTGGCTTTCTGAACATCGTCTGATCCTAAATCCCAAAAAAACTAAAATGCTGTTATTTTCACCAACACGTAGGTCTACCTCTTTCACCTTTACTATAAAATCAAATGATGGCACAATAATCTTCCCTGACCCATCTACAAAACTATTAGGTGTCATCATAGACAATAATCTCAAATTTGACCTACATGTTAACCAAACTATCAAAACCATCAATAAAAAACTAGGGTCACTTTACAGAATAAAAGCCTTCCTAACCCCTCCAGCTAAAATTGCCATAGCTCACTCTCACCTTCTTTCAACCCTTCTGTATGCATCCCCTCTACTCTTGAATTTGAACAAGACTGTCCTTAACAAACTCTCAATTTGCTACAACCACATTGCCAGGTTTGCCACTGGGCTGCCTTTTAGGATACATCATTGCATCAATCTAAATCAGCTTGGTTGGCTTGAACTACCTAGCCTAATCCAGTATAACCAACTGATTATGGCCTATAAAATCCTCTATAATCTGGACAATACTCCTGCACTTAAAAATATTATCACCCCTATAACAATCCTAGACCGCTTCGATCCTCTAACAAACTACTAATTCAGACTAGCAAAATTAATAACACAGCTGGTGATTCTCTCTTTGCAAACTCTGTAAGTAGATCCTGGAACTCTCTTCCAGCTGATATTACCTTACTTTCCACCTTAGGTCAATTTAAAACTAGACTCAAACAACATTTGTCACTTAACTGGCTATGTCAATGTATCAAGCCTGGCTAACTCTAATGTGTAAAAATCTGTTAACCAGTTTACTGTGTAATTTAATTTAATCCTGACTTGTGCTCAGGACTAACTGTAACCTGTGGAACTTGTTTAACTTGCTTACTTATGTAATCTTTGTAAATAGTCTGTTTGTAATATGCAATGCTAGTATTATGTAATGCTGTATCTGCTTACCCTTGGAGCTTTTCTCCCCGGGCCTCCGCTGAAAATGGACATGCATCCAGTCGGACTATCCAGGTCAACAAATGTAAAATAAAAATAAAAATAAATAAAACCGACTGTTTTTTTTATCTCCACTCTGTTTTTTCAGCACATTTTTTGCAGCTTAACAAACATCATTGCAACACACCCTGGAAATATCTATGAGGCTGCCATATGGAAGGAAAGTAGACTGAGTACTGTAGTCCAGCAAGGTAAAATATCTAAGGGACTACCATTAGGTAAGTGCAGGAGCACAGCTAAGATGGAAGCTAAGGATAACCCTCACAATAAAATCCATCTTCACCACATGTGTTTCCACTCCCACAACAAGTGACTTTGGTTATCCACTTGAGCCGTGGCTAATGACCCTGCACAAAAGACCATCTAGGCCTGCAAGGAAACCTACAATAGAGCACACTCAACAATCAGAAACACCATAGAGCATGTGTTTGGTATACTGAAAGCTAGGTTCAGATGTCTGGACACATCCTGGCATGCACTGCATTACACATCTGAGAAGGCAGCTCAGATGACAACAGTGTGTGCTATGCTTCACAACATGCTAAGAAAAGCACATGGCAGTCTTCCAACTGCAGGATTAGGTGAACTACCCCAAGAACCCCAGATGTATCAAGAGGATATCTCAAATGTATCAGAAGAGGAGCAGGAAGCTGTAAGGAAGAGAAGACACAGACGTAGGCAACATACGGTTTGACCACAAGTGCAGACCCAAGCAACATGGCTGCAGCTAAACCACAACTTTGAGTCATGAAAAGCCACATATACATGAGGAAACAGATTAAACATTCATGTGCAGGTGTCCCACCCCAGCATCAGAGATTGTATCTAATGGCAATTACTCTCTAGATATACACACTGAGCATCAGATATAACATCATCATCATATTATTTTTCAGTATGAACATATGCACATTGTCACAGCAGGGATCATCAGCACAGGGCTCAACTGGCACAGGTATACATACACACTCAGGTTGTTGTATCACTGTATGGAAAACAATAAGGCCCTCCATGCTACACATTCTTATCTCTACTATATACTAATATGAAAAAAGTGAAACTACACAGTATAAAATGCAGAATGTTTAATTGCTGTAGGAAAATATATCACAGTAAACTATCAATTTAATACTAGGATCCAGCTATGTTTATGACACTGTTTGAAACACCCTAATGCAGTCTAGGGTGACCTCACTTATGTCTCACACCATTGTCCACTCTGCACCAACCCTGTACAGAAACACATTGCCCTGGTTGCCTCACTGAGGAGACTGGTGGGGTGACAACACCATGTTGAGGTGAAGGATGCATGACTGCATGTTGAAGGCCTTGTTGTGATTAATGGGACCATGCCAGATGGAACAACAGTTGAAATCTGTGCATTTTGGACCATAGAGACTGCTGCTCAATGGCCAGTGGTGGTTTTGCAGACAGGTGACCTGCCTCTCCCATGTTGCAACTCAGGGAATGCAGTAACCTAGTCATATTATGACATTTCTGCAGTACTGTAGAGGCCAGTGTTTCTACTGACAGTGCCACAGCAAGCAGACTCTCATTTTGAGTAGTCAATGTTGCCATTATCTCACCGTGACTGTGCTCTTGTCCTTCATGCATTGCACGTAGCTGGTGTGCAACACAATCTGTGGCATGTGCAAGTGCACATATGTCCGACTGATGCTGTTACTGTGACTGTTCATTTGCCTGCAGCAGGAGGTGGACTCTCTCAGACCATACTGCTCAACTGTACCAAGATCCTTGGAATTTCCCATTTTGGGGGCAAAATAATAGGGTGCTAGCATCTTCCGGGTAGCCCCTTCAAATCCTGATTTTGTTTTATTTACATTTTGTAGTGAATGCTGACATAATCATGCATTGCTGGTGAATTCTGCAATGTCATCAATGAGCACCAGCATGTGTGATGACATCAACGTCATGAGGCAGTGCCTGACTACAAATACGAGGAGTGTGATTCTCTCCAAACACTGTCAGTGTATTACAATACATTATTTTGAAGAGTTGAAAGTTTATGAAAACAATTAGTGATGCTCGACTTACTTGCCTCCTCCTGAAACTCAATGACATTTTACGGCTATGGCCATTTGTAACAGCTAGTGTTTGTCTTCTTGTCTTTACTTACTGGTTTATAACCTGTGTAGTACAAGACACAAATAACGATAGTTGAAGGCAGAGGGCTAATGGCTTGTGGTGCTGATTTTTTTGCCCTAATGAAGTCTTTTGTTGTGAGGACTCGGAGGAATGGTGCTGCATTTCAACTTTTGAGTTTTGGAGGATAAGAGAATGGCTTCGGCACTGTATACATCTACTAAATGTAAGCAGCATTTCCCTTTTGAGGAGCTTTCCCAGGGGCAGCAGCTCTGTGAATGTAAGCTGCATTGTTTAGTATTCTTGATTGTTAACATTGATGAGAACATTAGCTGACAAAATTATGCATGATTGATCAAATATCTGATCTCTTGTAATAACTAAATATATAGCAATCTTATTCTCTTTTCATAAAACATATATTTTACTCGAGTTTATTTTAATGTACAGAATATGCCCCAGCAAGTTGTAATTAGATAGTTAAAGCTATCTCTTTTTTGGGACGTAGTTCTGTCTCCATTATTTTGTTTTTGGGAGAAATACTTCAAGTGTATAAATACTTTTTGTATTCTTTAGCTTTTTATTTGTAATATTTTATTCATTTCGGAGAAATTCTTTATGTAAATGTTGTATGATGGTTTAATTAAACTTCCCACTGTCTAGTGTGTTTGATGTAATCTATACACCAGCACTTGTCACCAGGTCCCTATCAGTTCATTGAAAAATCAGTTCAGCGAACACCATTTTCAGTGCACTTAAATGGAACATGAAATCCATCGAACTGTTCATACTGAGATCATAGTACAGTGAGGATCGGGAAATTTGCCCTTCCCCCACTGTAGTGTGATCTTGGCGTTGGTATATATAATTAGTGGGGGGTGGTGAGGCACAACCCCCCCCCCATATGACCAGAATTTGAAGAATGGCATTTCCAATGAAATGCCGTCCATTGAGTGTCAATCAAGTGATATAGAACCCTTGTCTCCTTTAGGTGTGCATGAGTTTAAACTGCAGTAGTCCAGTATTCATGACATATGTTAGCAGCCATGCCGAATCATTTATATTATTAGTAAATGAAAAAATGAAGTGTTACTTTATGAGAGAGTTGTAGTTTTGTCCAGTATAGTACAGTCCGAGTCCCTGCATTTAGCCTTTCTGTTGTTTATTCTGGTTTGCGTGAGTATCTGTCTTTTTACTTAATTACATTATCAACTGTCCCATTAGTCAGCAACTCAGTATACTATCATACATGCAAAAACAGCCACCCACATTGTACGTTTGCTTGTAATTATTTTCTTTTTTGATGCCTGTTAACTTCAAGTTACCCAGTGTAGGAAAGGAAGAGCCTGTGAGGGGCATTGCATGGGAAAATGCATGAATGGTTAATTCCGTGTGGAAGTCACTTTATAAGTCATTGCCACAATCGTTAATTATGTCTTTTGACTAAGCTTATCTTCGGTTTGGTCTTATGTTAGGCTTATAATATGGTAATAGTACAGTTATATATGTTAGACACTTGATAAGCTTACAGTTATAGTAAACATCAGTGTCTGTGTCTGCAATCATAGTGTAGTATTCAGGATTTACCCTGAATTAGGACTGCCCTTACTTTTGGCTTCAGAATTTGACTGTGAAACCCTAAACTGCATGATGTAATAACATGACAAGAGCTGTAGTCTTTAATTTACGGCAGACCTTTACAACTTCCTTACTCTTCAGAAAGAAAGCACAAATCACATATATATCCCTTTGCAACATTTAAGTACCCGTGATTCTGGGAATTTAACTTGGAAAGCAAGAATACAGCGTAATATAACATTAGTTGAAGGTAGGTTCCTGAACCGATGCAGAGCAATTAACAGAAACACTGTAGAGTAAATCAAATCATGTTAATAATAAAACTCGTAATTGACCATCAGTTATGCATCAGTAGTTATCTTCACATCAACAGCTTGTTTGCAGTTAAGACAGGACCATACCTCTCAACCTTTTAGCACAGGAAATCTGGACAAAACCTAACATAATGAGGGACAAAGGAGCAAAAATAAGGAAGGACATTTTAAAGACTACTCTTATAAACTTAAAAAGTTGCTAAAATAACAGAATTTCTGATAGCATGCATTTTCTTGAGGATATGAAGTCTAAAACTCAAATGGATATCATTATTTAGTGACTTCAGTCTTCAGTGATTTGCCAGAAAACCACAAATTTTATGAGGAACAGATCAGCATTATATACGAGGCAAAAATCTGGACATTTGGGAGGTATGCTGATTTTTACTCAAATTTTAGGTCTATTCCTCTTAGTCCATCCTAAAATTGGTGACTTTTGGAGAAAATATGGTGAATTACACTTAATAAATATAGACAATAATTAGAGTTATTGACTTACTTTACTTCAGAAAATGTATATAAGTTCACATTCTCTTATTCTTCCAATATCTCCAGTTAATAGTATTGATATTTTAAAAGTGCCCCGGTTGTCCCTAATTATTTCTGGATTCATCCCTGATTCCATTGAAATGTGTCCCTGATTAGTTTAATGCTATGTGGAATACTACCACTCATTATGTTGAACAGCTTACTCACAGCTTCACTTGGTATCCCACAACCCAGTTGGAGTGGGCAGAATTACATAATTATGCATGCAAACGTAATGTTAATCAATGCCCAGATTTTTGGCCAGTTGTACCTAGTTTTCAAGGACCTTTGCTGAAATTTTTGTTTTCAGGTTGAGAGGTATGTATCTGACATCTGACCATGCACAACGTCTGCATGCCTACATCTATGTCTAATGTCCCATGATCCTTCTTAATGACTAGACAAGTTGACCTCCACATCTGAGTCTACAGCTGCAGTAACATCAATGGCAACATCTTGAACAGAGTCTTCTAACACATTAAGGTCCTGTGTGCCAGGGGCTATAATGCCATGCTGAGATAAATGTGGACCCACATCATGATCACTGGATGGGCTGACGTGTGATATGGATAGTTGATGCACTACAAGATACCAAAACACACATCAAGACAATGTGCTTACATCACATGCTGCCTAGCATCAAAGACATATGATATATATATATATATATATATATATATATATATATATATATATATATATATATATATATATATATATATATATATATATATCTGACTGCAATATTACAAATAATAATGACTTCACATGAGAACTACTGTATATATGTTTCAAAGGAATTCATACACATGGAGTATATCATTAGGTTACTGTCACTCATCTTGTGTATAAGATGATGAGGCTTGGATGTTTGTTTAAGTAGTTTATTCCACACAAACACATCAGAATGGATGGCTGGAACATTAAACTTAAATGAACTAACTAGCTGACTTTCTGCTACACTCATATATGCTTTCACTCTGGCTGCTCCCTCAAAATGGCACTCTTGCTTGCACGTGCTCAGTACTTATCTGCACATGCCCACTGACTGGAATGCTTCTTAAAGGTAAACACACACTCTGAGCTACATCCTCCATGTTTGACTAATCTGTCTTGCAATGGCAATAACAATTGAATAAGCATGCAGATTTAACAGACAATAATAAACAACACCAATCATGTCCAGGTTGCTGTGTATCTAGGATTAGGTCTTGAGATACGACATGACCTCGTAATGTAATAATCAGAGCTGGGTTGAGCAACAGTGACAGTCACTGGGGAATGTTCTACTGCACAATTTTCAGGGATACTTTCAGGAACAGGAATAGATGATGAAATGTCCTCTGGAACAGGAGCACTGGACAGATCACTCTGAGAATTAGAGTTTCCATTACAGGCAAGATGCTGTAACACTGGCTTGGACCCTGGTAATACATTTTTCCATTTCTGCCTAAATTCCATTCCCTGCGATTCCACAATGTATGATCTCAGTTCTTCGCACAAATGTTTCACAAGTCTAATTCAATCAAATCCTTTTGTTGTCTGCATCCTCACTATCTCTCCTTCTTTTAATGCATTTAGACGTTTGCTGGTCTTATCATACTGAGCCTTTTCGGACAAATGCTTTTTGAGGAGTCGGCCTTTTACTGCTTTGTTGTTTTTTGCACATGGAACCAACAAATTCTTATTGATTGGTAATGTGGTTCTGGTTTGTCTCAACATAAGTCTCTGGGCAGGTGAACCAAGTAAATTATCACGAGGAATGTTTCTGAGATTAAGAAAGTTTAGAAACATATCAATATTGTCTCATTTAGATTTCTCTGCTGTTTTGCACTTTGAACTGCATGTTCAGCCAAGCCATTTAACTGTAGGACTCAGGACTTCTCATAGCATAATGAAAGTCCCACGTTTCAGCAAATCTTTTGAACTGCTGACATGTAAACTGTGCACCATTGTCAGAAATGACACTGGCAGTCTACTATGGACTTCTATGGACTTCAACTTAATAATGACAGTATTGGACATTAGATTAGGAAGTAGGTCAATCTCAAACCAATATGAATAAGAGTCTAGTAACACCAAGTAGTGTTGACCATTCCACTTGAAAATATCTGTGGCTACTGTGGACCAAGGTAGTTCAAGAATCTCGCTTAAGTGAAGGATTCTTTTTGTTGATGCTGTTTAGTACTATTATAAACAGAGCAAGAAGAAATTTCCTTCTCAATATATTTTAACATAGAAAGCCAAAATACTAGTCCTCTTGCCCTTCTTTTGATAGAATCAGTTCCTGAGTGGCCACAATGCAAGATCGTAATATACTCTTGTTGCAAGCATTTTGGAACAATCACTTTTGGATCTTTCATGATGAAACCATTGTCTAACAAAAATCTCATCTCTGTGTGTAAAATACCACTGCACATGTACTTGTAAACAAGATTGCTTTGATGGCCATACTTCACTGATAAAGTTGTTGGACTGCTAAAAAACTGGATCTGAAGCTGTGTGAGTTGTAAACTCACCAACATGCATGGAAGAAAAATGTCTTATTTCCGTGACTTCAAAATCAGATTTCTCATTCTCATGCTGTTCATTGTTTTTTCTGGGTGATCGGGATAAACCATTAGCAAGATAAAGAAGTTTGCCTTTTGTGTAAACAAGATAGAATTGTACCTTTGCAATTTGAGCATCATATGTTGCAATCTAGCAGGAGCTGTATGCACTGGCTTTCTCAAAATAGTGACCAAAGGTTGGTGGTCAGTTTCAGTTTGAATAGTTCGGCCATAAATATAATCATGGAACTTTGAACATGCAAACACAATTGCCAAAAGCTCTTTCTCAACTGGGCATACTGCATCTCAGTTTGGGTTAGAGTTCTTGATGCATAAGCTACTGGTCTAGCCTCTTGAAGAATGACTGCACCAAGACCAAACTTTGAAGCATCACAGGAAAGAGTAACTGGTTTGTGAATATCATAATATCTTAAAGTGGGTGTAGTGAAAATTTTCTGTTTCAGGAGATCAAATGCCCTTGGTGTTGTTCTGACCAAGACCAGGTTACATCTTTGCATGTCAGCTCGCTTAGTGATGCTGAAAGTAGACTCAAATCTGGAATGAACTTACCTAGAGAATTGACTTTACCAAGAAAACATTGTAAGGCTTGGACATTGTCTGGAGCTGGGATCTCAAGAATAGCTGTTTGCTTGGAATGATCGGGTCATAAGCCTGAACTGATAAACAAATGACCCACATAACTAACTTTCCTCAGTGAGAATTTACATTTCTGAGGATTCAGTTTAAGATTCACTTCATGAGCACTTTCCAAAATGTTCCTGAGGTTTCTATCATGTTCAACTTCACCATTGCCTCCTATTATAGCATATGGATAGCCAGAAATAAAATTGTTCCATCGCAGGTTGAAATACTTCATTGGCAGAATTTATTCCAAATGGCATTCTCAAAAATCTGTACTTTTTGAATGGTGTACTGAATGTGGTCAGCAATGAAGATTTTCAATCAAGAAAAATTTGCCAAAATGAACTTTTTGTATATAATACATGAAAAAACAGTGGCATTTGGCATGAGGGCAGCAACTTCCTTAACTGTATGCATTGGATGATGAGGCTTATTTAGTGCTTTGTTCAAATGACTTGGATCAATGCAAATTCTAATACCATCTGAGCTTTTCTTATCAGCTACTACCATGGAAGATAACCATTCAGTTGATTCTTCTACTAGACAAATAACTCCTAGCTGCACTATTTTGTATAGCTCTGCTTTGACTCTGCTCTGCATAGCTACTGGAACTTTCTGTGCTGGTCTGATGACTAGACTTACCTCGTGGTCTAACTTCATGGAGTACACAACTGGAAGTTTACCTAGTTTGTCTTCGAAAATATTATTATAGTCAGAAAAAAATAGTTTTGGTGAAATTTGAGCTGGTATCATTCAAGTTTCCATGGTGAACTTCTTTGTTAAATAAAAACAGTTGCATTTTCAAATTGTCTTTGAGGCCTAATAATGACTACAGTTGTCTCTTGACTATGTAAAACTGCAAGTCATAGCTGTTTCCAGCAGAGTAACATGAAAGCACTACTGAGCCTTCAGTTTGAATCTATTCACCACCATAAGCAACAAGCTTCACACTCTTTGCAGATAAGTCTTTCACCAGCTTGGGTTTTACTGAAGTTCGGGCTGTGGCAGCCACACCCTTAGGCCTGTATCATTTTAACTCATGCTGCATAATATCAACATTAGCACTGGAAGACTCTGCCAGCATGCTTTTTTCATTTGTAAGCATATTCATTTGCTTTTCTGTAAGCTCATATACCTGAAAAACCTCTATGGCCTTGCTCAAAGTTAAATCCCTGCATCAAAGCAAAATCTTTCTCACTGAATTATTATTAACACCACACACAAGCCTGTCTTTTATCAACTCATCTCTCAGATCATCAAATCTGAGCATTTTAGACTTATTTCTCAAGTCAGTTATATATGCTGCAAAAGTTTCACCAGGCTTTTGATCTCTTGTGTAAAATTGCCTTTCCATTGTAATATTTGTTTAGGGGTTGCACATTTCTCTAAATTTACATTTAAGCACTCAGGGTCTTCCCGCATTTTAGCTGGGACCACAAAATGGTGGTCTTCCCCCTCCCCTGCATACACAGCAGGTGCATACACAAATGAATGCTCTCTTTCAATGGCTTCTGACCCAGCTAAATTATGCAGTATAAATGCCTTTGTACATACATCTTTGTTAGGAAAAGCAGCCTGCATGAAAATATCATATTCTTGTTCAAACACTCTCCAATTTTCTGCAATATTGTTATCAAACACAAGTCGACTTGGTCTGCAAAATCCTTCTGTCATGCCAACAAATTACTTTATGGCACAGTGCAAACTTGGCCATTGTAATGATGTACAAAGATGCACACACACACACCAGGTACTTGTAATGATATTTAAATGCACAATAAGCTCTTTGAAAGATGTACTTTGTGAAATAACTGTACTATAATACTGCACACACTTGCCAACACGTTGCACACTTTAGATATTTCAAATAACATTAGTTAATGTGAAAAACTAGTACATTGTGAAAAGGTATGGTTGTTTTCCCTTTTTTATACATTTTATGTGATTCAGATATTGTTTCAAACATTTTTGCAATTATTTCGAATACTTGCATCAATATGTTGGACATTTTCTTTAATTAGAAATTAGTTTTGAACATTTTGAATGCTTCATTTTACTTTCATTGCATGAAAAATCATTTAAGTGAGTTTTAGTGACTGGAAATTCATTTGTGACCTGTTTGCAAGTTGTTTGAGCTTCGGATCATCCACTCATGTATATTTCTCCATTTCTAACTGAGCACCTCATGGTTTTGACTCTGTATCTCATTCTGACACCCTGTCACTCATCTTGTGTATCTAAATAAGATGATGAGGATTGGGTGTTTGTTTAAGTAGTTTATTACACACAAACACATCAGTATGGATGACTGGAACATTAAATGTAAACTAACTAAAAGACTGCCTGACTGCTACACACATACATACTCACTCAAAATGGCACTATTGCTTGCAAGTGCTCAGTAATTATATGCACTTGCTCACTGACTAGAATGCTTCTTAAAGGTACATCACACACTCTGACCTACAGTTACAAGGCCAATATACATGACAAATATGAGAAATACAGACAAACCACACACCTGACCGCTCGTCATGGGAAGATGCTACTGTTGAAGATGGATGAGCATCATTATTGAATACATCATTGTCACTATTAACCATGTGAACACAGTTAAAACATACAGAAGGTTTAGCATACACATAACATTCATATGTGCACTTGATGATGTTGATGTAGACTGGCCTAGGAAAGGAAAGAAGGACACAGTATAAATGGAGGACAATAGGATTAACAGCAATGACAGATATGAAACATAGTTAATAGCATACCAGTGACAGACTCCTGATCTGGAGAGGTTGTGGGTTGTACTGTGGATCCTGCAGTGGGAAAGTTAAGAGAAAGACAAAATAGTCATGTAGTTATCAGAAACAGTACTGACAGCAACACATATACAACACAGTAGTAGGAACTGCAGATACTCATGAGATGGATGCTGCACCTATATAGCAGATGAGCCTGTATTAAAAATAGTGCCATAAATGTCATGTATAACATGTAAGCTACACATTGTTGCAAGCTATGACAATGTTGCTGCAACATCCCTGTTCTGACTGAACTTGAACCTACATGGCTTGGACCATGACTGGATGCAGCTGTAGTGTATAATGTTAGGGAAATAACAATATGGCAGTAAACATAAGTGTCATGAAATGAGGCTGAGACAATAACAGGCAGTGGTCACAGTAACAAGATGGAGACACTTATTTACTGTTTCCTGGTTTATTCCTGAAGTAGATGGATATGTGAATATTAATGCAAATAGCATTATACTTGCGATTTTGGACTGTACAAATACAATTCATTAGACTTATGTTCTTTATATTCACCCTCTGTAAATGTGTTTGCATGGCTCAACCCAGTGGCAGTAGACCAAAAATAACAATACATGAATATGCATGCTACAGCAATATGCAGTGATTGTCTCTATTCCTAGCCATGTTATGGAAAGAAAGAAAGACATGCATATTCTACCTGGAACTCCAGCTTCAATCTCAGCCTGGGTATGTGTCACTCAATTCTTGATGTATGCAGTGAGGCCAGAAATATTGTGATGTCATCAATGGGGGTCAATGGTGGTCCACCACTGGTGGCATCCCTCGATCACTTGTAAGTCTTAATCTTCACTTGTAAGTCTTAATCTGTTGACTGCATGAAGGATCATGTTTGAGCAGCATTGACTGCAGGCATTACAGGGTCATTGCAACCTCCAACTGCATTGGTGAGGTCAGTCCCGATTTCATGTTTCCAAGCTGTATCGCCAAAACAGCCAAGGAGTTTCCATCCATGTTGCCAGAGAGCATCAGTTATGATTTCATTTTCCTGGGCTGGGGGAGTTGTCACTCCTAGAATGGATGGCCATCTGAAAGAAGTGATAGGCACATGATAATATTCTTGTTTTTGTCCATTTATGCAATTGAGTCCGTGGGTGGTATATGTCAACATAAACAGCATGCATTACTGTGCAGTACAAAGGTCTGTATAACACTGCTTGTGACAAATACTAATGTGACATATAAAAAGTAAGAACAGTGCCATCATACATAACATTTGTAAAAGAAACATAACTTGCAGCATCTTTAGAGTTTGTGAGCGGGATTAGAACCCCTCACACTACATATATGTTGAACGTGGGTCCAAAAACAACAGCATCATGCCACGGGAGTCTTCATGTGTTTCCTATGAAACTACTACAGAAAGGAGCAATTGAACAACTTATGGAAAATGTCAGAAAACCTCAGTATCTGTAAGCAGGCCATAGACAGTATGGATCCTTTGCATATTGAGACAGTAGTGACAACACCTTTGTTAAGAACCATCATTGAAGAAATATCCACAACAGCAGCACCATAGGTATTTAACAGGTTTGTTAACAAACAGGAATTAAGAAATATATGTAATATCAACATAATGCAGTACATACAGGTGGTGTTGTAATCTGTAGGTTTCCATAACTACAACACAGAGTACAAGGAATTGTCATTAAGAACTGTGGATGATCCATAAATCTGCTGTTATACTGTTCACATTTGTAATGTAAATCTGTCTATACATCTGCATATGGCACTGAAATCAATTATTTAAAACAGCAACACCTGTATGCATAAATTTCAATCAGACATTGATCCAGTAACTTATAACAACTTCTTTTAAAGATCAAATTTTGAATAAAAATTAATTTAAATAGGTACCTTTGGAAATGACAGAGTAGAACAGAGACAATAATCACAAAAACAGAAATGCTACCAATTGCCAATGTACCTCTCATTCCAAATCACACAAACAAAATGCACCTAATGTGCATCCACTTTTAAGTATCATTTGTGCCGTCATTAATTAATAAGGTTCATTACAATTCAAGGTTTAGGAATCCCATTTGTGTACCTCTGTGTAAATTGGCTTCATGTGCCACAACACCCAGGTGTATTGCATAAACACAAAATAGCTATCAATAAACAGTACCATGTGTGGCACATGCCCTTTATCTGCCAATGTTCTGGTAACATGACCAGGAGGCCATTTCTCCCTGTGTCTCTGTGGGGTTCTTCCCATGAAAGACATGCTGAGTGTTTCCATCTCAAAGTCCCCAATGAATGGAGCTGTGGGCAGCAGCACAGACTCTATATGGTGCCCTATAGGGGAAGACTTGTACAGGCCAACTGCTATGGGCATTTACTGTGGTGCACAGTATCCTCAAGATAGGAAAGCACAGATCACAGAGTACATGCTGTGGAAGGTCTAGCCAGTTGGTGTAAAATATAGCTCTAGTTGACTTGGCCATGTTAACTAATGTCACCAAAATGGGCTAGGCATGGGTAGTTACCGGTGACAAGTGGATTGAGGACCTGGCCTACTCTGACCTATGCCAGGGACCCATGCTAATGGTGGGAGGGATATATGTGCCCCTATTGGCCAGTGTGTGCCCACCCAGCAGCCCTGGGTCAATAAGCTACTGGCTGGCTGGTGTCTAGTTGCCCAGCTTGGGATAGATCTGTTGAGCTGGATGTAAAACCTGCCAACCTGTCAAATATGAACTAAGAATTGCTACGCTTAATGTAGGTTCATATAGTTCACTGAGAGTATGCAGCTTGGAAGTGGATGACATGATGATACAGAGACTGGACATCTTATGTATCTAAGAGACAAGATGGAAGGGCAGAAAAGCCACCACTTGGCTTGGGATCTAGAGCCTACTACTCAGGAAGGGGACAGTCTAAAAATGGTGTAGGAAATGTGGTGAGACAGAGGCTTCAGAAGGCAGTAAGAGATATCATCAGATTTAATGACTGATTCATGGCAATCAGACTTCAGTGTAATGATAGGGCAGTATTCATTCATAATCTCAACCTATGCCCCACAGCAGGGTTGTGATAGTGAGGAAAAGAGTGCATTCAGACAGGAATTGCAAGACCTACTAGATAAAGCAGGACAACATGAATTGGTGTTGATAATGGGTGACTTGACTTGAATGTATCAGGACAGATAAAACATGATGTGAGGACTGCCTGGATCCACATGAGTGGAGCCACAAGAATAAAGAAGAAAAAGCCATTATAGACTTCTGTCTGGCAAATGGCTTAATAGTATTGTCACAAGATCACATATAAGATTGGCAACTCAAGTAGACTCCTAATAAGGAAAAGGCGCTGGGTATAATTCATGATTTCAAAGTCATCCTCATTGAAACAGTTGGCCCACATCATAACCACTAGTTGCCACAATCAGCTGCAAGCAGTGGTCAGAGAAGGCTCTAAGGTCAACAGAGACCAGGCTGAAGACTTGTAAGTTGACTGCCCAAATAGTACAACGGTTTAAGGAATTACTCAGGGCTCTAACACCCCAATCAGAGGAGGAAATAGGTGGAGTCAAACAAGAATGGCTGCACCTAAAAATAGCATGTGTTAGGACTACAGAAAATATATGTAGCTGAGCCATATATGGAAATAAGATACATAAGGAAAGATGGTGGTGGAATGCAGAAGTCCAAGAAGTCATCAAAAGAAAGAAAGAATGCAGGAAGAAGTGGGAGACAGAAAAGACTGACCAGGCTAAGAAGGACTACTGGTTGGCTAACAAAGAAGCTAAGAAAGAAGTTGCAATAGCAAAAGCATCAGATGCACACTACCACCGTCTGATATTAACTCAGTAAGGTGGCACAAAAAAACTATATCAGGTTGCAAGGCAAAGGCAGAAAGATAAAGAAGATAGTCAGACACCCTTCATAACGGATGCTAGCAACAGCCTGCTCACGAGTCCACAGGACATCAAAGGCAGATGGGAGGAGTTTTTCTAGCTGCTTCTGAATAAAGAAAGCCACACAGAAGCTGTACTGCCCCAGAAACAGCCTATGATGAGAGAAGAAGAGGAGCCCACCCTAGAGGAAGTAAAAAAAGCACTAAGAAAGATGAAGTCCAGGAAAGCAGCAAGCTCAGATGAGGTTACAGCAGATATGATAAAGATGCTGGGTGAGATAGGGGAGAAATAGCTCCTGAGGGTACTCATAGCAGTGTGGAGAGAAAGGTGTACTCCAGATGAATGGAGAATAAACATACATATGCCAGCGTACAAGAACAAAGGGAGCATCAAAAATTGTGGGCAGTACAGAGGCATCAAACTTCTATCACATTGCATGAAAGTTCTGGAGGGGTGATTTATAAATAAAGATGCAGAGTAGCAAAATGTAAGATGGGAGATGAGAGTTTGGTTTCAGATCAGGATGCAACACAATTGATCCAATGTTTGCAGTGAGACAAGATACTTGAGAATAAGCTAGAGATGAGGGAAGAGTCCAACTGGGGGTTCCTAGACTTGGAGAAAAAAATACAACAAGGTCCCAAGAAAGTTGAACTGGGCAGTACTATGGTGGTTTGAAGTCCCAGAAACATTGGTAGAATTAGTGCAGGCTATGTGCAAGGACCCGATGACTCAAGTATGGACAGTGTTCAGACTCACAGAAGGGTTCCCAGTGGGAGTGGGCCTACTCTAGGGTTCAGCTCTGAGCCCACTTCTGTTCATACTGGTGATTGACTGCAAACAGGTCAGAGAGGACAAATCAACAAAGTTGCTGTATACAGATGGTGTGGCATTACAGGGAGACTCTGAGCAAGAACTTCAGAAAAGTATAGGAGAATGGAATGCAAAACTGAAGGCACATGGGATGAAACTAAGCACAGATAAGACAGCGGTAATGGCAGCAAATTGGGGAAATCAGAATGAGCTGAGAATAGAGATAGAAGGGAAGATAGTGGAACAGATAAAAAGCTTCAAGTGTCTGAGAGGGTGGTTGAGGAGAAGGGAAGTCTGAATGAAGATGTCAAAGCTAGAATCAGAGAGGCTGCAGCCAACTGGCATAAAATGTCAGGTGTAGTCTATGACAGAAGAATACCAAAGAAACTGAAGGGTAAGGTGTACAAGACAGTGGTGAGACCAGTACTACTGTATGGTATAGAAACCTGGTCAGTAAAGACAGACTAGATGAAGAAGCTAGAGGAGATGGAAATGCTGGTAGAATGCACACTGTGGGACAGCTGAAGAAATGAGGACATAAGAGCAGAAGCCAAAGTAACTCCAATTGCAGAAAAGATCAAAGAGAACATATTACAGTGGCTTGGACACATGCTGAAAAGCAGAAGACAGTCTAGTGAGGAAGATATGGGACAGACAAAAAAAAGGCAATAGAACTCGAGGCTGTCCAGCAAAGAGTTGGATGGATTGTGTCAAAGATCTGCGACAGTCAGGTATGAGTGTTGAAGAAAATCCAAATGATGTCCCAATCCAAGGCTAACACGAAGTAACCACACCAAACAATACAGACCACTGCTGAAACGAATCCACAGAAAGCAGGCAGTTGTAGAAACACTTCTTTAATACGAACAGACTAAGCGCTTTCACCAAACACACTTTGGCATCTTCAGAGTCAGTGAGGAAGATATGGGACAGACAAAAAAAAGGCAATAGAACACGAGGCTGTCCAGCAAAGAGTTGGATGGATTGTGTCAAAGATCTGCGACAGTCAGGTATGAGTGTTGAAGAAGGCAGGAGTGTGACACTGAATCGAGAGAGGTGACAACAGTTAACACAATACCCCAACCCCATGTAGAAAAAAATGGAAAAAAAGGGGGCTGATGATGATGATGATCTGGTAACATGACATCAGTACCACCTTCAAATATTGATTTTGATACATTTACAGATCAGACCATTGCTAAATGTGAACTGAGTGGTACTTCAATGAGCATTTCCCTGTTTTTGCATTTTTCAGGCTTTTTCCATTTGATGATCATGATGTCTATTTCGAGGAGGATGAGATGTGTATGTGCACAAAACTGGGCCAATGAGGAAACCACCCAGATGTTGACCATGTATGCAGAAGTGGAGCAGTGAATGAGATCCAGGCCCAGGAACTTTACCATGATAGACATGGGCAACTAGATTGCAAGGGAGCACCAAAGATGGGCAGGGATCTAACACACTGGAATGAAGTTATCCACCACTATGATAACTTGCATCAAAGGGACATGCAAGAGCTTGAAAGGAGGGTCACCGTGGTATGAAGGCAGCCCGTAGATTCCAACAGTAAGTGTGGCTATCCTACATATAGCTGAGAATTCCTATGGAATTTAGAGATATATCTCGGTCCCATATATATTAGATAGATGGTTTTATAAGCATTGAGAAGCTGCTGTGACAATTAGCTTACGGGTATAATTAAGTGGACATGGTAACTGCTGTCCTTATAAGTGTGGGCGGATCCTCATGCTGTTACTTTAATTAATAATGTTTATAATAGCCATAATTATGACGTCTGTAGATGTACACATTTTACAACATATATCAATACCATTTCACGCAGCCACGCAGCCACTGCCCTTGTGCATCACTAACACCTGTGGCACCTAGGCTGCTGATGGCTGCACACATAGTAGTTTTCTGTTATAGTACCAGAGAAGTGCTTACTGCAGAATTATACATCAGAATAAAACCTCATATATAACTTCTTTAATTCATTCCTCCTAATAAAGTAAACAGTCACATTTATTTAAGACAAAAAAGAATGCTATCTGACTGCTTACACATACATTAGTTATTTGTTGATGTTAACGACATGTAAATAATACTTCACAATAAAATGTCCAATAAGTGCTTGCAGTTTCTGTATTCATTGATTCGCTGCAGGAAGCCAAATAAACACCTGTAGTACCTGTTTGCTAAAGCACAGGCCCCACTGCCTTATTAGCTTAGCCTGTAAGGAAACAAGCCACCACATCTACATTTTGGCTTACTGTGAGTTCCAATCCATAAAGGGGAAACATATCTGAAACTGTTATCATAGTTTACTTCACCCATACCATTTCTTTGATAAAGCATATTCCAATAATTGATATTAATATTTATGTTGTGCATGTTTACAAATGACTGTGTTAGTCATCAAATTCCTATGAATATGCCTGTAATCCATAACATTCTGCTAACATCAGCTTTCTAACAACATTGTTTGTAAAGCAGTACCTAGTTGTTTATGAAAAACATGTGCTGGCCGTTAGTCTGACTTGCAAACTAACAAACTAGCATGCCTACATTTTGGTATCCTGTGGGTTCCAATCCACATAGAGGAAAACTATTTGAAACTGTTATCTTTCTTTAATTCAAACAAAGGATTTTTTAGAGAAGCATGTTTCGCTTATTGATATTATCATATATTTTTTGCATGGTTGCAATTTACATGTTTATTTGTCAAATTCCTATGAATGTATTTGTAATCTGTAATGGTCTGTTAACATAGTTTTTTAAAAGTAGGCAGTAGCGCTTGCTACAAACTGCTATATGTCTGACAAATGCTTAGTTAAGTGCACTTTGCCAATAATATCATTGTCCACACATATACATTACTGTGTCCCTTACGTTCAGCAACTTGTATGGTCCTGTTCACAGAAGCTCTATAATACATGACACTGTCACACTGTCAGAAGAATGAATGATTTCCATTGCTGTTAATTTTTCTGAACACAGTGCTAATATGAATGAAATTTTCAAGCTGTTTACCAACATGACCAGCACAAGTTCATACTTTGAAATCCTAAGCAAGGATCCATATTAGTAAACCAACCCCCATCTAGGTGATGTGGTAACACCAAGTCTTTTAACTGTAATCAAAATGCTCATTTGGGACTCAAGATGAATTAGCTAAGCAAATCCTTGGACAAGCATTGTAATTACAAGTTTGAATCTCATGTTCTCCAATATGTCTTTAAAGATATTCAAACCTGCATGTAGCACAACAAATATGATTATCTAACAGTCCTCAGGAATAGATTGTCTTGGAAATGTTCTGAGCAATATATGTCAGTGTTGTCTGAGGAATGCATCAGTCATGCTTCCTCTTTTATGTTTTCAGGCAATGAAGATCAGACCAGGAACCAAGCTCTGTACATTGAGTGGATGCACAGGTTTAAACATCAGCAGAGGGAGAGACGTATGTTAATTGCTTTTTCTGCTTTATGAAATTGAATGCATCTGATCCCTGTTACATGCATGTATTTTTTTACATTAACATGTAAATTGCTTACAATGTAGGAATACCTATCATGCATCAGTAAGGTAATTGAAATTAGTACACTATATCTGTGCTTACAACTGTGACTGAAATGCATACATGTTGAAATATCATGTAGCATTAAGTCATTGATTCAGCACACACTTTTTAATTGTATTCCACAACATTAATAACAGTTGGGTTGGTGTATCTGTTACACAAATGATGAGGTGGATGTTTTGCACATAAGTGTTAGGGAATTTACTAAAGCCTACATGTTTTCTTTTTTCTGTGTAGGTATCGCACTGTGCTGCTAACACACCCGTGAACATGTTTAGATTCAATAAGTGCTGCTGAGCAGTGAGCATGAGCTTACCAACATGGAAACTTCTGTGTGCATGCAAACCACATCATAAGCAGGTGAATCTCATGAAAATGAGGCAGGTAGAGTGATTCAGTAAGCAGATAGGCAGCTCTGTAGACCCTGTGTTTGCAGTGTTGTAAGTAAAATTCAGTATACAGGAGTATAGACAGAAAAAATGAGCTGTAAAAATGTAGTTAGATGGACAGAAATGGCATAGAACATATAGATACTATCCTCTGTGTGTCTGACAAATTAAAGGAAATAAGTTAAATTAAATTTATTTCTTTTTATTAATAATCTGGGCATGTTTGCACACTGCAACACTATGCTGAGTGTAGAAGTCTGTGGGGGTGTGTACACTGATTGTTAAGCTTTGTTTACCTACATGATGCATGTTTGCATGGCACACCACAGTGCTGATTCTATCTAAACCCAGTGACAGATTAATTAGTTTTGACCTCCGTTTAACTTAAACTAGGGCCACTAAATGATGTTAATGATATACTAGGCAGGTGGAATGCACCATAGATAGCCAATCACACAGTCAGCACCTACAGCAGAGCACTATAAAGTATGCATACACTCTACAATCTGATTTTTCCCCCATACTCTGCACCATTGGAGCACAGACTTGGAAATCTGAACTGAGAAAATGCTAGGGGCTGCTACAGGTCTGCTAAATGCCAAAGTTGATGCTTCTGCTACTGACAATATAGTCCTAGACAGAGAAGAAGAGGAGTGTTCAGGCCCAGGATAGCCTTCCAGGAGCTACATGATCTGGAGATTGTAGAGTGCTACAGGGTGGACAGGGACATACTACAAGAGCTCACTGAGCTCTGCTGCCCTCTACAGGGTGGACAGGGACATACTACAAGAGTTCACTGAGCTCTGCTGCCCTCAACTCAGACCCAACAGAGGGGGACCCATCCCAGTGGAAACAAAGCTATGTGTAGACCTTAGGATAATAGCTACAGGTACTTTCCAAAGACCAACTGGGGACATGACAGAAGTCTTACAGCATCTGCTTCCAGGGTACTCCACCAGTTCCTAAATGCCATGCTACCACATGCCAGTGAGAACATTTCTTCCCCCCCACCCCTGTGGTGAGAGCCAGCAATATGCAACACTTCTGCCATGTAGCACACTACCCTGAGGTACTGGGTGCCATAGATTGCACTCTTGTATACATCAAGTCACCACCTGGTGAAGAGGGTAGAATGTACATCAACCACAATGGGTACCACTTTATTAACTGCCAGGTCATGGGCAATGCCCAGGACATTATTATGAATGTGTATGCTGGCAGCCCTGGGAGTTATCACTACTCCCATATCTGGCATGCATCACAGCTGTACCAGATATTTGCTATGGGTTACATCCCACACAGCCATTTACTGGGGGATACTGGCTATGCACTGGAACCGTGGATGATGACACCCATCAGAAATGCACACACATGCACTAAAGAATGCCATAATGAGGCATACACACAAACTAGGAAAATCATAAAGTATGTGTTTAGGCTTCTGAAGTCATGGTTTCAATGCCTCCATATATCTGGTGGAGCCCTGCAGCACTCTCCAGCCACATGTGCCAATATGTTCACAATATGTGCCATGCTACACAGTATGATCCTCTGGAAACAGCTGCAGCAGGATCAGCAAAGGGAAGGGATAGACAGTCCCACACCAGTGCCTACATCACCACAGTCACAGTCACAGGAGGACTCAGAGGAGGAATCCCCTGATGATATCCCTGTAGAAAGATGTAGGCATGCCTAGCACACCCTGGCTTTAATTAAGAGATAAAGCATAGCACATTCACTGACAATCTAGGGCCCTAGGGATGGACACTTTACTCCAACTCACATACATATAGTAAAATTGCTGATGCCAGACAACTCACACAACCTATACCTATCCAAGTAATGGCTGTGTACTGCTTGCATCACACAGAGTCAGCTCTGAACTACAGTCCTGCCAACTGCGGCATTCTCAAGGTAAGTCTCTAACCTACAGATTACTTATAAAGATTACTATAATACAGTATCTGATGTATGGATCTGGTGCATTTATGCAAATAAATATAGTGGGCTATGTGGACAGAAGTAACATCCACTTGGGACTACAGGTACCCAGTCCAATAGTATGTGTTCCCTAATAATACTAGGCCTCATGGTTGGAATGTGGGCTACATCAGGCAAGGGAGTTGTTAAACAGTGGGGTAACATGAAATTTGGACTACTGCCTATCCAGGCAGATCATGTGCTGTTGTTCCCCCACACAGCAGTGTTCCTATATTACTGCTTTAGCAGTAAGTCACCAATGATATATCAGCAGACTAGGCAATTTCAGGGCTGTAGCACAGAACTCGATCACACTCTGTCTGACAGCCTGTGTGGCTCAGCGGACTAGGGAAGTTAACATGGGTGATGGTGTTGATGCTTCTAATCTGGAAGTAGGCACATCTGTTGCATGTGAGGTATTATTACATTGGTGTTTTCACAGATTTTCAGTCTGTGTGTGTGTGGTGTAACATTATGAACCTCAGTCGCATATTAAGTACAGCAGACAGCTGGGGAATGCTGTGGACAGTTAGAGTGACATGCAGCACTGCAGAAACAGGGACAGATGTCAAGGTCTGCAACATACTTCTCAACCACTTAGTACCAGAAATCTGTTCAAAGCCTGACAAAATAGTGGGATAAAGGCACACAAATAGGGACATATGTTAAATACTGCATTCATAAACGTAAACAGCTGTTAACATAACAGATGGGGTGTTTGAACAGACAATTTTCTGAAGAATTTGAAGTCAGACACTGAAATGTATGTCATTATTTAATGACTTCAATTCTAAGTTCATCCAAGTGATTTGCCAGAAAACCACAAATTTTATGAGAAACAGACCATGAGCCAAAACTCTGGATATTCTGGACAGTTGAGAGGTATAGTCTGTAACACATACAATTCTGGACTGGAGTATAGATAAGTTTGGCCTGGAGTCACTGTATAAGTACTGGCAGTCACAGTGGACATGCCCAAATACTTAGTTAAAATAATCACATTTCAGTTGCCCCATCATCACACTGACCCGTTATGTATAGATCTGTCTATACATACTGACATATATGTATAAATATCCATCTGTCACTATCTCCCTCTCACATACATAGTCTATCTATTGCTATGCAGTGTCAAATAGATATATACCGATATATATAGCTGTATATATCACATTGATACATCAATTCTCCTCAAATATCTGTGTAGCAGATATACATATCATAGACACACACAGCTACATTTATATATACATCCCAGTTAATTACAGACATATGTGTGAGGATGTCTGTATTGTCCTACATACCCTAATAATGGTGAGTAAATCTGCACTGTCACACATCCATACTGTTGCCCAAAGGATCCAAACTAAGGGTGCAAGAGTACATAATCCAATTACCTACAGACCTTTGTGCTTGCTGGATGTCACCACATAGAGAGACGCTGGTGATCAGGTAGTGTAATGTATAATGTTGTCAATGGATGCATAGACAGGGCACATTGTACTTATCCACAGGTTTGCCCATCTAACCAGAAGCAGCCACATATGGCAATATTGGTAAATGTACACACATAGCTAGGATAATAACAGTTATCCCACTGCTAGGATACTAGATGCAGATATCAGTGCAAAGCAATATCACTCTGCAAACCACAGATGCTGTTCAACACAAGCCTAGTTTGTGTAATGCAAATGTACTGTGTCTGCAGTCATACACACGGCAGACTCAACATGTGGAGCATGCAATAAGTACTGTGATCTATACTGAATGCAGTTAGATAAGTAGGGGTTCTAATCACCCTCCAGGTTATTTGGTGTGTGTGTGTGTGTGTGTGTGTATATATATATATATATATATATATATATATATATATATATATATATATATAGATTCACTTTATAACCTCAAAATGCTGAAATATCGAATTTCAGTATCTCAAGACTATAAAACCGAATCCACAAAACACCGACAAACAAAAATCGCAAAACCACATAACCAAAAACACCACACACACTACACTAAACATACAACACAACACCCACATCACAAAATAAACAAAAAAACCCCACACATACACAAGCACCCCCCACACCCCCCTACTTATATATACTAACTCCGAGATTGCACAAACACAACACAAAAGCTCACTCACACACACACATTCTCCAATCCCTCACACACACTCTAACTCCCACTCAAAACCTTTACAAAACACTCACTTACCTGACATAACACCTACATCCACACATGGCACCGCACACCACCAAACACAAACCCGGACATTACGTAGCACAACTTCATAACCGAGAATTCGACATATATTTGACATATATGAAATTCGCGATTATGAACGTTCGCTATTTCTAACATTCGACTTTATAGCTTTGAGATACTGAAATTCGACATTTCAGTATTTCAATGTTATAAAGTGAATCCATAGCTGCAAAACAACTGCTCTGCCCTTATGACCTATACACCTGCAATGGTTATGCACTTTTTGGCCTTGTAATTTGCTGCTGGCTTCCACACTGCCCTCTTCTATGAGGCTTGATGATGTCATCCACCTCAAGACTACCAGCTGACATTGTAGTATCAGGCTTTAAGCCATGGCATGTGCAATTACTAATGTCATCTTCAATGTGTAAGACTAAATAGGTAGGAGTTCTAATCTTACTCTAGGCTACTTGGTGTGAGTGTGTGTATAGCTCTGCAAAACAACTGCCATTCCCTCATGAGCTATCCATAGGCTCATAGGTTCATAGGTTCATACTAGGCTATCTGCCCTAGGGCATTTGTTAGCCTAGCCAGAGTGTGTGTGGCTTTCACCACCCCTTAGGATGAGAATACTATACCCATTAGTTTGCTGTGCCTCTGTCCAGCAGTGATACAGAGATGATTCCCGGGGTAAACCTACGATCTCCCATCCACTCGTCAAGATTTCTCTTGAACAGAGTCAGTGAGGGGCTCTGCATCACATGGACTGGGATTCTGTTCCATAGTGTAGGGAGTCTCTGGGTGATGAATCTGTCCCTCCAGCACGTCCTATTTATATCCATGTTGAGGTTTAAGTCTCTTGCTCTCGTGGCTCTGGTGGATTTGGATTTTTTGAGGTGGAGCATGTCCATTAATTCCGGGTTGGACATGGCCTTGTATGTCAGGCACAGATCACCTCCAAGCAGACGATATGCGACTGAATAGAGCTGGAGTTTCTTCAGTCGGGCATCGTATGACATATGTTTGAGCCCCTTTATCCTTTTGGTGAGGAACTTTTGGGGTCTTTCCAACTGCTGCAGGTGTCGGGTAAGGTACATTCCGAATGGGGCGTTGTACTCAATCATTGATCTGATAAGTGAAGAGTACAGGGGTACAATGACCTCTCCTGATCTGGATGTGAATCCCTTCATGATCAGGTGGGCAATGTAGAAGGTCTTCCTAACCACTTTGGCAATGTGAGTGTCAAAAGAGAGGTTACAGTCAACTTGGGTCCCCAGGTCCCTGATAACTTCTTCCGTGTTTAATGGATTACCACCTATGTGGTAATTAGGGGTTACCTTGTTTTTCCCAAAGGGCATGACTATACATTTTTTGGCATTTAGCTTAAGGCCATGGCTCTGGCACCAGTTATACATTTCTATGAGACCTTTCTGGAGGATGTCTGTGTCTGATGGAGTGTCAATTATGGTGCCCAGTTTGCAGTCATCTGAAAATTTTGTCAGCCACAATCCCCCTATGTTTGCCTGCACTTCAGAAAAATAAATGCCGAACAAGAGGGGGCCCAGGACTGAGCCCTGTGGGACACCGCTCGTGACCGGCTTAGAGTCTGACATGGCATCAGCAACTCTAACCCTGTGTGTTCTGTCCTTGAGCCAGTTTGCAACCCATCTTGTGACATATGGGTTTACATCTAAGCTGGTGAGCTTTTCTATGATGCCCGAGTGGGGTATTGTGTTGAACGCTTTTGCTAGGTCAAGGTAGGCTGTGTGAACTGCCTTACCCTCATCAATGGCCTTAGTGACTGTTTTGAAAAAGTTGACCAAGTTCAAGAGGCAGGATCTGCCCTTGACAAAGCCAAATTGGGTAGGATCCAGTGTCTGTAGGTCCCCAATGTCTTTATTTATGAGTTCCATTATGATCCTCTCCATAGCTTTGCAGACAAGGCTCGTCAAGCTTATGGGGCGGTAATTTCCAGGGTCCGTAGAAGCACCGCCTTTGTGGAGTGGGACCACAGTTGCCGTACGCCATTCTTTGGGTACGTATCCTGTAGTAAGGCTAAGATTAAACAGCAGCCTTATGTGTGGATTTAGTTCCTCATTGAGTTCGTGTAGCACACAGCCGGGGACACCGTCCGGTCCCATTGATGCTGTGTTTTTTGCTTTAGAGAGAGCAGCTCTCACCTGGGCATCTGAGATGTTTGGGAGGCAATATGCAATGGCATATGCAATGTTTATGCACTTTGTGGCCCTGTAACTTGGTGCTGGCTTCCACACTGCCCTCTTCTACAAGGCCTGATGATGTAATCCACCTTAAGACTACCAGCTGACAGTGTAGCATCAGGACTTGAGCCATGGTGTGTGCAATTAATACTGTGGTCTATAGTGTGGAAGACTAGATACGTAGGGGTTCTAATCTCACTGCAGGCTATGTGATGCGCATATGTGTCCCAATAACATAGATATGGTCATCTTGTTGAAAATCTTGCTAAAAATCCTACCTCTCATATTAACCTCCATGGCTTTACCCAAACCATAACCTCTACAACCAGAATTAACAAACCTAATAAGAATGAGAGCACCTTAGACTGGATACTTATAAATAAACTGAAACAAACTTACAAGGTAGGAACCCTGCCAGATGATGTAGGTGATCATTCTTTGACCTACATCATAGGAGAAAAGAAGGATTTTCCAAACCTCCCCACCTTTAGGACAACACGCACTACCAAACACTTTAACTCAGAATTATTTCAAACTGGCTTAAAGCATGTAACTGGAACCCTTTAAAAACCCTTCCACTTGAAGAGGCTGTAAAGTATTTTAACTCTACATTTGTATCTATCCTGGATAAGCATGCTCCTAAACGTTCCATCAGAATGAAGTCTAATCCAGCCCCATGGCTTTCTAATGAAACAAGAAATCAAATTATGCTTAGGAACAAAGTCTGGGCTAAATGGAGATCAAACAGAAATATCTCTGATCATCTACATTTTAGGCAGCTCAGAAATAGTACAAAAAAGGCAATACTTACAGATAAAAAAAAAAACTACTGCTGTAAACTCCAGCAAACTCATCAAAATAATCCTCAAAAGTTCTGGTCTAGCACTAATAAGCTCCTTTCCCCAGGTAACTCCTGAACACTCACCCCACTTGATGCAGATCCAAATACTCCCCATTAAACTGCCAATACCTTTAACTCTTTCTTCACTGAGACTATACAATCTCTAGCTAGTCAACTTATCTCAGAAAACTCCAGCCTTCCCATCAACTTCATAGGTTCATAGGTTTATACTAGGCTATCTGCCCTAAGGCATTTATAAGCCTAGCCCAAAGTGTTGTGGCTTACGCCACCCCTTATATGAAAAAATACTGTGCCCATTAGTTTGTTGTGCCTCTGTCCAGCAGTGACACAGAGATGATTCCCGGGGTAAACCTACGATCTCCCATTCACAGGTCAAGATTTCTCTTGAACAGAGCCAGCAAGGTGCTCTGCCTCACATGGACCGGGATTTTATTCCACAGCATAGGGAGTCTCTGAGTGATAAATCTATCCCTCCAGCACATCCTATTTATATCCGTGCTAAGGTTTAAGTCACTTGCTCTAGTGGTTTTGGTGGATTTGGATTTTTTGAGGTGGAGCATGTCCATTAATTCCGGGTTGGACATGGCCTTGTATGTCAGGCACAGGCACATGTCACCTCTGAGCAGACGGTATGCGACTGAATAGAGCTGGAGTTTCTTCAATCTGGCAGCATATGACAGATTTTGGAGTCCCTTTATCCTTTTGGTGAGGAACTTTTGGGATCTCTCCAATTGCTGCAGATGTCGGGTGAGATACATCCCGAATGGGGCATTGTACTCGATCATTGGTCTGATAAGTGAAGAGTACAGGGGAACAATGACCTCACTAGATCTGGATGTGAATCAATTCATGATCAGGTGGGCAATGTAGAAGGTCTTTCTAACCACTTTAGCAACATGAGTGTCAAAAGAAAGGCCACTGTCAACCTGGGTCCCCAGGTCCCTGATAACCTCTTCTGTGCTTAGTGGATTGCCACCTATATGGTAGCTTGGGGTTACCTTGTTTTTCCCGAAGGATATGACTATACATTTTTTGGCGTTTAACTTCAGGCCATGGCTCTGGCACCAGCTATCTGTTTCTGTGAGTCCCTTCAGAAGGGTATCCGTGTCCGATGCACTTTCCACTATGGCACCCAGTTTGCAGTCGTCTGCAAACTTTGTCAGCCAAAGTCCTCCCATGTTAGCCTGTACTTCTGAGAAGTAGATGCCGAACAATAGGGGGCCAAGGACCGAGCCCTGTGGGACACCACTTGTGACCGGCTTGGAGTCTGACAGCGCCAGCAACTCTAACCCTGTGGGTTCTGTCCTTAAGCCAGTTTGCAACCCATCTTGTGACATATGGGTTTACATTTAAGCTGGTAAGTTTTTCTACAATACCGAGTGGGGTATTGTGTGAAAAGCTTTGCAAGGTCAAGGTAGGCTGTATGGACTGCCTTTCCCTCATCAATGGCCTTGGTGACTGTTTGAAGAAGTCGACCAAGTTCAAAAGGCATGATCTGCCCTTGACGAAGCCAAACTGGGTCGGGTCCAATGTCTGCAAGTCCCCTATATCTTTGTTTATGAGCTCCATTATGATCCTCTCCATAGCTTTGCAGACTAGACTTGTTAATCTTATGGGGCGGTAATTACCAGGGTCCGTAGAGGCACCGCCTTTGTGGAGTGGGACCACAGTTGCCGTCGCCACTCCTTGGGCACGTATCCTGTGGTAAGGCTGAGATTAAACAGCTGCCTTATGTGCGGGTTTAATTCCTCATTTAGCTCGTGTAGCACACAGCCGGGGACACCATCCAGTCCCATTGATGCTGTGTTTTTAGCTTTAGAGAGAGCAGCTTTCACCTGTGCATTTGAGATGTCTGGGAGGCTACACTCCGCTGGGATAGTTATCTCTCCTTTAGGGGAGAGGGGGTGAAGTTTGCACTGAACTTGTCTGCCAGTATGTTGGCAATGTCTGTGGGTTCAGTGATTTTGTATCATTTTGGACTAATTCTGAGCATATCTGGGAGTTTCCACCCAGGTTCCTAACATAGCTGAAAAAGGCCTTATGATTGTCCTTTGAATCCATGGCAATTTTTCTCTCAAAATTGGCCTTAGTTGATGTTATGAGTGCTCGTATTTTTTTACTAATAATGATCAGGGGTGACTTCCCTTTTATGGATTTTGTTCTATCATGTAATAGCTTTCTCCTCTTATTGTAAAGTTTGTTAATGGTTGGGGTCCACCAGACTGGACGTTTGCCCTTTGTGGAAACAGTCTTGGTTTTATTTGGGATTGCCTGATCCATGCAGTCCTGGAGGTGTTCATAGAAGGCATTTGTAAGGGCTTCCACAGCTTGGGTTGTGGTTTCCACTGGCTCAGGGGCCTTGAAGGATACCAAACCAGTCTTGAGTAGTGTGAAGTTTGCTTTAGAGAAGTTCTTCACTGTGGTCTTTTTTGTTTGGGGTGGGGGCGGGATGTGGATTTCCAGTGAGATTAGTTTATGATCAGATCTCACCAATGAGGGATATACTTCCGGTGTGGAGCATTTTGTCCCCATGTTTGTGATAATGAGATCTAGTATATTTTCTCCTCTCATGGGAACAGTGACTAGCTGTTCCATGGCATTTGAATTTATGAACTCCAGGAACCGTTGGGCTAGAAAGTTTGGGCTTGAGTAATGTTCCCAGTCTATATTCGGGTAGTTGAAGTCACCCAATATGATGGTGTTTGGAGATACATTTATACCCTCCAGTGTCTTCAGGAAGGCTGTGTGGGGTTCCTGAGTTTGAGAGGGTGGCCTGTAGCATGCTACAATTTGTAGAGCAGTTTTGCCTATGGTTAGTTGCACCTGGATGGTTTCCGAAGCTTCATGCGTTGCCACCAACCTGGAGGTGTGGGTATCCTTTATGAATATGAATACACCCCCTCCTTTTGTGGTGTGGTCCGGGTTTTGGGGCGGAGCATGATATGAGGTAAAACCTAATAGTGCCGGGGTGCTCTCAGGAGCCTTGAACCAGGTTTCAGTTACAGCACAGACATCGATGTTCTCCATACTGAGAAGGGCCTCGAGTGCGTGCATTTTGAGATTTAGACTTCTGGCATTGAGCAGCATTACCCTCAGTTTCTTCCCATTTTTGTTTTCTAGGGTGGTAGGTTTAGAATTTGAGCCTTGCCTAAAAAGGCACTATGGGGGTGGCAAGAGCCTTACCACACTCTTTATCTAAATTCAAACTACAACCCATCTCTACTTCTCTCATCTATAAATTTATTCAAAAACTCAAGCCATGTACTCCATCTGCTGACCAACTTCCTTCCCAATATCTCAAAAAAGCAGCCAAAGTAATTGCTTACCCTATATCTATCCTTATAAATAGGACAATCCAAGAATGAACCATCCCAGATATTTGGAAAATCTCCCACATTATCCCTTTACATAAAGGTGGGAACTCTAATGATTACTCTAACTATTGGCCAATTGCTCTCTTATCACCCTTAGCAAAAATTATGGAAAAATGCATTCACCAACAGCTTTTACATCATCTCTCTCAACATAACTTAATAGCAAACTGTCAACATGGCTTTAGGCCATCACATAGTACCACTACTGCCCTTCTATCCTTTACAGATACCATCAATAGAAACCATAACAAAAACATCCTCTCATCTGCACTCTTTATTGACCTCTCTAAAGCTTTCGATATGGTAAACCATACCCTCTTAATCAATATTCTTGAATCTCTTTCTTTTGACTCTCTGGCCATTAAATGGTTTAGATCATACCTCAGCAACAGGCAACAGGCAGTCCTCTGGGAAAATCAAATTTCATCCTTTTTGCCTGTCACGATCGGGGTCCCACAGGGCTCCATTCTTGGACCACTTCTTTTCTGATAATTTATTAATGATTTCCACGTAGTAATTCCTCAAGCCACGTGTATTCAATATGCAGATGATTCCTCACTAATATGCTCAGCAACTTCTTCATCTGAACTATATTCTCTTACTCAAAATGTTTTCAGCACTGTAGAAACATGGTTTACCAAACTTTGCCTCCTTCTTAATGCCAAAAAAAAAAAAAAACTCCTTCTCTTTACACCCACTACTAGGTCCTCCCCCTTAGATTTCTCAATCTCTTCAAATAATGGCACTGTTATTTTCCCAGACTCTACCACTAAACTTTTAGGAATAACCATTGACAATAACCTCTCGTTTGATTACCATATAAATAACACCATTAAAATAGTCAAAAGAAAAATAGGCTTCTTATATAGAATAAAGCCTTTTTTAACCCCAGCAGCCAGAGCCAAAATCGCTCACTCCCATCTAATCTCAACCCTTCTGTATGCTTCACCTATTTTTACCAACCTTAAGAAAACTAACCTTAACAAATTAGCAACTTCCTATAATAACAATGCCAGATTCACTACTGGCAATCCCTTCAGAACCCACCACTGTTTTAATCTTAGGCAACTAAACTGGCTGGAATTTCAAAACCATCTGATAATCCCCAAACTCACAATTGCCCACAAGATATTTTACCAACCCAATAACACCCCTATACTCTCAAAGCTCTTAATCCCATATAATAATCTGAACTCTCTACGTTCTTTTAGCAAACTCCTTGCTAGCATAACAAGGTCTAATAATACGGCTGGTGACTCTCTGTTTACCAACACAGCAGGAAAAAACTGGAACCTGTTACCCAATGAACTAACTCTAATTATATCCTTGCCACTCTTTAAACAAAAACTTAAAAACCGCCTCCAAATGCACTGGTTATGCCCTTGTAGTAACCCTGACTAACCACCCTCTTCATCTCTGTTTCTTCCTCTTATAACCAAACTTCCAAACATTTAAATGCTTAGTCTTGTAAGTAAGACTGACACTATTTAAACTCTAATCAACTTATTGTTTAAATCCTTCTACCTGATGTGAACAATTGTATATAATTCTTACTGTATTATATTTGTTTTAGCTTTCTTAAGTAATATTATGTTCACTGCAGCTTTCCTCAAGTATTTTTATCTCTAGAATGTAACAATTACCTGTTTTATTTTGTTTATTAATCCTTTATTTACCATGTAACAATATTTCTAAACTTTGGTATATCTGTGTGGAGCTTTTCTCCCCGGGCCTCTACTGAAAATGGAAATATATCGAGCTAGACTAACCCGGTCAACAAATGTAAAATAAAATAAATAATAAATAAAATAAATTGTTAACATGGGTATGGTTTTGCACTATTTTATTTGTAGGGTGTGATGAGGCCACCAATGGACTGACCACAACGAGGCCTGCTGATATCATCAAGTACAGTATGTCCTGAACTGATAGTACTAGCAGACATGAGGTGTGTAGTGTGCATCACATACTGTGATCTGTAGTACGTACCATTACATAGGTAAGTGTTCTCATCTATATACAGCCAACTTGCACTACATGTGTGCCTTAGCATGTCCTGCAAGCAGTGATTGAAAGCGGTGCTAGCCTCAATGTAATGTGTGAGCCTGTTAGAGCATTTTACATCATGTTTTGGAACCATAGGCCTTACAGCCCTCACAATCATAGACATCTTATACCCATAGTTACAGGATCAACACATATTGTCCCAGTCCATGAGGGACACAGGCAGATGCCGTGCATTGAGGTAAAAGTCATCCAGCCATTCATGCAGATGGCATCTGGTGAGGTGCACTGTAGTACCAACGTGACATGCAAGGTTAATGAGCTTACAGTGGGTTATCCATCTACAATGCCTCCTAAAGATAGGCAGCATATGCAATAAAGCAAGGTCACACATTGCTCTGTATGCAAGGCACAGATCACCACTACATAGTCTATATGCCACAGGTGACAATGACACTCATTGCAGACTATCCCCATTGAACACATACTGGAGACTTAAAGTGACCTTGTGAGGGAATATACTGTTGTGTCCATTTGCCAATACTGCTTGGAAAGGTACATCACCAAATGGCCATTTCACTCAGAGATTGGCATGCTGAGGGAAGATTACTTGGAGATTATGAGTATGTCATGTACAGGTGACTGTGGCCTCAACTATGCCATATGATTCCTGCCATACCACTGTAGAGGCAGGATTATCTGAGGCATATTAGGTGTAAACCTGTATGGCCAGGTCTGTGTGCCCAGTTTGTTTTCCCCTGACTATGTACATCACATGGCATGCCTGATGTGCTACTTACCAGGTACATAAGTCTAACTGATAGAACTGATACTACATATGTATTTGCATGAAGTTAATGGCCATTAAACAGGCATGTGTTCATAATACCCTCTTGGATGGTAGTGACATACCACAGAGACTCAATGAGTGCTAACAATTTGCAGGCATCAGCCATCATTTTTAGCCACAGTCAGTCAGTAGACATGTGTGTTATGGTTTAATGGATTCCAAGCAGTAGATTACCCAGGACTGCACCCTGCTGAGCACTGCTGCTGACAGATCAGCTATTGGAGGTAGATGCCACTATGTTGTATATGTGTGCTACCAATGGGCCACTTAGTGACCCCTAAAAAGATAGTATTGTGGATGCCCAAGTGGGTACTTTGTAAATGTTGCTTGAGTGGGGGATATAGTCAGATGGCATGGCTGAGTCTAGAGAGTTTGTATGCCCTGATGTAACCTCACTTGGAAATGTTCACCGTGTGATACAGTCATGCTCCCCCATCACACATCCCAACTATGTATAGTCAACTGTGTGTCAAACACATATATGTGTGCTGATCAGCTCCATGAGGATCACCCCTACAACCATACACGTAGAACAGAGAGTGTGTGCTATATCTTTAAGAAGTATTTCAAGGACTGAACATGCATATAAATAGCAAGCATGTGCTAGCTTCAGTGCCATTTTGAGAGTGCAACCAGAGGGTGAGCATGTATTAATTTAATAGCTAGTTTGCATATATGTTTATCCAAGTTAAAGTCATTAAGCCTTAATTCTGATGTGTTTGTACATAATAAAGCTGCTTGAACAGAACCCACAAAGGCTCATCTGTTACAGTCTGACTAGTGTAGTGATATGGTGTCAGAACCGGGATTCTAGAGACTGATATTTAGAGCTATAAGGTGCAGAGTTAACGGTGAAGGTAAACTAAGAGAAACAAGCACAAAAAAGGGCCAGAAAAGAACCAACGGTAATGAAAACTTGCATGAACAGTTTATTATTACAAGGGCACAAACCGCATTATTAAACAAGTGAAAGGCACAAAAGGTTTATTAATTGAACAAAGTGTTTAAACTTAAAATATTTGTTAGAATTATTATCAGAAAAGCACATAAGGGATTTGGAATTACCTTGCAAAACAGGCATGTTTAAGGCAAAATGAGCATGTTTAGAGTAAAACGAGCACAAGAAAAGTACAATGGGCATGAAAAGAGATTAAACAAGCAAAACAAATGTAATAAGTTCAAAAAGGGCACATTAAGTATAAATAAAGCAAGGCGACTGCATGTTTTTTGACAAAGTACTGTGTTGTTGAAACTACTACTTCATATTGTATTCAGGGCATAACTAGAGTTATTCAAAGAATCTCAAAGTATGTAAAAGTGCTTACAGTGTGTGCTTATTACTGTGCATGTATTCCAAAAAGTTTATTTGTGTGCGAAGTGCAACTGTTTCATGAACTACAGTCAAACTATAGCCATTTTGAAGTTTCTTGTGCTGAGTGTGTCTATTCACAAACTGCCACCTTTACAGAGTGTTTCTTGCACTGTAAAAAGTTATTTCATTGTGCTGTGTACTCATTTGCAAAATGCAGTTACTTCAAAATATTTCTTACTTTGAGCTTCTTCTGCCCAGTTTATTCGCACAGTGCAATTATTTTTAAATGTTTCTTACACTGATAAGAGGTGATGTCTTACAGTACAGCAATTTCAAGAGGAGTACAGTGTCTGAGACGTATTTCGCAAAGTTCAGTTATTCAGAGGTTTGTTGTGCTATTGGGCAAAGTTACAAATATTGGCATAAATTTCTGGCATATGTGTATATGCATGTGTTCATGCATACTTGCAAAAGCCTTCATTGGTATGTGTTAGTATTGGCAGGTGGATTGTGAAAGCTCTTACCACTTGTATTTGCAGAATATTGCAGATAAATGGAGAATATTTCAGCAAGAGTACAATATTTTTATACAACCAGCTTATTCTGATAAAGATGCATTCACCAGGGCATTCATTTTGCTAAACTCAACTGGGTCAGAGGCCATTGAAAGAGAGTGTTCATTTATGTATGCGCCAGCAATATATGAGGGAGAAGGTGAAAATCATCATATTGTTGTACAGGATGACTCAAGGAAAAAAAAAACAAGTGTTTCATTTGCAAATTCAGTACAGATTCAGGGAAATGTGTAACTCCAGATAAATATAACATTAGAGAGACAATTTATTTGACACAAGAGATCAGAAACAAGGGGCAACTTATATTATTGATATGAGGAACAAATCTAGAATGTGTCGGTTTGGTGACTTAAAAGATGAGTTAATAAAGGACAGGCTTGTGTGTGGTATTAATAGTGCTGCTGTGAGAAAGATTTTGCTTCCTGACAGTGATTTAATGCTGAGTAAAGCTATTGAGATTTGTCAAATACATGAAGTTACAGAAAGGCACACAAGTATGCTTGTAAGTGATAAGAACATGGTTTCAGCAGGCTTCAGAGCAAATGTGGACAGCATGCAACACGTGACAAGCAAAAGCAGGCCAAAGCACATGACAGATAAAGCCCGTGCTGCTTCTCCTGGAAAAGCATGTAGTTTTCCACGAGGTTCTAAGAAAGGAGCATGCCCAGTGCAGTACAAGTGTGAATCAGCAAATCCCAAATCCAACTTTATTATTAACTGTCACAATTGTGGTGCCACTCATGAATCTAAGAGAGAGAAATGCTTAACATTTGGTCATCAATGCCACAAGTAAAAAAATTGAACCATTTTCAAAGTTTTGCAAATCAAGTAAACTTCACACAGCTATAAAGAAGGGTCACTTGAAAAAGCAAGTTAATCATACAGAGAGCTGCAACTCTACTTTCTACGTGGATTGTGTATCAGTAATTGGTGAGAAGGTTAATGTAGTGAATTTTCTGGTAAAGAACGAAGTGTTTTGTACTGTCCAGATCCATAGTAAAACCACCATGCTCAAAGTAGACATTGGTTCAAAGTGTAATGTTATGTCAGTAGACACCATTTGCTAAGGGTAGAACTAATGAAAAAGTCAATGTGGCTAGTAGTGCGAAACGTGTTGCTTATGGAGGTGAAGAAATTCAGACTGAAGGATCAGTAGTGCTTTCATGTTATTTGGCTAGGAACTGTTACAGCTTGTTATTCTATGTAAGTGGAAGACCTGTACAGTCATTACTTGGTCTCAGAGACAGTTTGAGAATGACATACATACAGTTACATAAAGGAAAACATTTTTTAGAATTTTGTTTAGACATTTTTAATGTATTGTCATGATTATATAAATTTATAGTAAAAGTGCATGTTTCTTTTAGAGGTTTTAAATTTATAATAATGTAATTAATAGGTACTAATTAGTTTATTGTTGGCTGTATATGACTGCTGGGAAATGTGATGGTATTGTTCTGAAGAAGTCCCTATGATAGGGACGAAAGTGCTTAACCACTGTGTTTTAATTCAATAAAGGAGTGTTTTTCACTGGGTGGACCTTGCTGTTCTTCCTCCCTTTGAGTTACCTGGTTTGTGGATATCTTCAGTTTGATAGTTTGAGAATGAATCTGCTTTCCTTTACCAAAGAAGTTCATCATATAAGCACATATCCTAGTTCCAATTTTACTGAAACCATTTTCTCAGAGTATGCTGATGTTTTCGCTGACAAGTTAGGCAAACTTCCAGTTGTGAATCCTATGAAGTTAGATACAGAGGGCAAGCCAGTTGTCAGACCAGCAAGAAAGGTTCTGATAGATATGCAGGATAAAGTCAAAGCTCAGTTGGATAAAATGATGCAGCAAGGTATAATTTGTCCAGATACAGAACCAACTGAATGGGTGTTATCCATGGTAGCAGCCCACAAGAAAGGCTCAAACGAAATCACAATATTTATTGACCCAAGAGATTTGAACAAAACATTAAAGAGACCACATCATCCAACACACACAGTCAAAGAAGTCACAGCCCTAATACCAAATGCTATATTTTTTCTGCGAAGTTAATTTTGGCAAGTGATGCTTGAATGCAAATCCTTATTACTGACTACTTTCAGTACTCCATTTGGCAGATACAGATTCCTAAGGATTCCATTTGGAATAAATTCTACAAGTGAAGTCTTTCAGCATGCAATGGAAAAACATTTTCAGGTTATCCTTGTGCCATAATAGTAGATGATTTATTGGTTGGAGGCAATGGTGAAGCAGAGCATGACAAAAACCTAAAGAGAGTTCTAGACAGAGCAAGTGAAGTTAACTTAAAATGTTATCCTCTGAAGTGCAAATTCAGACTACCAGAAGTAACATATGTAGGTTATTTATTTACCAGCATTGGCTTGAGACCAGATCCATCCTAGCAAGCAGCCATTCTTGAGATGCCAGCAACAGATAAGGCTCAAGGTCTACAACATTTTCTTGACATGGTCAACTATTTAGGCAAGTTTTTGCCAGACTTCATTGAGTTGACAGCACTTTTAAGAGAGCTGACGTGCAAAAATGTTACATAGTCTTGGTTGGAGCAGCACTAGAAATCATTTGAAGACCTTAAGCAGAAAATTGCTACTACACCTACATTAAGATACTATGATATCAATAAACCAGTCACTCTTTCCTGTGATGCTTCAAAATTTGGTCTTGGTGCAGTTATTCTTCAAGAAGGCAGACCAGTAGCCTATGCATCTAGAACCCTTACCCCAACTGAAATGCAATATGCTCAAATTGAGAAATGACCTTTGCCAATAGTATTTGCATGTTCAATGTTTCTTGATTATATCTATGGTTGAGCTATTCAGATTGAAACTGATCACCAACCTCTAGTTGCTATTCTAAAGAAGCCCATGCATTCAGCATCAGCGAGATTACAAAGAATGATGCACATATTGCAAAAGTACAACTTCAAAATGGTCTGTACAAAAGGCAAACTTTTTTATCTGGCTGATAACTTATCCAGCTCACCCAGAAATAAACAGAATAGCTTGATGCAGAGAATTTTGACTTTGACATAAAAGAAGTGTGTAATTTTCTACCACAAGACTTGATGAGCTGAGAGATCATACAAAGACTGATCCAATTTTCAAAAGCTCAACCACTACTTTAAAGCAATGTAGTGTACCACCTGAAGTGCAAACTTATTTTCCTTACAGAGCTGAGATGTTGGTGGAAGATAGCATTATTTTCAAAGGTCCTAAATTGTTGTTCCTGCTTCCTTACAACATGAATATATTCAGATTTTGCAATGTGGTCACCCAGGTTCTGAATCTACCAAAAGAAGGATGAGAGAGCTAGTATTTTGGCCTTCTCTAGTAAAAGACATTGATAAAGTACTTTCTTCTTGTAAAATACGCAGAAGTACTAATCTGCATTTTCAAAGAGAACCACTTCAGCTGAGTCAAGTTCCTGAACTACCTTGGTCAACAGTAGCTACTGATATATTCAAGTGGAACAATCAGCCTTACTTAGTGTGGGTAGACTCTTATTCAAACTTGTTTGAAATTGAATTACAACCTATCTAACGTCCACTGCTGTTATTACTAAGTTGAAACATCATTTCTTAGCTCATGGTAGTCCACACAAAGTTATTTCTCACAATGGTACTCAATTTACTAGTCAGTGGTTTCAGAAATTTGCAAGAGAATGGGACTTTGTACGTGTTACTAGTAGTCCAAAATATGTATTTATTTATTTATTTTACATTTGTTGACCAGGCTAGTCCAACTGGATACATGTCCATTTTCAGTAGCAATTACTTGAAAGGTCAAAGCGTGATAATACTGATGTCTTTTTGAATTTACTTAATCTCAGAAACATACCCCTTGATGAGATACTTGGTTCACCTGCTCAGAGACTTCTATTCAAGGAAACCAGAGCAACACTGCCTATTATTTTCAGTTTATTGAGGTCTAAAGCTAAGAACAGAACCATTATTCAGGAAGCATTATTTCTAGAAATCCATTATGATAAATCAAGCAAATTTCTTCATCCACCGAAAGAATGTGAGACAATTAGGAAACAAATGTGAAAGGTTTCGACCAAATTGATCAAGTAACAGGTATATGTACCAAGCCGAGATCCTACTTCGTAGAATCTGAGGGTGTGGAGTACAGGAGAAATTGTACACATCTTCTTCCTGTACCAAATCGATATCACAGCATTCCTGTGATACAGACTCTAGATCTCGGAGCAATTCAGACAATGTTCCTGTTGCTGAATGTGTCTTAACTTCTAATTCCATTCCTAATGATGTTTCTGATGTCCCTAAGGTTGAACATTCTGTAGAGACAGTCCCAGTTGCTAAATCTAATTCTAAATTTTATATCACATGATTTGGTCATATTTCCAGACTGTGTGTGAAATACACAGTGACCTGGACATAATTGTATATGTGTATCTAGTTCTGTATAATTGCATGACAAAGAATTATTTGTATTGATTGCATGTCAACTGATGTTGTCAATATTGCATGACCTATTTCTCAAAGACAGAGGATACAGAACAGAGTGTGCGTGCTGTATCTTTAAGAAGCATTTCAATGACTGAACATGCATATAAATAGTGAGCACATGCTAGCTTCAGTGCTATTTTGAGAGTGCAGGTAGAGAGTGAGCATGCATGAATGTAATAGCTAGTGTGTATATAAGTTTATCTAAGTTAAAGTCATTAAGCCTCAATTCTGATATGTTTGTACATAATAAAGCTGCTTGAACAGAACCTACCAAGACTTGTCTATTACATCCTGACTAGATGAGTGACAATACAGATATGGATAGTTAGACAAAGATGTATATAGTTATGTCAGTCAGTGGATGCATCACCACTGTGCATGCCTATAACAGTTGCCGTTGTCCACACAGCTGGTGTACAGCCAGTAGTGTCGGAATGATTGCAAGTGTGTCCCGATGGTGTTAGAAATCCTTGTCAGATCACATGTGGGATGCAGTCCAGAATGTTAGCATGTGCAATAGATACTGTGTATCCTCGACTGAGAAGTCAAGTATGAACTGCTCTATAAATATGGAAGTTATGGGACAGGTTGTAGGAATGTCATACATCACATTTGGTGGGGACAAGGGAGTGTAGTTGACACAGATAGTATGGGTGTACAGGTCAGGTATAAGTCCAGACCCATCATATGTGGCATCATGATGTATGAGGTCACAGATAATCAGTGCCTGTCCTTTGAGGTCACACATGTAAGTACACTGTGATTCTGCTTGGCACATGTGGCTACTTGTGTCACTTACCATGTATACTCAACATGACAACAACAGTATGTGCTTCTTTTAGCTGAGGAGGTAGTGCCTCCGTGTATGGGGTGCACCCTCATCCCAACTGTCACCCAGCACTGTCCACATGTTACTGTACAGCCTGCTAATGGCAGTTGTCCACCAGTAAGGTTTGCTGAGCCAGGATAAGCCTGCATCCTTCCTGTCACATACAGCCATGTTCATGTTGTTGTGATGCTGCTGACAGAATGCATGGGTGTAGAGCACTGCATCCTTGCCTGTCCCATCTGAAGGGGGGGTGCAGTCATGCTATGTTAACCATCCCACATGAGGTGATAAATGGCTGTCTTGACATATATGTCTGTATTGTGTGCAAGGGGGGGTACATGCCAGTAGTTCTAAGGAAACTGATCTGTGGCCACATCCCACAAGGGAGGACCTCACATTGGGGAGGCTGTACTGGTCACACATACTAGGAAATACATGACGCACTATGTTGGTTCCCCATGTGGAGATGTCACTGTAGTGCTGCAGGGCATTGTAGGCAAGGACCTGGACCATCCTTTGGGCAACTGAGCCACAGCACGATTAAGCAACACAGTGAGTACATATTACACTACCCTAACATGTATGTCTGTACTCTGTAAAGACACCTTGCATGACTCTCTTGCTGCAACATTTACTTGCATGGAGGACAACTAACAGGTAGTGCCAAGCATTGTCCCCAAATCTCTGAGTCACGTCACCTGAAATGCCATGATAGTAGTTAGTATGGATATGAGCAATGCCACTGTCATACACCTAGTGACATTGTACCAAACACTGTTACATTTGTTCATAGCCAGATCATGCCTAACCGGCAGAGCCCCTTGAGTGTTACACTATGCAATGGATGTCAGACATATGTCTCACTCCACCAACCATGCCCTGACAAGGTGTATGGCAATATTAGGCCAGCAGGCTTTGCTGGAAACTGTGGCAGTTTTTTAGGTTCATAGGTTGATAGGTAGGTACTAGGCTATAGCCCAAGGGTCTAAGTAAGCCTAGCCAACAAGGTTCCCTGGCGTACGCCACCCAAGAAAGTTATTTTCCTGTGCCCCTGTCGAGTAGAGCCACAGAAGTGATCCCCGGGGTGTATTTCCTATTTCCCATCCACTCATCAAGATTTTTCTTGAAGAGTGCTAATGAGGAACTTTGCCTGACATAGATGGGTAGCTTGTTCCAGAGTATGGGAAGACTTTGGGACAGGAATCTATCCCTCCAGCATGTCCTATTTATTGTGGTGACAAGGTTTAGGTCCCTAGTGCATGTAACTTGGAGGGATTGGGATTTCTTTAGGTGTAGCACGTCCAACAGCTCTGAGTTTGGCATAGATTTATACGTTAGGCAGAGATCACCTCAGAGTAGGTGATATGCTATGGAGTAAAGCTGGAGTTTTTTGAGATGGTCAGTGTAGGGCATCTATTTGAAACCAGTAATCCTCTTTGCGAGGTTCTGCTCTGGCCTTTCCAGCTGTTGCAGAAGTCTTGTGAGGTACATTCCAAAAGGGGTATTGTACTGTATAATTGGTCTAATGAGTGTCGAGTAGAGGGGAGCAATGACCTCTTTTTTCCTGGATGAGAACCCTTTTGTGATGAAGTGTGCCATGTAGAAGATTTCCTGACTACTGTGGTGATGTGATTATCAAAGGACAGACTACTGACCACCTGGGTCCCAAGGTCTCTTATCACACATTTGGAGTTAAGTAGACTGCCACCTATGTGGTAGTTCATGGGTGCAGAGTTTGTACCAAAGAGGATGACAATGCACTTTATGGCATTGAACTTGAGGCCATGGCTCTGACACCATGCATCTGTCTCATTGAGGCCCTTCTGTAGGATGTCCGCATCATTTGGGGACTCAACTTTGGCTCCTAATTTGCAGTCATCTGCAAACTTCGTTAGCCAGAGGTCTTCTGTGTTAGCATATACTTCAGAGAAGTAGATACCAAATAGGGGAGGTCCTAGGACTGAACCCTGTGATAGGCTCATAGGCTCATAGGTTAGTACTAAGCTAACTGCCCTTGCGAGCCATTTTAAACCTAGCCAATTATCCCTTGTGAGACTCAAATCCTGTACCTTGTGTTTGTAAGGCAAACACCTTAACCATTAGGCCACCCTCCCAATCCCAATGTACCAATGTGATACTCCACTTGTCACTGGTTTGAAGTCAGATTTAGAGTCTGCAACTTTTACAATGTGGGTTTTGTCAGTGAGCCAGTTGGCAACCCATCTTGTGACGTAGGGATTTATACCTAGTTTAGTGAGTTTAGCTATAATTCCAGAATGCAGGATGGTGTCGAAAGCCTTGGTGAGGTCAAGATAGCCTCTGTGAACTACCTTTCCCTTACCTACGGTTTTGGTGACTGCCTCAAAGAAGAGGATCAGGTTCAGGAGGCATGATCTGCCTTTCACAAACCTGATCTGGGTAGGGTCCAGAGTTTGGAGGTTACCAATGTCTTTGATTCTGAATTCCATGATGATACGTTCCATGGCCTTACAGACCAGGCTCATCAGGCTAATAGCGCAATAGTTCCCAGGATTAGTGGTGACTCCCCCTGATGTGAGACTATGATTGAACATGGTGCTTAGGTGGGGAGCCAGCTTGTTCTGAAGTTTGTGTAAAACGCAGCCTGGGATGTTGCCCGGTCCCATGGATGCTGTATTTTTGGCTTTAGAGAGTGCAGCTTGTACCTGTGTAGTTGTGATTACAGGGACTCCGCACTCTTCCTGTATAGATAGAGGCCCTTTAGGGGGGGGGGGTAAAGTTAGCACTGAACCTATCTGCCAGGATGTTGGAAATATCAGTTGGTTCTGTAATTTTCATGCCGTTGTGCTGTAACTCAGAGCAGACCTGGATTTTGCCATTGCGATTCTTGACATAGCTATAGAATGCTTTGTGGTTGTCCCTAGAATCAGTGGTGATTTTGTTTTCGTAGCTAACTTTGGAGGATCTTATAAGGGATCTCAGCTTCTTACTGAGGCTGACCAGGGAATGCCTCCACTCATGGGATTTTACTCCCTTTTGCAACAGTTCCTTCCTTCTGTTGTAGAGTTTGTTTATAGCAGGGGACCACCAGGTTGGCTTCCTTTCATTGGAGGATAGTGTCTTGGTTCTGTTTGGAATAGCATGCTCCATGCACTTGTGAAAGTGCTTATAGAGTGCATCTGTGTAGGATTCAGCAGTCGTAACTGTATTGTCCATCTGTATGGGTGTCGTGAAGTTGGTCACTTCTGTCTTAAGAAGCAAGAAGTTGGCTTTGGTGAAATTTTTTACCATGGTTTGCTTAATGGGGGGTGGGGGGGATGTGGATATCTAGGGTGATTAGCTTACGGTCAGATCTGACAAACGAGGAGTTGACTTCAGGTGTGGAACACCGGTCACTCCTACTGGTAATGACTAGGTCTAGGATATTGTTGCCCCTGCTGGGGTTGTGGATAAGTTGATCCAGGGCACTGGAATTTATGAACTCCAGAAAGCATTGAGCAAAGGAGTTGGTATATGAGTAGTTTTCCCAGTTAATGGTGGGGTAGTATATATCGCCCATTATTAGGGTGTTTGGTTGAACCGTAATATTTTCTAGTATATCAAGAAAAGAGGAGTGGGAATCCTGGGGCATGGTGGGGGATCTGTAGCAAGCTACAATTTGTATTGCAGTTTTTCCCAAAGTTAGTTGCACTTGGATAGCCTTGGATGCGTTATGTTGAGCAACTAGCCTGGAGGTGTGGATATCCTTAACGAATATGGACACACCTCCACCTTTGGTGTTCCAGTCTAGGTTATGTGGCCGAAAAGGGTGGTATGAGTTATAGCCTGCTAATGCAGGGGTGCTCCTCGGATCCTTGAGCCATGTCTCAGTCACTCCACAGATATCAATGTTCTCCTTTTTAAGGAGTGCTTTGAGGGAGTGCATTTTGAGATTTAGACTTCTAGCATTGAGTAGCATTACCCTCAGTTTTTACTTGCCTGTTTCTGTTATGGTGGTGAATTTGTCATTTGAACCTTGCCTAAAAAAGGCACTATAGGGACAGCAAGAGCCTTAGCCAGTATCCAGAATCCTAGGAGTGACATGTGCAGGCCATCTCTGGCAAAGCATTGCGGTCTGTCGAGCATGTCTTCCCAGGCAGACAGATACTGGACCCCCTTAGAATGATACCAGAAGCTAAGCCAATTGTTGAAGTCAATCATTTTGTCCTTGTACTACGGTATTCTTTTGGGTGATGGCAGGATGCTACTCAGGGCTAGGGTCATACCTGCCTGGGCTACAAGATCGGAGAGCTCTTCCATGTCTCTTTTCATGTAGTCCAGAGAGGTACATCTCAGGTCATTCACACCAACATGGACAATGACAGAGTCATATTTGTACTTGTTGTGGAGTGACCTGAGTGCATGGGTTATGTGGTGGATCCTGGCACCTGACTGGAAGCCGACAGTAACCTCCTTGTTTAGCCTGGTGAGTGGGACATCAGTGTGCCTGACAATAGAGTCACCTATGACTAGTGTGTTGGGTACGTTGTTTTGCCTTATTTGCTGTGGTTGACTGGCACACTGTGTCTATGGGCTATGTGTCATTTGGGTTGTGTTGGGGGGGGTGGAGGTTGCTTGCATTTCTGTTTTGGAGGTCTCTGATGCTTGAGCAGATTATTATTGAGAGCCTCCATGAATGTTTTTGCATTTCTATGTGTGGATTTTGGTGGTGTAGGTTTTGTGGGACTATGTGATGAGTGTGGTGTGGTGCAAGTGTTTACCTTCTCTTGACTGTCAAGTTCAGTCTTGGTTGGAGAGTGCTTTACCTCCAGTTTGGCTAGACATGTGCATCTCTCACAGGTTGTAGTGTTGGGTAGTAGGAGGGGAGGGTTGTCTGTGTACATGAGGCAATTGCTACATTGCCCCAAGATGCCCAGATTCATCAGATAGACAGGAGAGAACACTGTAAGCTGACCCTTGGACATGCCTGAATAAAAACTATTTTCCTCTAGACAAGTGAGGAAAGTGAGTACAAAAGCTGTTTTTCTGTAAACAAATGAGGAAAGTAAGTACAAAAACTTGTTTCCTCTAGGTAATGAGGAAGATTGAGTGCCGTAGTAATTTGTAGCTTATTTAGTGCTTACAACAAATTCTGAACAAGTGCTGAGCACGAATAAGCAAATTCAAGTGCTAAAACTAAGAATATGTATCTGAACTAGACTAGTTACAGGAAAGAAACACATGCAAATGTGGGCTTTTAAATCAGAAAGTTGAAAGAGATGGAAAAATTGCCCAAATGGGCCAGAAACCACTCCTTATGTGGTAAATAGGTTACCTAGTGCTTACCACTCCCACTGATAAGCTAGCAGGCTTCCCTCCAACACAGAAAGGTTTGGGGGGCTCAGGAGGTTACAAACAGTCCTGGATACAGCAAATCTGTATCTGGAATAGACTAGTTACAGGAAAGGGGGAAACAAGTGCAAATGCAGGCTTTTAAATCAGAAAGTTGAGAGAGATAGAAAAACTGCCTTAACGGCCAGTAACTACAGATTTTGGGCCAGGAACGCTCCTTATATGGTAGATAGGTTACCTAGTGCTTACCAATCCAACTGATAAGCTAGAAGGCTTCCTCCAACTTAGAAAGGCTTGGGGGGCTCAGGAGCTTACAAACAGTCCTGGTTACAACAAATCTGTATTTGAACTAGACTAGTTATAGGAAGGAGGGGTGGAACAAGTGCAAATGCAGACTTTTAAATCAGAAAGTGGAGAGAGATGGAAAAACTACTCAAACAGCCAATAACTACAATTTCTGGGCCAGAAACCACTTCTCTTGTGGTAGTTAGGTTACCTAGTGCTTACCACTCCCACTGATAAGCTAGAAGGCTTCCCTCCAACGCAGACAGGCTTGGGGGACTCAGCAAATCTGTATCTGGACTAGGCTAGTTATAGGAAAGGCAGGAAACAAGTTTTGTTGCAGTTAAGCAGAACACAGGGAGATTCTAGAAAAGTTTTTTTTTTTTTTTTTGTAAAGGAAAGGGAGAGAGGAGAAGCAGAAGATAACTTAAGGTTAGGAAACTAAGTGGGTTGGCCTTTTCAAATGTTCTCTCTGTATTGGGTAGAATGAACTAATGACACTAGACTGGGAGGAGTATCCCAGATCAAATTTACAGTATGGGTGGGCAACTGCAAAGCCACCAAGTATAACAGCAAGACACCAGCAGAGAGAGGGTGGGGAACAATACTAAATGTACAGAGTGTTATGTCAGCTCATGGACAGGCAAGTGTCTGACAGTCCTAATCTGGGAGACCTGTTCTGCAATGATGCCAGTCACTATTGGGGTGCACCATCCTCCATTATTGGCATACCCTGTGTACCTATTTCTGCTCTGCAGTCACAGCCAGTGCCAGTGACATCTGACTGAGTACATTGGCAGGTGGTTGTGACAGCTCCCAATATGCAGACTCCCACACAGAACCAACAGGTATCCACCAAGGCCTAAGACACAGTCAGTTGTACTTTAAGCCACTGACAAAGACTAACTGCCAATGACTGCACAATACTATCCTGTGGGACATCATCCACCCCTGCAAAATATTGTAGTTTCCACAAACTTCACACAGTTGAGCCCTTACACATGGAGTTATGGACACAGAGAGTAATGCAGCCTTTGACTCTCACTGGTCTGTAAGATGTGAGGATGCATTCACTATTGTACACCCTACACCAACAGGTGTGGGATATAAATCCCAAACTGTTACTGCTGTACTGAATGTGGTAGTCATCACTGCTATCATTGTGTGCAATGGCACCCTTGCTATGTCACTACACAGGTATATCGTACAACTGTAGCAGCCACCATTACCACAGCTTGTAGATGTGTGAGTTCCCAAAACCCTGGTGACACATATCAAGGGTAGTAGACCTGTTCACAGATTAGGCATGCATAAGTACACTGAATGCTGCCATTGTCCTTGTAGCCTGTTATACACATATGAACCTGTGCAGCCACCTTGATGAAAACAGATTTCTGTTGTGCTGACATGCTATCCTGTGCTGCTTCATTGCCTCTGTGTATCCATACATTATCCCAACAGCCCCTGAAACCAAAACAGGTCCATGACACACTTGTCATCATGTAAGTATGCAGCCATTACAACATCATACAACATAAGGTGCACCAAAGTATGTGGCATACTTGTGACAAATGCCAGCATACAGTATCTGTTATTAACCACTGCAAGTGGCATGGCAAAACAACACTGCATTACACAAGTACATGTTAACTAATATAATCACCCTGTGTATCAGACACATGGCTTCATTTCCCTGCATCAATGGCGAGGATGACAGCGATGTGGCACAGATATCATCATTTGCACAGGATGTTGGTGTGGGGGTGCAGGAGGCCTAGGCTGACCAAAACAGTTAACAGCATGTGTGTGAGTTATGAAGGGAAGCAGGTAAGATGGACAATGGAAAGGTACTGTGTGTGTCTGTACGTGACCTGCATTTGACAGTGGTGTCTGAGTGTGTATGTGTATACAGTCAAGCTCAGTGTTAAACCTACATGTGTGTATGTTGGACAGCTTTGGACCATACATGGTAAAGTTGATAGTTCACCACCTCTGGCCCTGAATATGGGAACTGGCTCTGCCAGGAGTTGCAGTGGCACCTCCATGCCCAAGGTCAGAAACAGTGCTAGTACCTGATAGTGACTGCTGTCTGCTGGGACTGTGTCCCCCATGGGAATGCTTAGTACCATGGGCCCATGGCCTGTCACATCATGGTGTGGACAGCATACTCCCCTCGTTAGTGCTGGATGTACTGCCACTATGGCAGTGTGATTGTGTATGGCCACATGAAGTCTCAGCAGACGGGGTGCAGACCTACTTCCATGAGTCCAACACAAAACTCCAGCCACACATTCCAGCACAATGTGCGGTCCAAGACAGACACTATCTCAGCCCACCTTCTGTCCACTGCATCACTCAGCTGAGCGAGGGTGTCTCCAATGCAATGGAGGCAGTCACAGATTTCAGACTGTGCTGCATCCATAACCCTAAGCATACATCTGGTGTTCCATTCAGAAAATGTCTCTGCCTCCATGATGGCCTGAAATATGCATCCATTGACCTATGATGTGACACCTGCAACAGGTGGTGGATGGACAGTAGTCCTCCTACAAGCACCCCTGTCAATCCACCTGTGTGAGACCCCACCAGCTCTCTGGCTATGGCCAGTGTCAACACTCACTGGAACCATAGTTGCCACACTTTCCTGTTCAATGTCCCCACCCTCTGATTGTCTAATATCTGTGGTTTCTGGAGACAGAAATGTGTGGGCTTACTGACTGTGTGTGGTGACAATGCAGGCAGAAGAGGAGTGTCTACCTCTGGGACAGATATAGCCCCCAACACCCCCACCTGTGCCTCAGTTTTGCCACCATCATCATCAGAGTCCAAAGAAACATTGACATCAGATTGTGCAGGGGACAGAGACCGGCCCCCACTGGTGACTTGTAATAAGAAAGAAAACAGCAGTACATGAATACCTGTACTACTGTGTACATAAAAACATCAGTATTGATAATAACAAAGACCCACAACTGGATTAGCTGTCAAATGTTTCCTCTCCACTTTTGTCCAAAATAGACTTCCTCAGAAGAAAATACACATTCATGTCAAGACCTTTATAACAATCACTTCAAGTAAATCAAGTAAAACATGACCAGTACAATTTACCTTTTAACTAAGCAATATGTCAGTATACTTAAAAATCTACACATAAAAAGTCAGTATACAAATCTTAACAAATATATTGAAATACACGTTTCACTGCCTAATTTAATGTCCTTTCAACATTTTGTGTTTTAAAAGACATTTTAGAGTAAATGCCTCATTTAAACCAGGATGCTTATATTTTCTTAACTGTCACTGCCAAAGTGTTTCTATTTGTTCAGCTAGACTCATGTGATTACCCCCTTTAAGATCCTTATGTACCTGTTCTAGAATGGAAAAGAAAAGCATTCTACCCAGTTTACACATGACATTATTTTGAACTAGGCCATTATTCTGGCCCTTAACCTTAATAAAATATAAATTTTCCTTAACAGAACCGTATCATGCTTACCAGGAGCAGGACCATAGCCTTGGCCAATACCTGACGGACCTGTGAAAAGTTGAGGGTGAGGTAATGCCAGTACTAATGCATATTGCAGCAGAACAAGGTAATACATCCATATATCTCATATTTACAGTAGCTACTGTGTTACTTGTATTGATCACACTCTGAGTATGAAAGTACAACCGAGGTACCCCCCCCCACAAAGTCCTAAGACCTGACACCCACACAAAAGTATGTACAGCCTGACACACTGACTGCTACAGTATTACAATGCTGAACACAGTAAGCCTACTTACATGCTCCACTGCTGTGGAAACTGTGGCACCCACCTCCACAGTGTATGGTGTGATGGATGCCTGGGAGCTGTTGTGCATGCCTAGGTTCACTAGGAATTCCTCAGTGGCTGTGAGTGGTTGTTCTGCTGCAGGCCCTCCACTGGCGACAGCATGATCCCTGGCTTTATCTGCTGCCCTTTGTCATGCAGCATTTATAATGTCTGTTCTATGGTATTAAAACTGCTCATATGTCCTGTCCTGATGGCCCATGCCAGTCACATCACAGGCAAGGTCTACCCATAATGCAGCCTGCTGTTCCCTGTTGTGCTCCCCTGGACAGTAGGATTTAATTATGTTGCCTTAGTCTTTAAGTATAGTTTCATTTTTTGCATCAGAGAAGGGTGCATGGCATCTACGATACATGATTCCAGAAAGACAAAAAAAAAGGGACCACATTACAGGATCACATATGTGGAAGTACACTATGTAGAGATACAGCAAGGACAACATGGCTGGCACTATCCACTGCTTCCTCACACATGTCATACTCTGCAGTGTTCAAACATACTATAGTGTGTAGATACAACTGAGATAATAGCAATAGTCAGGTATTCCCTTGTGTACCATGGCAGATACTGCTGTATGATCACACACCCAACACTTGGGTCTTCTGTGGTGTGTCCCCTATGGGCAACCCCCGACAGTACATCATAGGAACAGTGCGACACAAGTAGGAGTGTACTTAGAACCACTATAAAGGGACAGTCCAACAAGACCAGTGTGCCACAATGACAACAGACAATGCATCCTTGATGTATAGCACATCATGTGTATGTGTAACACAGCAGGAGATCAATGACATGTCAGTGTCACAGGTCTTTGACAGCCTTAATGCTATATTCCCTATTCCCCGTACATCTATTCACCTATCTGTATCCTGTTGTACACAAAATCAGTTACATACCTAATAGAGTGCAGCACTCCTCTGTTGATATTTGGTGATAGTAAAGTTTCCACAAAGGCATTCTCTGTGTGAGGAAAGTCTCATACAGACTGGTTCCCCATAGCTAGCTGCTTGCCTTTTAAACATGATTCTCATCAGCAGGTGATTGCCTCTAAACCAATCCATGGGTCTGAAATGCTAATTGCAGCTAACACAGTTGATTTGCACTATCATCATCCATTGACAACCACTGTACAATATATAAGGAGTCTATATTAGCTTGTCACAATGCAGTTGCAGTGATCACTGGATCGTTGACCCTCATTCAGTGGAAATGATTTCAGTGATTCACTGAATTTACCAAAGGCAAATAAATACTTGCCCTACAGCACAAGGGCCTGACATCTATGCAAATCAAACCCACTCAAGTGGGGGGCTTGATCCCCACTCCCCCATGTGGGGGCTGCACCCCCAGCTATATATATCAATTCTGAGATCACACTACAGTGGAGAAAAGGGCAAAGTTGGGCTGTAGGACAAGTATTTGCTTGTCTTCTGTAAATTCAGCAAATTTCTGAAACAATTTTCACTGAATGAGGATAAATGATCTGGTGTTTGCTGCAAGATGAACTGATATAGACCCTATATAAGGCCTTCATGTAGGTTAGAGCCCCTTTCTGATATGTTATGCTGGACATTACTGAGGTGAGGAGACTACATTATCGCACAGAGTAGGTCTGTCGAAGAAACTTAAGCATAGTGATATGTGTGCTACAGGCTGCAGCTGCGACATAGGCAGAATGTGTGAACACTTTGAAGGACAACAACTTGTAGGAGTAATTGTAGGAGCTGTGTCAGCCTTGTAGTAAAGGCAGAGCCAGAGTGAGGCTACCCTTTCCATGCCAAATAAGGTATGTGTTTAAGGTAAGTATGTTAGGCAACTGTATCACTAACAGAGTACTAGGCAACATGTCTGGTGTGTCCTTGGTTAAGATGGGGTATAAATATAAGAATATGTCCACCATTTTGGCAACTGCCAAGTCACCTGTTATAGTCTGGTAGTAATTTGGAGCATGTATAAGGGCCAGCCTTGTTACAAGCAGGGACTTCCAATGTGTATATTAACTGTGCAGCTGTGATAAACTGCACAGTGACTTTGGAAGTATTTTGTGGTGCACTCTGATATTAGTGGCCCTCATTTGCAGTACCTGCATTGACATTCTGTATGAATGCATATTAATGCAAGAAGTGACACTTTATGCACATATAAATTTGCTATACGAATTTCTGAAATATGCAGGCCTGTGACCTCCATCAGTGGAAAGAAGACATGTCATTTGAAATGCACTGTGTGGATAAGAGTGCATGACTCAGTCATTAATTCCTGCCTTCACAATACTGTAAATTAACTTTACACACAACTCAATTTGAACCCATGACTGTGTGTGGCAAAATGTACCATGTGCAAGGCAATTAACAGAATGAGTTACTGAGTCACCACTAGCTGTATTTGCAAGATATATGTGCACACATACAGACTGTGACATGCATTCTACATCCATCAGTATGTGCCTGGCTTTATATGGATGTATGTGTGCACCAGGGTCCCAGTTGAACACATTTTTTGCCATTAATGCCTTGGCAGGTGTTTTTCAACATGTTGCTGCTGAAGGACACATTTACCATTATTCTGTGTTTGTCTTTCTAGTGGTGTACTATTGCATCAGAGTCCAAGCTACACTTCCATTTGTAATCTTATTATTTTAATTACATTTTAATCAAATTTGCACAGCATGATGTAGCACGCAACTCTGCTGAAACACACTTACTGTAACTGGCAATTACTATGTTTTATTTAAACCACCTGTTTTAAGTATAAGTTGTGTGGCTTGGCAGGTTAATGCAGTGGTCTGCAGGTGTGATGGTCTTGGGTCCACAATATGGGCCAGGTGTTTATTTTGTAAGTGTGTATTACAAGTTTATAAACACATATAGTCAATATAGCTCTATTTAGCTGAGGTTAGCAAAGCTACATGATGCGATGCACTGCACAGCAACATGATAAAAAATACAAAGAAAAGAACAATGGGGAAATAGGAAAGTGCTGAAATGGGGTGTAGGACAAAACCATTGCTATCCATTTCTTGTGCAGCAACAACCGTGCACTTTGTACATGACTTTGAACTCACAACCCAAAAGAGAGGGGTCTCAACCCCATAGAGAGGGACGAGGACAACATAAATGTGTTGTCAAGCCAATTGGACTAAATAATGTGTGTCCAATGGACATGTGTGTGAAATGGAGAGCTATGTATGCGACAATAGTTTTTTTGGGGGACAGGTGCCCATTCTTTTTTTAAGGTGAGAGTGGAATGTTGGTGAAGGGACACAGATACATGTGGGGGAGGTAAGTTTGGTAGGTGAGGATGCATTTGCAGACAGACAAGACAAACAAGGCAGCAGACAGGGGTGGTGTGTGACACATGAGGGGGTGAACACCTTGGATAGGGACAGTGTTGTGGAATCCAAGGCCCATGTGCCTCCAGATGGCAGCAGCATGACTCACATCTCCACCCATGGGACTGTCAGCACTGCTCCTTCACTGCCCCAATGGTGGCAGTTCATAGGTTCATAGGTGTTTACTAGACTAACAATCACAAGGGTTTTTTTAAGCCTAGCCATGAATCCCAAATTCTGACAAGTTCTGATACCCTTGATAAGTGTAAGCTTGGGGATGGAAGATGAATCATTTCCAGGTTACCTGTGTCCATTAGAGACATAGGTGACAAACCAGTGATGTATTTCTAGTTTCTCATCTAAGTTGCAAATGATTTAGGTTAGGAAGGAACTGTTCTTCACATAGATAGTGAGCCTGTTCCATAGATGGGGTAGTCTCTGAGATACATGCCTATGCCTCCAGCAGGGCCTATTTATATCACAGCCAAGGTTTAAGTCTTTAGAATGGGTAATTCTGGTGCTGTTTGTTTTGTGGATATGCAGGAGGTCCATCAGAGTGGGGTCTGACAATGCCTGTATGTCAGGCATAGATCTCCCCTCAAAAGCATGTAGGAGATAGAATACAGGGATAGGGCCTTGAGGCAGTCTGCATAGGAAATTTTACATGTGCCCTCTATTCTTTTAGTGAGAAACCTCTGTGGATATGCCTTGTCACGTACATACCAAAGGGGGCAATGCACTTAATGACAGGTCTGATGAATGCTGAATACAGTGGAACAATGACTTCCTTGGACTTATGATGCCATACCTTTGTTTATAAGTTGTGCAACATAGAATGATTTACTCACTATTGTAGACATGTGATGATCAAAGGCTAGATGACTATCTATGTATGTTCCTGATTATTGGGTCAACTCTAAGGGGTGTGTTGTCAATATGATAGTTACCAGGGATGGATGACTTCCCAAAGGATACTATTATGCATTTCTTGGCATTTAGTTTCAGTCCATGGCTCTGACACCAGTTGTTTGTGTCAGCCCCCTCCTGGAGAACATTTGTGTCAGTGTGAGATTCATTGACAACTCCTAATTTGCAATCATCTGCAAATTTAGTCAGCCAGAGACCATTTACATTAGCCTTGACTTCTGAGAAGTAAATGCCAAAAAGGAGTGGTCCAAGGACTGATCCCTGAAGGACTCCACTTCTGACTGGCCTCTTTGTGGAGGTGGGCTCCCCATTTCTAACTTACTGAGTCCTGTCTGTGAGCTAGTTTGCTATGCACTGGGTGACATACAGGTTTGTATCGAACCTCTTGAGTTTGTTAACAATGCCTGAGTTGGGTATTGTGTAAAATGTCTTGGCCTTGTCAAGGTAGGTAGTGTGAATGAGTCTGGCCTCAACCATTGCTTTGATGACCTTGTCAAAGAAGTCCACCAGGTTGAATAAGCATGATTTGCCCTTTATGAAACCAAACTGGGATGTGTCCAGTGTCTGGAGGTTTACTGTATCCCTATTGATCATTTCCATGATAATTCTTTCCATGGCTTTACATATACGACTAGTGAGACTTATGGGTCTTTATTTTCCAGGGTCTGTAGATGGCCCACCTTTGTGCAGAGGGATGACTGCTGCCTTTCTCCATTCATGAGGCATGAAGCCTGTTTGGAGGCTACAGTTAAATACTAATTCCAGAGGCCCTGATAGGTCATGTTTCATGCTATTTAGAAGGCATCTTGTGATATTGTCTCAGCACTTTGATACAGTGCTATCGGTCTTAGAGAGGCCATTAAGGACTTGTTACCTACTGATAGCAGGGGAAGTTATATTTGATAATATTTTCTGAGGGAAGGTTGAGGGGGAGAGATGCTTAAAGTTGGAAATGAATTTATCAGCCAGGAGGTTTGTTTTATATCTTCTGGCTCAGTATAGGTGGCTCCATTTACAATGAGCTCTGCACACAATTGTGTATTGCCTTTGAGGTTGAGGAAATAGCTAAAGAATGTTTTGTCACTGTCTTTGGCCTAGGAAGCCAAACATACATCAAATTTGGCTTTGGTAGACTTCATTTGTCCTCTGAGTTGTTTGTTTAGTTTGATGTGAGTGCTTTTATTCTGCTGGGTGCTGCACCTCCAGTTTTTGCCATAATTTTCTTCCTCCTCTTATACAGCTTATTGATTTTGTGATTCCACCAGGGTAACTTGTTTTTTTTTAGTTAGTTTTGTACTTCTTCCTGGTGGGTACAGCTGCCTCTATGCAAGTATTAACATAGTTGTACAGGGTTTCTGTGAACAGTTCTGCATAGATTGCAATGTTCTCAGTGTATATGGAGGCTTGAAATTTTGCCAGGTTTTCACTTAATAGCCTTAGAGTAGTTCCTGAATATTTAGCTGGGGGTCCAGGTTTTATTTTTGCTTCAAAGGAGACCATTTTGTGATGTGACCTTACCAAGGAAGGCATTACAGTAGGGGGTGTGCAGCAGTCTCACATATTTTTGAAGAACAGATCCGGTATGATTGCACTCCTGGTTGGTGTATTGACTATCTGGTCCAGGCAGTTTGTATTTTCAAAATCCAGGAATCTCTGTGCATGTATGTTTGATGTCATACAGAATTCCCAGTTAATAGTGTGGTAATTAAATTCACCCATGAATATGGTATTGAGTTGGATGGTTAGTGTTTTTAATAAGTTTAAGTACATGTTATGGGTTTCCTGGGTCATAGAAGGGGGACATATAGCTTGCAAGAAAGTGGTATTGGATTTTACCTATGGATATTTGAACCTGGAGCAGCTCAAGTGCATTGTCTTGTTTGACCAGCCTTGAAGCATATTCATTTTTGATGTAAATTGAAACACCTCCACCTTTAGTCCCAGCCTGGTCTAAATGTGTGGAAGGCATTATAACCCTGCACTGTTGGTATGCTCCTCGTGGCTTTAAACCATATCTCAGTGACTGCACAGATGTCAGCATTCTATAGGGTAAAGAGAGCTTCTAAGGAGTGAAATTTTTTGTTTAGACCCCTAGTATTGAGCAGAAATACCTTTAGATTTTCTTGGTTTAGATTTGCTATGTTGGAAATACTTTCAGTTTGACATTGCCTAAAAAGGCACTATGGTGGTATACAATGTTTTAGCCAATATTCAAAAACCTAGAGGGAAGAGATGTAGACTATCCCTGGCAAAGCAGCATGGTCTGTTGTCCATCTGCTTCCATGCTGACAATTATTGCACCCCTTAGAATGACACCAGAAACTTAACCAATTATTAAAGTCAATCATCTTTTGTTCGTATTGTGGCATCATCCTTGGAGAGGGTAAAATGCTGCTCATTGCTAGGCTCATTCCAACTTGCGACATATTCTGAGAGCTCCATGATGTCTCTCTTCACATAGTCTAGGGAGGTCCATTTCAGGTCATTTACTCTCACATGGACTATGACTGAGTCATATTGGCAATTCTGGTATAATGACATGAGTTTATGTGGAATGTGTCAGATCCTAGCCTCTGATAAGCAACTGACTGTAACTTTCACCTTACTCAGCCTGGTGAGAGGGACATCAGTGTGTCTCACAATGGAGTCTCCAATGACTAGAATGTTGGATAGCATAGTGGCTTGCCTTATGGGGTTAGAGGGAGAGGCTCCATAAGATGTAGCTCTACGTGTTAATGTGGGTGTTGTTTTGAAAGAGCGCATTTGGGGCTGCTGAGGGATTTGTTATGTGTACTTCATCCAGGAGGTCTTTGTGGTTTAGGAAGGTTACATGTAAGTGCCTCAACATATGTGGGTCAATATGTCTTCTTTGAATTGTGAGTGATACGTGCAGTGTGTGTACTACAGACAACCTTATTGACACTAGGAATAATTTTATGTGAGAGCTTTGCCTCCAGTGACATTGAATAAATACATCTCTCACATACCATATCAGTTTGTTTGAGAATAAACTGGTTGTCAGTAAACATGAGGCAATTTCTACATTGCCTCAGGATTCCTATTTCCACCAAGTTGGTTACAGAGACAGTAGGAAAGTTCATATCCATGGAAACAGACACTTTTCTATTGATTAGATAGTTGGAGTGAGAATATCAGTCACTGTCAAGAGTACCCAGTTTGTAACTATGTGGACAGTGCTTGTGACTGCTAACTAGTTGTCCTGTGTGCAACTAGATGTTGGAGAAATTTCAAATTGTGCTTTTACAGGAAAAATGTTGCTCAAGGTGTATGAGCCTGTATAGAGCACTGCCAAACACTTAAGGTAAAACTAATGCAAAGACCCTGAAAATTTAAGGATGAAGTATTTAGGCAGATATTCTGAACTTAGAAAGAAATCAAGCAGTACTTATTGAAAACAAGTATTAGCTTGTCAAGAATGATGAAAAGAGGGGAGTCGCATGAATGGCAACTGCCTGGCTACCAGTAATGCTGGTCTCAACACAGCTTCACTCTGTTGGGATGCAATGCTCTGTTGCATCTTCTCTCACCAGAAGCAAAATGTTAGCACCAATCCCAAGAAGAGAAGCAGGCCACAGTCTGTTTGGTGATCTACAGTCTTGTCCCAGATGATGTAAGGGTCTGTAGGCTTGTACCCTTTTTCTGGTAGATGCCTTAAATAGCAACCAGACCAATGACGAACACTGAGCACAGACACTCACTCTCCAACTAGAAATAGCCAGGAATCAATGCATTCTGTTCCTTCTCTCACCAAGACCAAGATATAAGCACAGATTCCCAGCTGTCGCCTATAAAGCAGTTAGGCTTTCTGGTGATCAGCAGTCTCCAGAAAATAATGATGTTCATAGGTTCATAGATTCATAGGTTCATACTAGGCTATCTGCCCTAGAGCATTTATAAGCCTAGCCAGAATGTGTTTGGCTTTCGCCACCCATTTTAAATTAATTTTGCTATGCCCTTTTTCGAGGTTAGTATACTGTGCCTCTGTCTAACAGTGACACATAAGTGATACCCAGGTTAAACCTATGATCTCCCATCCACTCATCAAGATTCCTCTTGGAGAGAGTCAATGAGGGACTCTGCCTAACCTGGACTGGGATTTTATTCCAGAGTGAAGGGAGCCTCTGGGTTATGAATCTGTCCCTCCAGCATGTCCTATTTATTTTAGTGCTGAGGTTCAAGTCTCTCGAGCGTGTAGCTCGATGGGATTTGGATTTTCTGAGGTACAGCATGTCCATTAATTCTGGGTTGGACATGGCTTTATACGTCAGGCACAGATTGCCCCTGAACAGGCGGTATGCCATTGAGTAGAGCTGGAGTTTCTTTAACCGGGCAGCATATGGCATCTGTTTGAGCCCTTTGATCCTCTTGGTGAGGTACTTTTGGGGTCTTTTCAGTTGCTGCAGGTGTCTGGTAAGGTACATCCCAAAAGGGGCATTGTACTCAAATATGGGCCTGATGAGGGATGAGTAAAGAGGCACGATGACCTCCCCTGATCTAGATATGAATCCCTTCATGATTAGGTGGGATATATAAAATGTTTTTCTAACCACTTTGGCCACGTGGTTGTCAAATGAGAGAATGCTATCAACTTGGGTCCCCAGGTCCCTAATTACTTCTTCTGTACTTAATGGATTACCACCTATGTGGTAATTTGTGGGCAATTGTTTTGCCAAAGGGATGACTATACACTTTTGGCGTTTAGCTTGAGGCCATGGCTCTGGCACCAGTTGTCTGTTTCTATGAGGCCCTTTTGGAGGATGCTTGTGTTGGCTGGAGAGTCGATTATGGCCCCCAGTTTGCAGTCATCTGCGAACTTGGTCAGCCACAGTTCTTCCGTGTTGGCCTGTACCTCCGAGAAATATATACCGAACAAGAGAGGTCCCAGGACTGAGCCTTGTGGGGCGCCACTTGTAACTGGTTTGGAGTCTGACATGGCTCCAGCAATTCTAACCATGTGGGTTCTGTCCTTGAGCCAGTTTGCAACCCATCTAGTGACATAGGGGTTTATATTTAAGTTGTTGAGCTTATCTATAATGCCCGAGTGGGGTATTGTATCGAAGGCTTTTGCGAGGTCCAGGTAGGCTGTGTGGACCACCTTCCCCTCATCAATGGCCTTGGTGACTGTTTCAAAGAAATCAACCAGGTTTAAGAGGCAGGATCTGCCCTTAACAAAGCCAAACTGGGTAGGAACCAGTGTCTGTAGGTCCCCAATATCTTTATTTATGAGGTCCATGATGATCCTTTCCATAGCTTTGCAGACCAAGCTAGTCAGGCTTATGGGGCGATAGTTTCCAGGATCCGTTGAGGCACCACCTTTGTGGAGAGGGACCACTATTGTTGTATGCCACTCTTTGGGTACATATCCTGTAGTGTATGTTCATCGTGTTACCCTGCTGCAGTCATCACACTTGGGTTATCCTGCCATCAGGCGGTCCCGCAGTCGGCCAGAGTTCCAAAGTCTTGGTCCGGCGTTGGTTGCTGTCACTTCCTCCCTGATGTCTGTGCGCCAAGGGTATATAAGAGGCATCCAACGCCATTTTCTTTAGTCTTTCTTGCCACACAGTGCCCGAAGCAGAAGCAGTTTGCAAGTGCTCATCGGCCGACACCTGAGATTTTTGAATCGAATTTCAGTCCAAAGTCTTCAATAAAGCTAAGTACCCTGTTGGGGAACCTTTTCTTGCCTCAGTCCGATGTCAGAAAAAGTTAACAATTGCATTTCTTGTGGGAAGCAAATACCTCATAAGGACTTCCATTCTTATTGTATTCCTTGCCTAGGCCCAGACCACGACATCACAGGTTGTACTCCTTCTATCACCAGGAAGAAACGTAAGCACTAATCCCAAGATGACTACTAAGAGGCAGAATGTTGGGTCTCCTATAACTGGTGGTCCTGCAATAGATGTTTAAAAGTAAGATGAAAAAATGGTTTATCCTAAACACTGTAGTGAGCACTAAGAAGTTATGTATAACAGTGGGTAACTTAAGTTTTAGCTGTCCAAGTGGAGAGCCACTATTTTTAAAAGAGCAAGACAGATTGAAAGGGGGTGGGCACCTTATTCTGGTACTATGGAATACAGTGGGATGGCCAATAAATTTAAATAGTTGAAGGGGAGTGATTTCATAAAATGATAATTTTGTGCTTAATCATGCCAGCCAGTGAAAGGAGAGAGGGAATGAGATTGGTCAAATTACCATAAGGGGCATACAACTAGAAAGACAGTGGTGTTTTAGATCACAAAAGTAACACGGTGGAAGGGTGGGAAAACAATTCGATCTGACTCACAAGAGACAAAGCTGTGCTGGAGTCTGGGCACAGGGGTGAGGCTGCCCAACCAGGTTGGCCAGCATGCTTTCAACCCAGCATACGCGGTGGTCAAACCCACGGTAGTCTATAATGCACACCAAGAAAGGCAGCTCATCCCAGCTGGCAACACCCCCTCCAGCACTGCTCCCAGAGGGGGGGCAGGCCCTGTCCCATGGGGTGGTAGTACCCAATGCTGCTGGTAGTGCAGGGGCAGCAGAGGGGGCACCACCAGTCTGAGTCCCAAATGTGCTGGGACCCAGTGCCACAGCTGGTTAAGGCAAGGTAGGGGGATCAGCAGGAACTGGTCTACCTTGATGTGCTGTGGTGATAGAGGTATAGCAATAGGTTAAGGTTAGTAATAACCCAACCATTATTAGTATTGGAACATCATTTTAATTCATACAAATACATATTAATGTATAGTATGCTTAACACAACAGTAAATAACATAACAGTCAGTATGGTAACAACATGACAGTAAGAAGTAAGCTATAAGGGCAACAAAATAGTTTAACAAAGTATGTTAATAGTGAATCATAATATCACATTTTGCAAAAAATAGTGTTAGTTTAACAACATATGTTAATATTAAATCATAATAGCAAATAGCAATGAAAAATAAATGAAATAAGGGGTGGGAGAGAGAGAGAGAGAGAGAAACAATCCATTACTGAAATCACAGGCTATAACCCTGAAAACACTACTACTAAATACTCTACAGGCATGTAGTGTCAGTTCTGAGTACAGTGACTACAATTCTCCTATAGCACAAACATACCTCTCAAGCTGTTAGCATGGGTCAGTATGGGCCAAGCAAAAACAAACACAGGTACATTACTATACAGAACACTTTCACATAATGTAGAATTCTATAACTTCCAAGGTGTTCTGTAAGCAAATTTGGTAATAAACTGCATTCCAGGTAATCATTTTTCTGGTAATCATGTGACAGATGGATTAGGCAGTTTTAATTACATTAAGTGAAATCATGACACTTGAGAGGAATGTTTGTGTACAGTACATAAACTAGACATCACTTATACCTTAGATGGCAGGCATGGGAATAGAACCCAATAGCTGTGACTGCAGGGGACATCTGCAAAAAAATTAACGTTATTGGTATTGCTGATAAGCGTCTGTGAAATGTTAGCAGAATCATATCTGCTCATAACATAGACTACCACAATCATATATCATATACCTTTTGTTCCTGGAGTGGGAGAAAAAGACAGCATTATGTGACTGAATCCATTTTGCATTCTAGAACTATTACAGTGTCACACTTGACTGCAGCAACCTTACCATATACAAGTAATGCATACAGCTCTACTGCAAAGGTTAAAACAACTCAGTCCTGCTGTACTACATTTTCCTTACTGTTATTGGTATTGTTTATTATTTATTGAAATACAGTTTTTGCTGTCCATTTATGCACTAAAGTAGAGAGTCAATTATCCGAACTTCGATTATCAGAAATGTCAGTTATCAGAACCTGCCTTCCAAAGTTTTCAGGTAGGAAAAGTAAAAAAAGTCTAATATGTAAACATTATACATATTTGCTTGAGCATGCTTTTTGAGCTTGAAGCCAGCTTGGGAGTGAAAAACATTCTTTATTGTCCATTGGAATCGTTGAATGGTTGAAAAGTGTATTCCTGCATGCAGAGAAAAAAAACAAGATTTTTAGAAGTTTTTTATCCAGTTCAGTTATATATTTAATTATCCAAACAATTTGATTATCCAGACTATCCTAGGTCCCAATTAGTTTGGATATTCAACTCTCTACTGTGCAGCTCTACTTGACTAGTTATTATACTACAGTTCTACTTGCCTATTTATTGCACTACAGTTTTTATGGTGTATACTCTATTGCAGTAAATGCTTTACTCTTTCTTGCTTATTGCACTACAGTTAGCTTAATAAATCTGTGCAAACAAGGCTCACGGCACAACCTGGCTAGGTGCCCAACATGGGACTTGACATTGCGAGCCCTCTCAGATGCAGCTGTTGAGAGAGAAGCACACCATTATGCATACCAGTTCTGCAGACACTCAGATTGCATATTCGTAAAACTGGAAAAATTACGTACATATTTGTGGGGCATTCCCTGCTCTAGCTTCTTGGACCCAGATGTCCAAGGTTCCCCTTTTTCTCCTCTTCAGGTATTCATAACAGTGATGACACTGCTCATCTGTGTGGGGGATACCAGTAACACTGGTGGGTTCCCTGGCCAACTGGTCTCAGGCCTCTGCCTTATACTCTGAGCCCTGGAAGCCACCCTGCAGCAGACTGGGTTCATGATTTTTAACAAGGAGCCCAACAAAGACCCTGGCCTCCTGAATGCACCATATCTGCCCCCAAAAGCACCTACCTTCACCAGCACCGCCTGCCATATCCACAGCAGATAAGAGTCCAAACTTTTGCAGAATTCCTGCTTATTGTGCTTAATATAGGCTGTTTTCCCACCCTTATACATCACTGAGCAACATTCAAAAAAGTGCCACATTGATTAGCAGCTAAGCGCAGGTAAGTAGTGTGAGAACTCGCACAACTGAGGGTTTGGCTCAGCTTAGCACAGTGGAAACTAAAGTAGCCATTAGGATGTTTAAGCAGTGCTTAGTCCAGTTCAGCAGTGCCATATTTCACAAATTTGTTTTTAAAATTAAACATATCTAATAAATTAAATTATGGATATTTTATCACTGCTACTCAAACCCAGGACCTATTAAGCATTAGTCTGTATCTCTACCAATTTAGCTACAGGGATATTATGAAAACTGGTATACCTTCACATATACTACTGGGCTACCTGTTAGCATTGCTAAGCACTGTGGTGCACTGTGCAAACACACTTAAATAGACCCATACATACATAATTAGTTACATCCGGTTTCTATTTTTAGATGTCTAGAAACTGTCAGTTATGTATATATCAGTGCTCGGCACTGTGCCACGTAAGCAGCAATTAAAAAAAATTAAAATGATATAAATACATAATTATGGTTATTAATGACATCTGGTTTCTATTTTTAGATGTCTGGCAGATGTCAGCTGTCTATATGTGAACACAGCTTGGCATGGCTGTGCTCTGCGCCATGGACCATGCCACGTAAACTTGCAAAAAACAGAAAAAAAATTTAAATTTAAATATTCTACATTTGACTCAATTCACAGCATTTCAACAGTACTGCAGAGTAGTACAGGCCATCCACATCCACTTGTAGCCTCTACACTTTTCTCAATACCAATTCAATAACCCTGTTTCTATGCTCTCCATTGGCAGTGCACCATTATTAATATACATGGTGCACTGCCGAGGGGGAACTGTAGCCATGTACACAGATACATTCCATGTAGGCTCTACATGGAGCCTACACAGATTTTATTACATACTGGGGTTAGTGTTTTTACTGTTGCTTTTAATATGTGATTTGGCATAATTGCATTTGTGTTTTCCAGTGACTGCTTTGTTGTGTATAGTTTGCCTGTTCACAGACTGAATGGGAATTTGCTGTGTCATTGTTTGTACTTTTGTTTTGTGAATGTGTGGCATGCCTAGATTTTAACATTGGTATTGCATCTGCCTATAACATCTTGGGTGTTTTTGATCAAGTACAGTTATAGCATATGTTTTCTGATGCATATGTAAACAGGCATTTATTTACAATCAGCAAGCATCATCAGGATGTGTGCATGTTGCTGGCTATTGATTGGTATTAATTGTAGGTAGATGATGCATACAAAAGCACCAAAACCAAGGGATGTATAAGACAGAAATCCACAAAATAACATCCACATAAGGTACTCCAGTGGTTTTGTCCACAAACTTCATCAGAATAAAATGACAAAATGTCAACCAACCTTATATACCGTTCTACATACTCTATTAAACGACTGAACAATCAAACAATTAAAAGCTAAAAACTTCATCAAAACAACTTTTAAAGCAGGATTACACAATATTACACACACACATATACTTAGAAAAAACACAATACAAATGTCACTGATTCAGTATGCTTATCTGCTTGTAGCCTAAGCTGCCAAAAAGTTTCTCTCCTCAAAAGTATTTTTTTATAATCACCACCCCTTACATCCCTAGGGACTAAATCTAACACAAAAAATTAAACTGTTTGAAATTTGCACATACAGCAAAATGTTTATAAAGAACATTGTTGATTTCAGTGTTTAATAGTATACAAATGCTCCCTTCTTCTCACTTTTAATTTTCCTGTAGACATACCTATAGAAAAAGACAAGATTGAAATATAAATGATACCAGAGGAATCACAGCTACAATAGGTTCATAGGTAGGTACTAGGCTATTGGCCCTAGGACCTATACAAGCCCAGCCAAAAAGGTACCCTGGCTTTCGCCACCCAAGAAAATTATTTTCCTGTGCCCCCGTCAAGCAGAACCACACAAGTGATCCCCGGGGTGAATTTCATATTACCCATCCAATCATCAAGATTTTTCTTGAAGAGTGCTAATGAGGAGCTCTGTTTGACATAGATAGGTAGTCTGTTCCAGAATATGGGAAGTCTCTGGGACAGGGACCTATCCCTCCAGCATGTTCTGTTTATTGTGGTGACAAGGTTTAGGTTCTTAGAGTGTGAAGCTCGGAGGGATTGGGATTTCTTTAAGTGGAGCATGTCCAACAGCTCTGGGTTTGACATAGCTTTGTATGTTAGGCAGAGATCACCTCTGAGTAGGCGATATGCAATGGAGTAAAACTGGAGTTTTTTGAGACGGTCTGCGTAAGGCATCTGTTTGAGGCCAGTAATCCTCTTTGTGAGGTATTTTTGCGGCCTTTCCAGTTGTTGTAGATGCCTTCTGAGGTACATACCAAAAGGGGCGTTGTACTCTATAATGGGGCTAATGAGTGATGAGTAGAGGGGAACAATGACCTTTTTTTTTCTAGATGAGAAACCTTTTGTGATGAGATGTGCCACATAGAAGGATTTCCTGACCACTGTGGCAATGTGATTATCAAAGGAGAGACTACTGTCCACCTGTGTCCCAAGGTCTCTTATCACACTTTTGATGTTAAGTAGACTACCGCCTATGTGGTAGTTCATGGGTACAGAGTTTTTACCAAAGGGGATGACAATGCACTTTTTGGCATTGAGCTTGAGACCATGTCTTTGACACCAGACATCTGTCTCAGTAAGGCCCTTTTGTAGGATGTCCACATTGTTAGGAGTTTCGATTATGGCTCCTAGTTTGCAGTCATCTGCGAATTTAGTTAGCCAAAGACCTTCTGTGTTAGCCTCTACTTCAGAGAAGTAGATACCAAACAGGAGAGGACCCAGGACTGAACCCTGTGGTACTCCACTTGTCACTGGTCTGAAGTCTGATTTGGAGTCTGCTACTTTCACAGTGTGGGTTCTGTCAGTAAGCCATTTGGCAACCCATCTTGTGACATATGGATTTATACCTAGTTTAGTGAGTTTATCTATAATTACAGAGTGGGGGATGATGTTGAAAGCCTTGGCGAGATCTAGTTAGGCTGTGTGAACCACCTTACCCTCATCTATGGCTTGGTGACTACTTCAAATAAGTCTATCAGGTTTAGGAGACATGATCTGCCTTTTACAAATCCAAACTGTGTTGAGTCCAGAGTTTGGAGAACTCCAATGTCTTTGTCTATGAGTTCCATGATGATACGTTCCATGGCCTTGCAGACGAGGCTCATCAGGCTAATGGGATGGTAGTTCCCGGGATCTGTTGTGGCCCCACCTTTGTGGAGTGGGAAAAGTGTTGCGGTGCACCATTCAATGGGCACAAAGCCTGAGGTGAGGCTATGATTGAACATGGTACTTAGGTGGGGTGCCAGCTCATTCTGTAGTTCATGTAGAAGGCAGCCTGGGATGTTGTCAGGTCCCAGGGGATGCTGTGTTCCTGGCTTTGGAGAGTGAGGTTTTTACCTGTGCAGCTGTGATTACAGGAACTTTGCATTCTTCCGGTCTAAAGATGAGCCCTTTAGGGGGTGAGAGGGGTGTAAAGTTAGCACTGAACCTATCTGCCAGGATGTTGGCAATATAAGTTGGTTCTGTATATTTAGTGTCATTGTGCTGTAACTCAGAGCAGATCTGAGTGCTGCCATTGAGATTCTTGACATAGCTATAGAATGCTTTGTTATTGTCCTTAGAATCAGTGGCAATTTTGTTTTCATAACTAGCTTTGGAGGATTTTATGAGGGATCTCAGCTTCTTACTGAGGCTGACCAGGGAGTTCCTCCAATCGTGAGATTTTACTCTTTTTTGCAACAGTTTCTTTCTTCTGTTGTAGAGTTTGTTTATGGCAGAAGGCCACCAGATTGGTTTCTTTTTTTGGAGGATAGCATCTTGGTTCTGTTAGGGATAGCACAATCCATGCACTCGTGTAAGTGCTTATAAAGTGCATTTGTGTAGGATTCAGCAGTCATAACTCTATTGTCCATCTGCATGGGTGTCATGAAGTTTGACACTTCTGTCTTAAGAAGCATGAAGTTGGCTTTGGAGAAATTTCTTTACAGTTGTTTTACTAATGGGGGGTGGGAGCGGGACGTGGATGTCTTAGGTAATTAGCTTGTGGTCGGATCTGACCAATGAGGAGATTACCTCTGGTGTGGAACACCAGTCACCAATGTTGGTGATGACCAGGTCTAGGATATTGCTGCTCCTGGTGGGGGTGTGGATAAGTTGATCCAAGGCATTGGAATTGATGATTTCCAGAAAACGTTGAGCAAAATAGTTGGTACATGAGTAGTTTTCCCAATTAATGGTAGGGTAGTTGAAATCACCCATTATTAGAGTGTTGGGTTGTACCTTAATATTTTCCAGTGTATCAAGAAAAGAGGAGTGGGAATCCTGGGTCATGGTGGGGGGTCTGTAGCAAGCTACAATCTGGATTGCGGTTTTGCCCAGAGTTAGTTGAACTTGGATAATCTTGGATGCATTATGCTGAGCAAATAGCTTGGAGGTGTGGATATCCTTAATGAATATGGACACGCCTCCACCTTTAGTGCTTCAGTCCGGGTTTGGTGGCCTAAAGGTGTGGTATGAAGTATAGCCTGGTAATGCAGGGGTGCTCTCTGGAGCTTTGAACCAGGTCTCTGTCACTGCACAGATGTCAATGTTCTCCATTTTAAGGAGTGCCTCGAGTGAATGCATTTTGAAGTTTAGACTTCTAGCATTGAGTAGCATTACCCTCAGATTTTGATTGCTTGTACCTGTTACGTTGGTGATTTTGTCATTTGAACCTTGCCTGAAAAAGGCACTATAGGGGTGGCAAGAGCCTTTACCAGTATCCGGAATCCCAAGGGCGACAGGTGCAGACCATCTCTGGCAAAGCAGTGTGGTCTGTCAATCATGTCATCCCAGGCAGACAGATGCTGGATTCCCTTAGAATGACACCAGAAGCTTAGCGAATTGTTAAAATCAATCATTTTGTCCTTGTACTGTGGTGTCATTCTGGGTGATGGCAGGATGCTACTCAGGGCTAGCGTCATACCTGCCTGGGCTACAAGATCGAAGAACTCCTCCATGTCTCTTTTCATGTAGTTCAGGGAGGTACGTCTCAGGTCATTCACACCAACATGGACAATGACAGAATCATATTTGTACTTTTTGTGGAGTGACTTGAGTGCGTGCATTATGTGGCAGATCCTGGCACCTGACAGGCAGCTGACAGTAACTTTTTCCTTGTTTAGCCTGGTGAGTGGAACATCAGTGTGCCTGACTATAGAGTCACCTATGACTAGAGTGTTTTGGTACGTTATGCCTTATGGGCTGTAGTTGAGTGGCACACTGAATATGTGGGCTATGTGTCATTTGGGTTGTGTTGGGGGGGGATTGCTTGCATTTCTGCTTTAGAGGTCTCTGTTGTGTGGGCAGATTTGTACTGAGAGCCTCCACGAATATAGGTGTGTGTTTTGTGCTTCTGTGTGTGTCTTTTGGTGGTGTAGGTTTTGAGGGACTATGTGATGAGTGTGGTGTGGTGCAAGTGTTTACCTTCTCCTCTTGACTGTCCAGGCCAGTCTTTGGTGAAGAGAGCTTTGCTTCCAGTTTGGCTATATAAGTGCATCTCTCACAGGTCGTAGTGTTGGGTGGTAGGAGGAGAGGGTTGTCTGTGCACATGAGGCAATTGCTGCATTGTTCCAAGATGCCCAGATTCATCAGATAGACAGGAGAAAACACCGGGAGCTGACCTTTAGACATGCCTGAATAAGTGCTTATTTATTAAGTACTAAAAACTGTTTTCCTCTAGACAAGTGAGGAAAGTTGGGTGCTGTAGTAATTTGTAACTTATTTACTGCTTACAATGAGTTCTGAACAAGTTCTGAGCTCAAAGAAACAGACGAGTGCTAAAACTAAAAAGCTGGCTAGTTGCAAGGGAAATTTTGAAGAACAGACTTTATGCCACCAGGAATAGTTTAACCTCAGTTAATTGGGGGGGGGGCTTAGGAGCTCACAAACAGTCCTGGACACAACATATCCATATCTGGACAAGACCTCCCACAGGAAAGGGGGGAAGCAAGCTTAAAATTATTTTTCCAGTAAAGTGGAAATGGAGAAAGCTGGAACAGAAGTTAATTCAACGTTAAGAATCTGAGTGGGTTGGCCTTCACAAATGTTCTCTATTAGATTGAGTGAACTAATGACACTAGACTGGGAGGAGTGTCACAGATCAAATACACAATATGGGCGGGCAACTGCAAAGCCACCAAGTATAATAACACAAAACACTAGGGAAGGTGTGTGGGAAAAATTACAGTTCCTAGCTGTAGCCACTAAATGAAAGTTTTAAACAGATCAAGGAGCAGACTCGAGAATGCTTTTAACTGAAAACAATTATCAAAAATGCACAGAAAAGCTCAGATAGAGCACTCACAAACAGAAAATACAACTCTCAGTATAAAAAAGCAGTTTACAGTTAAGTAATGTTAAAACAGTATAAAACAGTACATAAATGCAGTGAAACAATAAAAAAGCTTTATAACAGTGCAAAATGTAGTAGATCAACTGTATAGTACAATTATAAGCATTTCAGAAGTGCAGTTCAGTGAAATAAGTGTAAGAAATAACTTATCCTGCTCTTGGAATCTTAAGGAATTTCCACTTATGCAATGCAATCAGAGCCTGAACAATACAAGCAGAACCTTTATAAGACACAGGGTTTATATAGCAGTAAGAATGGAAGAGTTTGAAGATCAGATTACTACTCAGCCCCTGCTATTACCCAATCACTCGTACTACAGAAGGTCAGGAGGCCTTGTTACTCTCAATAATAATGAAGACAATCAGCAGAAAATGGCTGCCAGAAACATAGGAAACTCAAACAAAACTACCAGCCTAGACAACAGACCTATATCAAGATTATGCCACCTGAGCAGAACACAGAAACCTCACTTTAAAATCATAGAAAGAACAGCCACAAAAGGAAAACACAAGTCTCAGTATGAAAAAGCAGTTTACAATTTAGTAATTAAATAAAAAATGCAATTACAGTAATGCACACTATTACAGTTCCTAGCTGTAGCCACTAAATGAAAGTTTTAAACAGATCAAGGAGCAGACTCGAGAATGTTTTTTACAGTAAACAATTATCAAAAATGCACAGAAAAGCTCGGATAGAGCACTCACAAACAGAAAATACAACTCTCAGTATGAAAAAGCAGTTTATAGTTAAGTAATGTTAAAACAGTATAAAACAGTACATAAATGCAGTGAAAAAATAAAAAAAGCTTTATAACAGTGCAAAATGTAGTAGATCAACTGTATAGCACAATTATAAGCATTTCAGAAGTGCAGTTCAGTGAAATAAGTGTAAGAAATAACTTATCCTGCTCTTGGAATCTTAAGGAATTTCCACTTATGCAATGCAATCAGAGCCTGAGCAATACAATCAGAACCTTTATAATACACTGTTGCTTATAATGTGCTTATTTCTATGAGGCAAAAATACTGAATAACTCTAAAGTAAAAGAGCACATATTACCAAAACCACATTTATGCATGCCAGGATTTTTGTCAGTCTTAGCAGCCTTGGCTATAATATTGTCTGCTTCTAATTATTGCTTTAGAGACTTAACCTTCTTAACTACGAACCTAGGTTCATTACCTACTTTTTTAATAATGTTCCAATCAGCCTTGGAAATTTTCCATTGCTGAATAAAAAGAAATCCAATACTTGAATCATCCACAGTCACACGAAGAAAAACTATTAGTGTAGCTTTTATCTGTATTATTAGAAACAGTGGAACTAGCACCCCTGTTCTCATTAGGCATGCCAACAGACAATATGGCTGGAAACTTGTCATTCCTTTTTTCTATAGTGTCATCCGCAGCTGCCTTGAGACCATTAAAACTATAACCCCTTTCCATGAAAAATACTATTATTTCATGAATTGCATTCAAAAAAAATCTCTTGATTAGTAGTCAGCCTTGAGGCCCTGATCATGTGCCCCTAGGAATAATTTTCTTTATATATGGTGGTTGTGCACTAGAAAAGTGCAAATGATTGTTAACAAAATATTCCTTCCTATAAATATTGCTAGAAAAAGTATTATTACTCATGTTCCATTGTATGGCAACATCCAAAAAATGTATATCAGTGCCTAAACAGCCTATGTTAAACTTTAAAAACTCACTAGTATCATTAATATTTGAAACAAAAGCAATAATAGCATCTAAAGAATACTGGCATAATGTTTGCAAATAGGACATCAAGGGCCAGGCATTTATAAGGTACCTCTGTCCATAATGGACATGTGTCACTGCCTTTGTAAGTTTTCATCATTTTCTTATTAAGTTCTACTATGCTCTTCATGGGAATGTTTTGCATGATAGTCATTTGCTTTTCTTTTCTGTTGTGTTTTGCAATTAATCTTGACAGAGCATGGGACCTGTAGATGTTCTCCTTTCAGATAATGACAAGTGGATGCCAGGCCACTGCCAAACTCTTCCGATCATGACAGTGACGATGACAACAACAATGACAATGTGGGAAGCTAGGTCCTACCCTGCCTGAGCCATCATGTTTGCAACCTGGAGGAGATTACACCAGGCCCAGAACTGAATGATTATTGGGAAGAGATCCTGAAGGTTGTGACCAATGTGTTCCATACACAGTTGAGGGACATGATGCGACATTCATTTAAGGATATGGCATGGGCTATGTGCTATTCATTCAGGGAGATAGCCCATGAGTTCATTTGTGAGTCTGACCCCCATAAGCCTGATCCTTTCAGTCTGTAAGTATTGTCTGTGTGCTCCACTTGTGTTATGTTGCCACCATGCTGATTGCCATATATTTGGTTGGACTGTATATCCACACTTGTGTATGCACATCATGTAGCTATCATGCATATGTTTTATTGTCATGTGACATTTACTTCTTTTATTTTTTTGATATTTGTTTATCAGGATAGTCTGACTGGGATCCAAGGAGCCCAGTTTCAGCAGAGACCCAGGGAGAAAAGCTCCAGAAATACATAATTAGTAACATCAGTCATAGATAAGGTATAATAATAAAATATACATCAACAAGTTGAGGTAAAAAAAAAGAAAAAGTTCTGTTTCAGTTTGTGCATGACAGATTAAGACATTATATTTTACTCCCACATTCAGCTGTCCGTGCATTGTGGCAGTTAACCTGCAGCTAGTGCTTTAAGACATAGCCTGTAAACATGCGTTTTACTGAGGCAAATGACAGACAACATATGTTGTCCATAATAAAATACTACGAGTGCAGTATGGCTTGGAATTGTGCGGCCATATCATGCATGTGCAAAAGAAGGACATGTCATTTCCCATGTGTCCCTTTACAGTATATTATACTGTGTTTGCTGTATCTTACATTTCCACATCCATTACTTATTCACATAATTTCACACCTTCCGCAAATTGTCGCACACATTAACTACATGTACATATGTGCACAGTCATATCCTTAGTGACACACATTGTACCTTGACATGTGAGCATTCAGGGACTTACCACAGAAGTGTTGTAATGATGCTGGAAGTAGTGATCTCTGCTTACTACTAGGCAGGGTGGGTGACATACAGCTCCATTTCTTTATTCAACATTTGCATGACAGAATATGTGAAATTCTTAGCTTGCTTACCTATGCATGTTGATGTTACATGATTGCACATTACTATGTATATATGTTTTATACATGGCCAATTCTGTGCACATCAGCAATCATTTTTCCCATGTGACATACATTTTACATTTCATTAAATGCATTTAGGTTTGGGTATTACACCACCCTGTGTGCTGTACACATGCATTTGTAGTGTGTTAGTTTATCTTGTCTTGCTTTTTCCTGATGCAGGCCCAGTCCACCTCATTTCTACCTACATAGTTCCCTGTTATATTTTGTAGATATGTTTGCCTTTGTTACAATTACTGATCATTGCCATGTATTAGTTTTGATATGGTGAATGTGTGTCAAATGTAAGGCCATGTTATGATGTAACATATTTGCACACAAGTCACTCACTACTGCTTGCAATATGTCCTTGTCCTCATTATACTCATCTATTATCCACTGCACTTTGTTGAGATCCATGTACATAACTTATTATGTACATGAATGTCAAGAAAGTATTTTTATAAAGTTATAGTGTTATATTTTAGCAAATATTCTTACATGTCATTGGTGTGTATGTGCATTGACCTTGACTTCGTCATGCACATTACATTTAGACCACTGACAGGCATACATAAGCATTTGGTAACATATATGCACCCCCATTACATTTTTGTTTGGGTTGTGCATACCTAGTTGTGCAATAGATATTTTGTTGCTTTTTCTGATGTACTTCCATTTGGTACTATGCTTGGTTATTTGCCTTTCCCATGCATGATCAAGGATTCATTTCTGTCCTCTGCTGGAGTTATCTAGCACTGGTAGACATGCATTTCCGCATCTGTGATGTATTTCGCTGACATCTGCACTGCTGATGGACTAGTTAGATATGTGTTTATTTATCCAATTTGTACTATTATACTAATTTATTATACTCCAATTATACCATTGGGCATACACATCCAGGTTCATAGGTTCATAGGTTCATACTAGGCTATCTGCCCAAGGGCATTTATAAGCCTAGCCCATAGTTATGTGGCTTTCGCCACCCCTTTAGTTTGAAGGAAACTATGCCCATTATTTTGCTGTGCCTCTGTCAAGCAGTGACACCGAAGTAATCCCTGGGGTATATCTGCGATCTCCCATCCATTGGTCAAGATTCCTCTTGAACAAGGCCAGCGAGGTGCTCTGCCTCACATGTACTGGGATTTTGTTCCACAGCATAGGGAGTCTCTGGGTGATGAATCTGTCCCTCCAGCATGTTCTATTTATAACCATGTCAAGGTTTAAGTCTCCCGCCCTTGTGGTTCTGAGGGATCTAGATTTTTTGAGGTGAAGCATGTTCATCAAATCTGGGTTTGACATGGCCTTGTATGTCAGGCACAGGTCACCTCTGAGCAAGCGGTATGCGACTGAATAGAGCTGGAGTTCTTTCAGTCGGGCAGCATAAGACATATTTTTGAGACCTTTTATCCTTTTGGTGAGGAACTTTTGGGGCCTTTCCAGCTGCTGCAGGTGTCGGGTCAGATACATTCCGAATGGGGCATTGTACTCAATCATTGGTCTGATGAGTGATGAGTACAAAGGGACGATGACCTCCCTTGATCTAGATGTGAATCCCTTCATGATCAGGTGGGCAATGTAAAGGTCTTCCTAACTACTTTAGCAACGTGAGTGTCAAACAAAAGGTTGCTGTCAACCTGGGTCCCCAGATCCCTGATAACTTCTTCTGTGCTCAGTGAACTGCCACCTATATGGTAGCTAGGGGTAACCTTGTTTTTCCCGAAGGGTATGACTATGCATTTCTTGGCGTTTAACTTTAGGCCATGGCTCTGGCACCAGTTATCCATTTCTGTGAGGCCCTTCTGAAGGATATCTGTGTCAGATGTGTTTTCGACTATGGCGCCCAGTTTGCAGTCATCTGCAAACTTTGTCAGCAATAACCCTCCTGTGTTTGCTTGTACTTCAGAAAAGTAGATGCCGAACAAGAGTGGACCCAGGACTGAGCCCTGTGGGACACCACTTGTGACAGGCTTTGAGTCTGACATGGCGCCAGTAACTCTGACCCTGTGGGTTCTGTCACTTAGCCAGTTTGCAACCCATCTTGTGATGTATGGGTTTACATTCAAGCTGATGAGTTTTTCGATGATACCTGAGTGGGGTATTGTGTCGAAGGCCTTTGCCAGGTCGAGGTAGGCTGTATGGACCGCCTTACCCTCATCAATGGCCTTGGTGACTGTTTCTAAAAAGTCAACCAAGTTTAAAAGGCATGATCTGCCTTTGACAAAGCCAAACTGGGTTGGATCCAAGGTCTGCAAGTTCCCTATGTCTTTATTTATGAGTTCCATTATGATCCTCTCCATGGCTTTGCAGATAAGGCTTGTCAAGCTGATGGGATGGTAATTTCCAGGGTCGGTGGAGGCACCGCCCTTGTGAAGTGGGACCACAGTTGCCGTGCGCCACTCCTTGGGTACGTATCCTGAGGTGAGGCTAAGATTAAACAGCTGTCCTAACTGTGGGTTTAATTCCTCATTGAGTTCATGGAGCACACAGCCGGGGACACCATCCAGTCTCATGGATGCTGTGTTTTTTGCCTTGGAGAGAGCAGTTCTCACCTGGGCGTTAGAGATGTTTGGGGGGCTACAATCCTCTGGTATAGATATCTCTCCTTTTGGGGGGGGGGGAGAAGTTTGCACTGAACCTGTCAGCCAGTATGTTGGCAATGTCTGTAGGTTCAGTAATCTTCACATCATTTTGAACTAGTTCTGAGCATATCTGGGAGTTTCCTCCTAGGTTTCTAACATAGCTAAAGAAGGTATGACTGCTACACAGTTTGCAGCATGTCATAATGAGATAGTGCATAGGTAGATATGTTTTTCTGCATTTCACCATGGCTGGTATGCATCCCCATCCTGTTTAAAAACTGACCATTGCCTGGGCTGTGCAGTGTGCTGTCTGTGTAACTCACCACTCTTTATGTTTTTTTTTTCAGCCTTTGTCTGTCTTATGTTGTGGTATTTGTTCTGTGGGTATACTTGCTGTGATGGCCTTCTCCTCCTCTTTCTCTAAGTTTACCTGTCCTTCTATTAATAACAAAAAATGAGGCCTATTCCCACCAAAAAAACATGCCCATGTCCCATGATCTTCCCTCAGATTTTCCTATTCCAACATCCCTCTTGTGTGCCCTTTTCTTCACCCATACACCACATCTTTCTTCCTGTCTCCCACTTTCCATGGGTGTGTGTATTACTTGTGTTCCCCACACATGTCTCTAACCCATTGTTAGCAAATGATAGTTGTGGCAATGTGGTCATGATTGCCTTTTGCCTTAATTAATTTTATTAGAAAATGTATGGATTCCACTGGGATTTGTAAGTGTAGACAGGTTTATTTTATAAGCATAGTCTTACAGAGATATTTGTAGTTGTCTCTGAGTTTACTACAAATAGTGCTGTTGATATATCTATTATCACTATATAATATCACTAAGGGCTTTTCATCCAGAAAAAAGAAGGTCATTGTCCCACTGTACTCACCCCTCATTAGACCCATTATAGAATACAACGTCCCGTTTGGTATGTACCTGTCAAGACATCTGCAACAACTAGAAAGGCTGCAGAAATACCTAACTAAAACAATCACAGGCCTAAAGTAGATGCCCTACGCTGACAGCCTTAAAAAACTCCAGCTATACTCTGTCGCATATCGTCTACTCAGAGACGATCTCTGCTTAACATACAAGGCCATGTCAAACCCAGAGCTGTTGAACATGCTACACTTAAAAAAAATCCCAATCCCTCAGAGCCACATGCTCCAGGGATCTAAACTTTGTCATCACAATAAACAAAACATGCTGGAGGGATAGTTTCCTGACCCAGAGACTCCCCAGACTCTGGAACAGACTGCCCATACATGTCAAGCAGAGCGCCTCTTTGGCCCTCTTCAAAAGGAACCTTGACAAATGGATGGGAGAAAGGAAATTCACCCCGGAGATCATGTCAGTTGCCCTGCTAGACATGGGCCCAGGGAAGTAAATAGTGTGGGAAGAAATAGCCAGGGAATTGTTATGGCTAGGCTTGTATAGGCCCTAGGGCCGATTGCCTAGTACCAACCTATGAACCTATGAACCTATTAAAAATGGCACTGGAGCTTTGAAGCAAGGATTTTTGTTAGTGTATGAATTACAGAAATATCAGTAGGTGTCTAATGTTTCTCAGCAAATTTGTGATAACATGTTGCAAAGTTATATTCTGTAGTTGTCATTAATCTTACTGGACAGATTGTTTTATATGTATATGTGTGTTTTTGTGTGTGTGTGTGTGTGTGTGTGTGTGTGTGTGTGTGTGTGTGTGTGTGTGTATATATATATATATATATATATATATATATATATATATATATATATACGGGTTCACTATGAAATCTCGAAATACTGAAATCCCGAATTTCAGTATTTCGAAATTACATAGCCGAAACCTTCAAATCCCGAAAACCCATAATTGCAAAACTCATACACACAGAGCACACACATAAACATACACACAACTTCCCCCCACAAGCACACAGACAAACCTAGACCACATATAAGCAGAGGGAGCAAGCCCCCTTACAGCCCCCATGTAGGGGGGGTTCACCCCCCCTACTTATATATACTAACTCCGAGATCACACAATCAGACACACAAAGATAACTCATACCCACACATCTCACAGTCCCTCGCACACACACATCACAGTCACAACACACACTGACATACACTAAAGCCCCTAACCAACACACTTACACATACATACATACATACCCAAACTAACACCTAACCATTCACACAATGCAACACCAGAAGCGCTAATTCAAAATTTCGGGATTTCAAGGCTTCGGTGTTATCATTTCAAAATACTGAAATTCGGGGTTTCAGTAATTCAAAATTATGGACAGAACCCATTTATATATATATATATATATATATATATATATATATATATATATATATATATTTATATATATACATATATATATATATATATATATATATATATATATATATATATATATATATATATATTTATATATACACACACACACACACACACACACACACACACACACACACACACACACACACACACACACACACACACACACAGATATATTTGTCTGCATAACTACCAGGATGCTTGAATTGTGATCATCTTTCCCTAACTTTTTTAATATACATTGAGCTACTTACGGATTACTTGTGGATTTGTTTAATGCACCATTGTTATTGCAGTACTCGATTATGCACTGAACTACTCTGATTTTTTTGTCGTGCATTTACCTATCACAATGTTATCCACAAGTTTCGCACTAATATGTACATAATGCCCATAAATACATGAACTCTGTGGAATCCGGTACAATTTCATCATTTATGATTTCCTTGACTTAATAAATCTTTATAAAACCTATAGTTCTGTAACTATCATTAAAAAATTTAGTTGATAAGATTAGAAAAACTCAAAGCTGGATCAACCCATATATCCAGGACCTTGAATACAATCTATGATTTAAATCAGTCTGTGCTGTATTCAGTATTTCCCTTTCATTTTATGTCTCACAAATCACATATGCTTAGCTTTTGCTACATTAATCAAAATATTATTCTGTGTCCAAATGGTCAGTTTAGTCAAGTTCTGTTGCAGACATGACCTAATTGTAACATATATAGTCAGTTTACCCTTTTTCAACTCATCTGATTACAGACTGTAGAATACTTCAGATGAAAAAGATACATTTGAAGGATACAACCTAAACCAGTATAGGCCTATGTAGACAGAGCCATGTGGGACACCCTGACTGTAACATAGAATTTCACCTCTCCAATTGCTGCATGGTACTTGTCACATCCTCTTTGTAAGTCATGTAATTATCCATCTTATCAAGAGCACATCAGTGTTTAGTTGTTCTAATTTATTGACCAGTGATTTATGTATGATGCTATCAAATGCTAAAGTTAAGACTATATAAATTGCATCACATCACACTTTTTCATTTATTGCTGCTGTTATATTGTTATAGAACATCATGTCATAGGTGGTTGTAGATCTATTTTCAACATGTATACACTGACCTATGGTTACAAGTCCAAAGCTTTCAAGTCCAGGCATAATTGATCCAAGACAACCCTCTCCATTATTTTTCTACAACAAGAAAGTAAAGCTAAGAGCCTGTAGGACTCTGGAACTGACCTATTCATCTTTCCCTTCAAGGTCGGTTTAAGAAGCGCATGTCTCCAATCTAGAGGAATATCCAATATTTAAATGACCTAATGAATAACAGATATGGTGATACTGTAAACTCATGCTAAAGTGCTGTCTTGCTGATATTTCTGGTTTTATCTCCTTGTTGTGCTTTGTTTGGGTTCATATTGTATAATTCTTTTTCAATAATATCATCTGATTTAGTTTCTGATATTACCTGGATGTTGCTAACACACATTATCACACCCTTTGTGGAGTCAACTGCTTTGCACAAGATTTTATAAATATATGTTTATCTGATGTGTCTGAGAATACATTTTAGAATCTACACACAGCTTATAAATTTGTATGTCTTTACTTCTGCCACATCTTAAGTATCCATAAAATGGTTTCCTATTATGCTGAATATAATTATATAAATTTTCTACCAAATTTCTTTTTATCTTTCTTACACTATGTTTAGTGTGTCTATTCAGCTCATTTATTTAAGTTTCCAAAGTTATTGTTTGCCCTCTTTTCCATTTCTTATATTTTTTGTCTGTCACCTTAATCGGGTTCTTATAGAAATATAACCTCCTGATGTTGTGTGCCTGGATCCTGATGTTAAACATTTTTTAATGTATTGCATTAAAAAAATTTCTGTTTCAAAATTTGCCACATTCATTCTGCAATGTTTCCCTTAGGTTCATAGGTAGGTACTAGGCTATTGGTCCTAGGGCCTATATAAGCCTAGCCAAAAAGGTACCCTAGCTTTCGCCACCCAAGAAAATTATTTTCCTGTGCCCCTGTAGAGCAGAGCCACAGAAGTGATCCCAGGGTGAATTTCTTATCTCCCATCCAATCATCAAGATTTTTCTTGAATAGTGCTAATGAGGAGCTTTGTTTGATATAGATAGGTAGTTTGTTCCAGAGTATGGGAAGTCTCTGGGACATGAATCTATCCCTCCAGCATGCTCTGTTTATTGTGGTGACAAGGGTTAGGTCCCTAGAGCATGTAGCTTGAAGGGATTGGGATTTCTTTAAGTGGAGCATGTCCAACAGCTCTGGGTTTGACATAGTTTTGTATGGGGTCTATATTTGATCACCGAATGCTTAAAAAAGCAAGCGGGTGATTCCTCAACCCTATGTAAGTGAAAGCTTACAATGTTGAAGTGTCAGAGCAGCAATTTTGTTCCAACAAAAAAATAATAATTTCAAACATTCCATTAAGTGGGAGGTCTTTGTCCCCACACCCTCCAATGAGGGGGCCTGCCCCCCACACCCCCTACTTAAATATACCAACTCCGAGACCGCACTACAGTGCCAAAAACAGCAAAGTACTGGTGGCCAAGCAAATTCTTTCACAGGGAAAGAATTTGCTGAACAGCCACTTTGATATTTTGCATTTTCAGTCTTTTATGTTCGACCAAGACATATTTGAAAGAATGCGTCTTCGTCTTCTAATATAGACTCTTTGTATGTTAGGCAGAGATTGTCTCTGAGTTGGTGATATGCGATGGAGTAAAGCTGGAGTTTTTTGAGATGGTCTGTGTAGGGCATCTGTTTGAGGCCAGTAATCCTCTTTGTGAGGTATTTCTGCGGCCTTTCTCATTGTTGTAAATGTCTTGTGAGGTACGTACCAAAAGGGGCGCTGTACTCTATAATGCATCTAATGAGTGACGAGTAGATGGGAACAATTATCTCTTTTTTCCTGGATGAGAAACCTTTTGTGATGAGGTGTGCCACATTGAAGGATTGCATGACTACTGTGGGAATGTGATTATTAAAGGAGATACTACTGTCCACCTGTGCCCCAAGGTCTCTTATCACACTTTCGATGTTAAGTAGACTACCACTTATGTGGAAGTCTATGGGTACCGAGTTTTTACCCAAAGGGATGACAATGCACTTTTTGGCATTGAGCTTGAGGCCATGGCTTTAACACCAGGCATCTGTCTCACTGAGGTCCTTTTGTAGGATGTCCACATCATTAGAAGTTTCGATTATGACTCCTAGTTTGTAGTCATCTGTGAACTTCATTAGCCAAAGACCTTCTGTGTTGGCCTGTACTTCGGAGAAGTAGATACCAAACAGGAGATGACCCAGGACTGAACCCTGTGGTACTCCACTTGTCACTGGTCTGAAGTTGGGTGTGGAGTCTGCGACTTTCACAGTGTGGGTTCTGTCAGTGAGCCAGTTGGTAACCCATCTTGTGACATAGAGATTTATACCTAGTTTAGTGAGTTTATCTGTAATTCCAGAGTGGGGGATGGTGTCATAAGTCTTGGCAAGATCTAGATAGACTGTGTGAACTACCTTACCCTCATCTACAGCTTTGGAGACTGTTTCAAAGAAGTCACTCAAGTTTAGGAGACATGATCTGCCTTTTACATACCCAAACTGGGTGGTGTCCAGAGTTTGGAGATTACCAGTGTCATTTTTTATAAGTTCCATGATGATACGTTGCATAGCCTTGCAGACCAGACTCATCAGGCTAATGGGGCGGTAGTTCCCAGGGTCTGGGGTGGCTCCCCCTTTGTGAAGTAGGATAACCATCACTGTGCACCATTCAGTGGGCACAAAGCTCAAGGTGAGGCTATGATATAACATGGTACTTAGGTGGGGTGGCAGTTCATTCTGTAGTTTGTGAATAATGCAGCCTGGGATGTTGCCAGGTCCCATGGATGCTGTGTTCTTTGCTTTTGAGTGTGTGGTTTTTACCTGTGCAGCCATGATTGCAGGAACTTTGCATTCTTCCGGTACAGAGATGGGCCCTTTAGGGGGTGAGAGGGGGCTAAAGTTAGCACTGAACCTATCTGCCAGGATGTTGACAATATCAGTTGGTTCTTTATATTTAGTGCCATTTTGCTGTAACTCAGAGCAGATCTGAGTGTTACCATTGAGATTCTTGACATAGCTATAGAATACTTTGTTGTCTTTAGAATCAGTGGCAATTTTGTTTTCATAACTAGCTTTGGAGGATTTCATGAGGGATCTCAACTTTTTACTGAGGCTGACCAAGGAGTTCCTACAATCATAGGATTTTACTCTTTTTTGCAACAGTTTCTTTCTTATGTTGTACAGTTTGTTTATGGCAGGGGACCACCAGATTGGCTTCCTTTTTTTGGAGGAGAGCATCTTGGTTCTGTTAGGGATTGCACAATCCATGCACTTGTGTAAGTGCTTATAAAGTGCATTTGTGTAGGATTCAGCAGTTATACCTCTATTGTCTATCTTCATGGGTGTCGTGAAGATTGCCAGTTCTATCTTAAGAAGTGTGAAGTTGGCTTTGGAGACATTTTTTACTGTGGTTTCCCTAAAGAGGGGGTGGGGGCAGGTTGTGGATGTCTAGGGTGATTAGCTTTTGGTCGGATCTGACAAACAAGGAATTGACCTCTGGTGTGGAACACCAGTTGCCCATGTTGGTAATGACCAGGTCTAGGATATTGCTGCCCCTGGTGGGGGTGCGGATAAGTTGATCCAAGGTGCTGGAATTTATGAATTCCAGAAAACGTTGAGCAAAAGAGTTGGTACATGAGTCATTTTCCCAGTTAATGGTGGGAAGTTGAAATTGCCCATTATTAGGGTGTTAGGTTGTACCCTAATATTTTCCAGTGTATCAAGAAATGACGAGTGGTAATCCTAGGGCATGGTGGGGGATCTGTAGCAAGCTACTATTTGGATTGTAGCCTTGCCCAGAGTTAGTTGCACTTGGATAATCTCAGATGCATTATGCTGAACAACTAGCCTGGAGGTGTGGATATCCTTAATGAATATAGACACGTCTCCACCTTTAGTATTTCTGTCCAGGTTAGGTGGCCAAAAGGTGTGTTATGAAGTATAGCCTGGTAATGCAGGGGTGCTCTCTGGAGCCTTGAATCAGGTCTCTGTCACTGCACAGATGTCGATGTTCTCCATTTTAAGGAGTGCCTTGAGTGAGTGCATTTTGAGGTTTAGACTTCTAGCATTGAGTGCCATTACCCTCAGATTTTGCTTGCTTGTACTTGTTACGGTAGTGAGTTTGTCATTTGAACCTTGCTAAAAAAAGGCACTATAGGGGTGGCAAGAGCCTTATCCAGTATCTGGAACCCAAGAGCAACAGGTGCAGGCCATCTCTCGCAAAGCATTGTGGTCTGTCGAATATGTCATCCCAGGCAGACAGATACTGGATCCCCTTAGAATGACAGCAGTAGCTTAGCCAATTGTTGAAGTCAATCATTTTGTCCTTGTACTGTATCATTCTGGGAATGCATCACTCTGATTAGTTTTACACAGTGACTGTTTTGCTTTCTAGTAACAATTTAACCTTTATAACCCTAGCATCACTGCACATCAGTGGTGCTAAAACTTGGGGATGGGAGGGTGGCGTTTGGGTATTTGCCTTACAAACACAAGGTGCATGGTTTGAGTCTCACAAAGGATAATTGGCTAGGCTTAAAATGGCTCACAAGGGCAGTTAGCTTAATACTAACCTATGAACCTATGACATGAAGTAACAGTCTTTTCCTTAGGAACACAAACAATGTCCAATAGGTTCCATACTACTGTAGGCTTTTTTACAATCTGTAGCAACTATTGCTGCTGAGCATACATTGTAAATAATTTCCTTGCTTATGTTGTTCAGTCAATATTATCTCAGTCTGTTTATGGTAAATTTAAACCCTTAGCCAATATTATTCTTGAATCTTAAGTTTCATCAGCACTTGACTCTGCTAGTCTGTACATGTAAACACTTGTTACTTGTTCCAAGATTATCTTTATTGTCACAGTTACTCAATATACAGTATTGGAGAAATCATATATAGAACATGCAATAATCACAGGTCCACTAACAGTCTTAACACCTCCACCTGCTTTTTTTTACAATGTCTGTTACAGTAAAACATTTATACCTTGAACCTTGACAGATCTGGTTTCCAGTCATTGCTTTTTAATCATGTTTCACAAAAAATAACAACACCAAACATTGGGAGCATGGCAAATTTAGACTAACCTCAACAATCTAATGATAGTGCTAGTTTAACTGCTTAGCATTCTATAATACTGTTAACTTCAATAAATTGATGCTTCAAATAGGATACTTTAGTACATAAAAGTTTCTGCTATGTATATATCATTCTAATGTAACACATTGGTTATGTACCCTTTGTATCTATTTCTGTCTCAACTGTGTAATCTTTACATGACTTTATCCTGGATTTGCCTCTATGTTATATTTCTTTGCAATTGTATTGCATATATCCTTTGCTCATTTCCTGTACATATTTGGTTTGAAACATACTGCAATTGTTTAAACCACCTGACCTGAGCAAAGGTTGAAAAGGGTCTTGTACCAGCCCATAATACAGTTAACTAATAAAAATAAATAAACACATAACTCAACTTGAGAGATGTCAGATATTCATAGATAAAAATATTAATGACCTCAGAAATATTAGTTATTAAGACAAACTGACAACCTTCCTTTTGCACTAAGTATTTTATAGACTCATCCATGGGGATCTGTGTCTAGCATTTGAGCCATGAAATAAATTACCATGTTTTACCTCTTATTCCTATCAATGGTTCCTCAAATACCTGGTTAAAGAAACAAAACCATCACCAAAAGATAAATAAAACAAGTTGGCATGATAGATTTATTTTATTTATTTATCCTTTGTTGACCAGATTAATTCTACTAGGTTAATAGCATCTTTTCAGGCAGACCCAAGGTGGTATTTATACATTAGGTGAAACATCCTCTACTTGTCATTGTTGTGAGTAGGACCCATTTTGGAGAAATATTTCCGATTTCTATTCCAGGCATAGTGGCAGCCTGGAGAAACAGGGAGGCAGAGAGAGACAGAAGGAGATTTTGGATTGGTGGAAGAACTGAAGGAGAAAGCAAATATAGAGGCCAGAAAATGTGTGCAGGATTCTGAGGAAATATTTCAAAGAAACCTGTTTGATGGCGATGAGTCAGCAAATGATGGATTTAAAGAAATGGTGGTGCAGAGTGAGTTAGAAGATAAAGGAGATGTTTTTTTTTGGGGGGGGGGGCATTATAGAGAAAATACAAAAAGAGAATCCAGAGACAATCCTGAGTGATACTGGTGAGATGGAAAAGAAAACATATGTATAGAAAGTAAAAGAAGGCAAAAGTGGACTAGCAAAAAAGAAGGCAGATGAAAATAAAAAAATGGAAGTGCATGGTATTGATCCAAAGTAAAGAAGACAATGAAATGGACATGTATGAAGTGTGGGATAGTTTAATACCTCTTTTGGGTACAAAAGTGCGTGAGGTAATAGCATTTATTCTTATTAACAAAGTGACATTTTGTCATATTTTATTTGAGACTATTTTTCCATGGAAATTTTTCTTGGAAAATATGGGAAAAAAGAAAGACTCTAGCCCATGGAATATTTAAGTGATAAAGGCATTTAATGGGGAAGCAAAAAAGAAGATTAGTGTACAATTTTGAACAAAGGTAGAAAAGAGACTTTGAAAGGACTTTTGAAAGCTTTATATAAAGAAGTATTGAAAATTGAAAAAGAGGTTTATGGACTGGTGGCTGGGTTGTAATACTGTGTTAAAAATAGAAAGAGAAAAAAATTATAGATATACCAAGCATGATAAATTGGAGGGGAATAGGTGTGTTGTAAAATACTGGAGACAATGCAAAACATGTTCTTTTTTGTGTGTGTGGAAAAGGCCATTTAAAAAATAACTGTGACAAAAATATGTTATATTTGTGGGGAAGTGGTACACGATGCAAAAAATGTGAATTGAAATGTTGTAAATGTAATAAAATTAGGTATTTATGGATGGATTACAACAATGAAAATAAGAGTAAGGAAAAAGAAAGAGTAAGGAAAAAGAAAGAAGAAACTGAGCAAATATAAGAAATATAGTAAATTTTAGAAGTAGTAGAAACAGAAGAAACATTAAATGAAAAAAAAACTAATAAAGAGAACATAGCAGAATATTTTGAAATAATGATGAAAAAGACTTAAACTGGGACATAGTAAAAGGAGAAAAAAAGAATTATGTTAGTAAAAGCATAAAAGACAAAAAAGAAAATTTAAAGTGATAAGTACAGAAGAAAAAAAAGAAAGGAAATAGATGAAAAAGAATGTATACAACTAAAGATCGGGTTTTGGTGTAATTGTTTTTGACTCATAGACACAGGGTACAGTGTTTGATTCCCACCTTTGCAAAATAAATTGTTTAGGTTTTGAATGACCAATTAACAAAGCTGGCCTAGTAATTAGCTATGAACTTTTGAATCTAAACAAAAGGGAAAATGAAAATTTTAGTTTGCTTTCTGTAAATGTGAATAATACATTGAATATAGTAAGAAGAATAAGAATTTTTGAGGAGTGTAATACATGTGATACAAATGTAATTATATTAGATGACACAAGACTTTTAACAAATGAAGAAAGATTACAATCAGATAAACTATGGGGAGGAAAGATAATCTGAAAATTGGGAAAACAGAAATGTTCTGGAATTGCCGTATTCTGTAGAAATACAGTAAATATATTAGATGTAACTTTAGAAAAAATGGGAAGATTAACCATTGTATATTTAAAATGGAAAAAACAAGTCTAAATAGAATTATGACATTATATGCTTATACTAATCTAAAGAAAGGAAAAGCCTATTTCATCAGATTTTAGACAATGTTGTGATAAATGTGAATACTGTAATAACAGGAGAATTTAATTGTGATTTAAGAAGCAAGCAGAAAAAGAAAGGAAATGATATAAGAAAAATGTTAGAAGTTATAAGCTGTGGTAAGTTAAAACTTTGAGATAAAAATTCATGGACTTCCAAATGGAGTATGCATAGAAGTGAAATAGATTATTTTAAAGTATCAGAAGGTTTAGTTATAGGAGAAGTGGAGGTAGTTGAAACAGAATTTTTTCATCCTCTTGCAATATGGCTAAAGATAAAGGAAAACAAGAAACATATAGAAATAGGCAAAGAAATAAAAAGGATCAATGAGAAAGTATGAAACTGAAGAATGAAAGAGATTAATAATGCAGTTATGGAAAGATCATATTATTGCAAGCACATTTTACAAAAAAATGGTCTGAATGATAGATAATATTTAAGGAGAATATAAAAAAATATTTTTTGCAGTGATAATATGAGAAACGTAGAGAAAGAAAAATATAAAAGAACATATAATGATGCATTGAAGATTTAGAACATAATGATAGAAACTACTTTGACAAAGAAAAATAATGAAATGAAAGAAATTGAGAAAACATACAAGAAATTGTTTATAAACGAATATATTTTTCTCAAGAAAAAAGATAAGCAGTATTGAGTTACTTAAGTGGATTAGTAAAGGGAGATGGCAGTGTAATGAAGGAAATACAAATCTAAAAGGAGAACTAGGAAGAATACAGGAAAAAATTATGAATTGTGTAGTGTAATATGTACAAGAAAATTTTAAAGAAAAATAAGGCAGCGAAAAAACATGGGACATAAAAAAGTTAACAGAAAAAAAGACTGAGGAGCTGGAAAAGGAGATTTGTTAAATGAGGTAGACAGAGAATTATGACAAGTAAATATACATTTGGCTGCAGGCTCATATGGCATAGGGTATGAAATGAATAAAAAAATGAAGGAATTGGCAAAAATATTTTTTTTAAATATTTTGAATGAATGGTTAAATGAAGGTTTTATGTATAAAGAATTATGTAGTGGAATACTTAAATTCATATGGAAGATTGAAGATAGAAGACAATTAAAAAACTGGACACCAAAAGTGTTGAATAATAATGATTATAAGATCATTATGAAAATAATACAAAAGAGATTTGAAACTAAAATAGAAAATATTATGGAATATAGTAAATATAGTATAAAGGTGAAGGGTTGTTAAAATTTATTAATAATAGTTAGAGAAATTGAGAATGACATTCTGAACAGAAAAAGGAAACACAAATCATGATAGGAGACATTAATAAGGCATTTATTATTATTATTATTATTATTATTATTATTATTATTATTGGCATTTTTGACCGGGAAAGTCCACTGGGTCAGAAATCCATTTTCACTGAAGGCCGAGGGAGGAAAGCTCCACAAAGAAGTAATACAAAGTAAGAAATTTAACAGAAAAATAATATTGATGTAGCATATGACAGTACATTTGAATGTAAAGAAATATTACAGTACAGCTCAAAAGTTTATAGTAAATCAAAAAATGCACAGCAATATATGACACAGAGATTAGTTGCTAACCAATATTGAATATGATACATGATATTATACATATATTAAATGAAGGAACAGGTTTAAGGTGGCTTATTGCTTGCATTGCAGGAGCAAGAGGGGTTATTGAGGTAATAGCTTTATAAGCTTCTTTAAAGGTTTTCAAATAGTCAATTTGAGTTATGTGGGAGGGCAAGGTATTCCATAGTTTAGCAATGCTTTTGAGCATAGACTTTGTCCAGCTCTTTTATTGGGTTTGATAATATTTAAAAGCTGTTTGCTCAGGGATCTTAAGAGTCCAGGTTGGAATATAAGTATGTAGGATGGAGTGGAGTGCTGGGCAGCTGTTGGTTTTAAAAATTAGTTTGTGGGCTAGGGTCAATTGGGTATAATAGAGATAGTGGGAAAATTAAAGCCAGTTCAATTCTGAGATTGCATGGCAATGGTGTGTGTGGTTAAGCTTGCCTGAGGCAAATTTACCTATTTTATAATAGCAGGATTGGAGTTTGTTGCTAAGAGATGAGTGAAGATTAGTAAAAATGGCACTTCCATATAGAAGAGAGGGGATAAGTAAGGTACTGGCAAGTTTTATTCTGGTGTGGTTGTCTATGTAGAGTTCATGATGATAAGGTTTGCCTAGTTTAAAATGAGTTTTCTTTATTGTGTTGAAAATATGTGTCTCAAAGGTGAGTTTATCAGCAATTGTAATGCCCAATAATGTTGCCATTTTCACAATTTCAATTTATGTATTATCTAGAGAAAATATTTTGACATTGATAGCTGGTGGTTTTGTTGAGAAATGTAAGAGTTTAATTTTTTATGGGGGTTAACAATAGTTGTCCATTAACAAAAAACATCAGGCCTCAAAAATGGCTTCAGGTTCCAGTGTAAAATCAGGCTTTAATAAAACACAAGTGCTTTCATAGGTAAATCCCACTTCTTCAGATGCTATTACAAACTAAAGTACTAGCTCTTTTTATACACACCTACTCCAAAATCACATGATATAAATATATCACATGACATATCAATTAAAAATCTAGTACACATTTAAAGCTATCAATCCCAAGCTCAAAAATAGTAAAAAGCATTCTTAACATTTTTTTAGAATTATTCAGTGCTAATTAATTTACATTCAGGAAATGCAATGAATGTTGCATATTTAACATATACAAAAATGACATACAAAACTTCATCTAAAAATAGGTCTTGATTTTAATTTAGGTTGTAACTGAACATATTCATTCTACCCATTTATTCTTCAGTGTCTGCCCTGAATCTCACTATCCGTTTAGCCAACAACTCCTCGGTGACATTCCGTATGTCACCCCCCCCTCACATTCTCAAAAAAAATTCTTATAGCTAAAAACATAAAGGTATGCCTCTGATTTGTATTGATCACATGGTTAGCTAAAGCACTAACCTTGTTCTTTTTATTTATGTGGTAAATATTTCATGTATCTTTCCTTAAAATTCCTGTCAGTCTTACCCACATGAATTTTCAACCCTCCAAAAAGTGTGCTAAGTACACAATATGTTCACTTTCACATGTGGCATAAATACTAAACTCATATAATTTCCCTTGATAAGGGTGTTCAAACTGTAAATTAGTCTCAATATACCTACAAAATGAACATCTACCACATTGTTTAATTCCTACAGTTCAAGTTGTATTAGATGTCACTTTTGGATAACAAAGCTGCCTTCTAAGGGTCTTATTGCTTTTAAAAAGAAACGTTGGCTCCAAATCAATCAGCTCCTTTATGTCTTTATCCATTGTCAGGATACCCCAATATTTTCTTACAATATTCATATATATATTGTGATGTCTGTGCCCTGGCCTAGCAATCAAGGAGCCTCAATCCTCACCCCTAACACCAGACAGGGCATCTCATATATGAAGGAAAGGATAACAAATACTCACAGTAAAGTGCAATTTACTTTAAGAGCACACAGAGATCACAGTCAGTCAAGGGCTGGTCACTCCCTTGCTCCCCAGGTCCCCAATAAGACTCCCCAATGGCACAGCTATAGGGCCAGATCTCAGCCTAGCTGGGCAAGCTAAAACCTCCAGCACCCTCTCTGTCCAACCAGTGCTTTGTGTCCCTGCCCAAGTAGCTGACACATACACACATTGAGATAAGATTTCATACAAACACACAGACACTCCATGGAAAGGCTGGCATAGGTTCTTCAGCTGTGTTCCTATTCCCCAGACTATATGGTAGTACCACCTGCCACCACTCAGCTAATATTTATCAGCTACTCAAAGGCCCTTAAAAGGGTGTCCAATTATTACTGTGCAATATTATTATCCAATTCGCAGTATAACTAAACATTCAAGGCTCATTAAAGTGACTTGGTACAGTAATCACTATAAATATGCAACATACTCTAGAGCTTAAATTATCTCTACACAAAACAGCCACAGTTGAAAGGTTCTAAAAATATTTAATAATAAATAATAAAAACACAAGACAATACTTTTTACTACACAGTGCTAGTCAAGAGTTGAGAGATCACAGATAAATACTAAAAATAATTGAGTAGTACAGTTCTGACATCACAGAAAAATGCTTAGTCTAATCCATCTAGTTTCTAGCTATTTATAAAAGAAAACACAAGTCTAAGATAACTTACATATGAGCAAGACAGTGCTGTAAGTTGGATGGTCAAGACAAAAATGCTTAATCCTCTCTGGTTCTCTCTGTTTAAATTGAAATTGCAGTTCTGATTCACATTACATCATTCTTCACACTTTCCTGGGTTACCAGTCTAGACATTATATCATTATTCACACTTCCCTGGGTTCCCAGGCTAACAGAAACTGCATTTACATTCTTAACATCAGCTTTTGTTATCTGGCAGCTAATCAGGAAGCAGAGCAATAAAAATACATTTACATGTTTAAATCTAGAAATTTAACTTTTGGTTAAAACAATAGAAAGAATTTCTTCATCTAGACCCTTTGGCACCACTGTCCACATCAAAGGTTCACCACATGCTTTACTTTGGTCAGTAGAGTGCACTGTTGTCACTTTTTTCCAGTTACACATGTAACACTATTTCTTTACATTTAAGACAACAAGCCTGTAATTTACATTCATATTTACAAATGATATAATTATCTATTAAATTCTCTCTGGCTAGGCTGGCAGCCTTCATCTATCTTCAGCCAGTCTTCACATATGTCCCCGCCTGGAGAACTCAAGCTATTTTTTAAGTGACCCTTGAGAAATGCTGCTTGAGAGGGTTAGGTCTATCTGAGTGTATGTTACCCCATTCCCTGTCTTGAGAGCCCATCTGCATTGACATTGCTAACCTCACTGCGGTGCTGCACTGACATATCATATGCTTGCAACCCCAGGCTCCATCTTAGAAACTTGGCATTTTGCTGGCTGGCTCTGTTTAGTCATATTAGGGGGTTGTGATTGGTCATTACAGTGAATTTCCTTTAATTGCACATAAAGCTGAAGTTTCTGCAGTGCCCACAGTACAGCTAAACATTCATTTTCTACAGCTGCATAGCATTCCTCCCTGGGTTGGAAGCTATGACTGAGATAATCCACTGGGTGCTCTTCTCCCACTGAAGAAATCTGGCTAAGAACACCCTCCCCCATGGTTCAAAGCATCCACCTGCACAACAAGGTCATTGCTGTACGCTGGACTGGCTAACACAGTGGGTCTTCCCAAAGCTTCTTTAGACTTCTAGAATGCCTGCTCACATGCTAGAGTCCACACTACCTTATCTGGCCTGTTCTTCCTTGTCAGGTCTGTGAGGGGAGAAACTATGGTATTATAACCGGGTACGAACTTTCTGTAGTACCCTGCTGTCCCTAAAAATGCCCTCAACTGCTTTTTAGTAACAGGTGCAGGCAATGCCTGAATGGCTTCCACTTTGGCAGGTTCTGGCCTTATCTTATCATTCTCCACTCTATGTCATAGGCAGGATACCTCTGCCATACCCACCTGCCATTTGCTTGGCTTAATGGTCAACCCTGCCCTCTGTAGTCTGCCCAGCACCTCCCTGACATGCTGAAGGTGCTCTGGCCATGAATGGCTCTAGATGGCAATATCATCTAGGTAAGCAGGGGCAAACCCTCCTGCTCTTACTAGGATATGATCTACCAGCCTCTGGAAAGTCGCTGGGGCAATTCTTCATCCCAAAGGGCATCTATGTGAACTCATGCAAGCCAAAAGGAGTCACAAAGGCTAACTTCTCTCTAGCACTGGGAGTCAAGGGTACCTGTCAGTAACCCTTGGTAAGATCAATGGTTGTAAGATACTTAGCCCCACCCAGCTGCTCTAGGGCCTCATCTGTCCTAGGCATGGGGTAAGCATCTGACTCCATGTGACTATTTAATTTCCTGTAGTCCACATAGAACTTGGTGCCGCCATCCTTCTTTGGCACCAGAACCACAGGGGAGGCCCAGGGACTGTTGGACTCTTGAATCACCCCTAGTTCCAACATCTCCTGTATCTCCTCCCTCAGAGACTGTTTGACTCCCTTAGGCACTCTATAAGGGGCATGCCTAATAGGCCTTTGAGGTCCTGTGTCCACCTGGTGCTGCCCCAGGTGGGTGAATACTGGTTTCCCAGTGAACATGTCCCCAAATTCCTGCAACACTGCTTGGATTTCTCGAACCTGAGTAAGAGATAGCTGTTGGGACATTACTACCCTTTCCACTGAGGTTTCAGCTTGAGCCTCACTGAGGAGATCAGTCCCCAGATCTCCCTCAGACTCCTCCTGCAATCCACTGCAAATGCTCAGCACAAGGACCTCCCTATCATGGTAAGGTTTCATCATGTTAACATGGTACAATTTGTGCCCCTGCCTTCTGCCTAGCAGTTTCACCATGTAGTTAACATGACTTATCTTTCTTATCAACTTGTACGGTCCCCTTCCAAGTTGCTTGCAGCTTGTTGTTTCTGACAGGAATGAGAACCATCACCTGCTGCCCCACAGCATACTCTCTAGCTTGAGCATTTCTGTCATACCACACCTTTTTCTGTTGTTGGGCTTCTGCCAGGTTCTCCTGGGCCAAGCCCATGAGTTCCCTGAGCCTTGTCCTGAGGTTTAGGACATATGCCACAACAGACACCTTGTGAGACTCGCACTCACCTTCCTACTCATCCCAAATAAAATGTAGAGGTCCCCTCACCCTGTGCCCATACAACAACTCAAAGGGTGACAAACCTGTGGATTCCTGGGAAACATCTCTGCAAGCAAACAACAGATGAGGCAAATATTTGTCCCACTCCCTCTTAAACTGATCTGCAAATGCCCATAGCATGGACTTGATTGTAGAGTTTAACCTCTCAGCAAGACCTTTAGTCTGGGGATGGTAGGGGGAGGTCTTCATGTGCTTCACCCCACAAGACTTCCATAGACAAGTCAGCAGGTCTGACATGAAATTGGCACCTCTGTCAGTCAGTATTTCATTTGGGAAACCTACCCTGTTGAAAATCTCTAACAAAGCATTTGCCACCTTTTCTGCCTCAATGGACGACAAAGCCACTGCCTCAGGGTATTGTGTAGCATAATCCACTACCACTAGGACATACTTTTTCTCTGTGGAACTTGGAGTGCTCAGAGGACCCACAATATCCATAGCTACTCTCTGAAATGGCTCCTCAATCACAGGCAAAGGCATCAAAGGAGCTTATATGAACTTATATTGTCCCAAGGTACATCTAAGGTGAATGACATCAGCAGGCCTTGTAAAGTAGGGTGATGAGAAGTGTACAGGGTGGTACACAACTCAAAATGTTATAACCCACATACAATACAATTCTTAACCCAAACACAAACATACACACACACACACACACACACACACACACACACACACACACACACACACACACATACAAACACACACACTTACTTGCCAGTATTGAGATTAGAATCCCTGCCTATCTAGTGATTTGTTATATAGTGCACTGACTGGAGTAGACTGCCTAGGCAAGTAGTGCTCCTCTGTAACCATTGCAGGCTTTACAATGATTATATCAGAGGCTGTGTCTCTTTTGGCAATGGCCTCTTTGCCATTCACGACAATGAGATATAACCTCTGGTGGCAGTTTGGTACCCTTTTTGTCCCAAGACAACCTACTATTGGCATTTTGTTTTTCCCACTTACTGGCTCCCTCACCTTTTGTTCCCCACCTTGTCTCTGTGGACACCTGTATGCCACATGGCCCCACTGGTTGCATTCAAAACATTTAACCCTAGCTCCTGGATGTGTACCTGGACTAGTGGCTTCTCCTGCTACTGGCAGATTCTGCTGGGGCAGTCTGTGCTGCCCACCATGGGTTCCTTTAGACCCATGAGCCATACTGAGGGTCCCCTTCCTGTGCAGGACTGCCCTGCTTGCCAGTTATAGGTCTCCCTTATTCCACAACTCATCTGAAGTAGCACATTGTCTATCAGCTAACCAGATCATCATGTCCTCAGGCAAAGTGCTAAGGGCTTGTTCCCTCACCAAAAGATCTGCCAGCCCTTCAAAAGTGATGACCTGACATCCACTCACCCACCTATGGAAATAAGTGGTCAGTTCAGCAACATATTCACACACACTTTCATCTGCCTTGCGTCTATGCTCACAAAACTTTTTCCTATATGTTTCAAGTGTTGGCTTAAAAAACTGTAATAGACAATTGTTTACAGCAGTATAATCAAAACATGCAATGTCATACATTTTAGACAATACAGTTACAGCTTTACCATGGAGTAAGGGGGTCAGGAACCATACCCAGAGCCTTTGGTCAACAGAATACTGTTTGCATACCCTCTCAAACATATGAATGAAACTATCAAAATTATCCCCTCTTTAAACTCTGGAAGAAATTTACTGACCTGTTGTGCTTCTGGGGTCCAGTTACTCCCTTCCCCATTACCACCATGACTCTGGCAAAGAGTCAGCATTTCCCTCTCATGCTTCCTCTGCCTCTCCTTTTCCTCGGCTTCTATCTCCAAACACCTGGCCTCCAACTCAAGTCTCTTTAGCTCCAGATGGAGTTTTAAGTCCCCTGCAGAAAGGTTGCGCTGTCCATTCTCCGAGGGTATTATATCTCCACTGCCAGTCCAATTTTCCTTCTGGTTGCTGTTTTCTGATGTAGCTGTAACTGAGGCTGAAATCTGGTCTGCCTTAGTCAGGTTTCCATGCACCAGTCCCCTAGCCTGGCACAGCTCCATCAGCTGGCTCCTTGTCAGTTTTCCATACTCCTCTGCTGACATGCTGCCTGCTCACCCTGACTAACTAAGCTAATATGAAGGAAAGGATAACAAATACACACAGTAAAGTGCAACTTCCCTTAAGAGCATACAAAGATCACTGTCAGTTCGGGGCTGGTCACTCCCTTGCTTCCCAGGTCCCCAATAAGACTCCCCACTGGCACAGCTATAGGGTCCAGATCTCAGCCTAGCTGGGCAAGCTAAAACTTCCAGCACCCTCTCTGTACAACCAGTGCTTTATGTCTCTGCCTAAGTAACTGACACATACACACTTTGAGATAAGAGTTTATACAACCACACAGACACTCCTGGGAAAGGCTGGCACAGGTTCCAGCTGAGCCCCTATTACCCAGACTATACGGTAATACTGCTTGCCACCACCCAGCTAATATTTATAAGCTACTCAAAGGCCCTTAAAAGGGTGTCCAATTATTACTGTGCAATATTATTATCCAGTTAGTAGTATAACTAAACAGTCAAGGCTTAGAGTGACTTGCTACAGTAATCATTATAAATATGCAATGTACTCTAGAGCTTAAATTATCTCTACACAAAATAGCTACAGTTGAAAGGTTTTTAGATATTTAATAATAAATAATAAAAACACAAGATAATACTTCTTACTACACAGTACTAGTCAAGAGTTCACAGATCACAGAGAAATACTGAAAATAATTCAGTAGTACAGTTCTGACATCACAGAAAAACACTTAGTCTAATATTTCTAGTTTCTAGCTATTTCTAAAAGAAAACATACGTCTAAGATAACTTACACATGAGCAAGACAGTAGAAGTCAAGACAAAAATGCAGTTCTGATTCACATTACATCATTCTTCACACTTTCCTGGGGTTCCGAGGCTACACATTATGTCATTATTCACACTTCCCTGGGTTCTCAGGCTAACAGAAACTACATTTATATTCTTAACATCTCCTTTTGTTATCTGGCAGCTGGTCAGGAAGCAGAGCAATAAAATACATTTACATGTTTAAATCTAGCAATTTAACAATAGAAAGAATTTCTTCATCTTGACTGTTCAGCAGAGTGCACTGTTATCACATTTTTTGCAGTTCCACATGTAACACTATTTCTTTACATTTAAGACAACAAGCCTGTAGTTTACATTCATATTTACAAATGATAGAATTATCTATAAAATTATCTCTGGCTAGGCTGGCAGCCTTCATCTATCTTCACCCACTCTTCACACATTTATGTATATTATTTGAATAATAAAATTGTACCCTAAGCTTAGAAATGATTGTATTTCTAGTTACATTCTTATCTCTCCTCCATTGATCTTTAGAAAAATATGGCATGTCTATGGAGTCAGTTAGTTTGGAAACTTCTGCTATATAAGCCTGTATCACTTGTTCATCATATCCCCTTGCCTTTAATTCATCACCCACTACTTCGGTCTGACGCTGGAAATCTATGTTGTGGACATTGAACCCCTGTGTCTTGAAATGCTCAAAAACAAAACTTTTAATAATCCAATGTAATCCAAAGTTAAGCACTTTCACTCGCTCATTGCGGGCTTCATCAGAACTAAAAAAAACATGTACACAACTTCTAATTTAAATAGCTTTTTTGGCGCCAAAGAATTAAAAGGCAACATGTCTTAAAACAGCATGATTTAAAGTAACAGTACTATTTAAAATGTTACATACACAATTATACAATACCCAAAAATAATTAATTAATAACAAGATAGAATAAAATCCTATGTAATAATCATCTAATATCTAGTGATGCCTATAAAAAACAATATGTTGTATTTAAAAAATATATTGTATAATAAAAAATATTGTATATTAAAAAATATATATATTAAAGCATAAATTTGATACTAATACAATAATTTATTCCTGGTTCATTAGAAGCATCTGTGAATAGTTCCCACCAGGTTTCTTTGTATGACAATAGACTTTTAGGGTCGCCCCCTCTAGGATCTAAAATAATACTGTCAATAATGCCAAATTTAAAATTGTGGCCATCACCGTGTGTTTTAATATGTCTGTAAAGCGCATTCTTGTCATCTTTGGTCCTAATACTATATAAATGTGCATAAATTCACTTATTAAATTTCCATTCTGTTTTTCCAATATAGAACCCTGAACACGCTTCACATTTAGCCAAATATATCACCCATCTGGTATTACAATTCCCTTGTTTAAATCTAATAATAGTCTTATTTAAAATTTTCAAAGTTATATTTTCTTCCTCCAGAATTGCATAACATTGATTACACCTACCACACTTAGTAGTGTGTCTATTACTTAATAATTTGTGATCAGTTTGTCTTTCCAATAACTTTTTAATGTTCTGCCTCATCTTATTGACAAATATCGGCTGCTCAGTGTCATTGCTCGACAGAGGCACAGCAAAATAATGGGTTTAGTTCCCGTGCTAAAAAGGGGTGGTAAGCCACTTAAAGCGATGGGCTAGGCTTGTAAATGCCCTCGGGCAGATAGCCTAGTATGAACCTATGAACCTATGAACCTATGAGTGCCCAAGATTTTAACAAGATTCTGATCAGCCTAAATAATATTCCAACTACTAGTCATAATATTTTTGATCTTATCTACATATGGACCAAATTCTAATATACATGCTCTTCCAAAATCAATATTTGGTGAGCTATGGTTATGTGCATTCTGTACCAAATCAATCCTGTTAGCATGGTAGTAATAATCACCTAACAAAAAAGTATATTTCTTACCCCATTCTTTGACAATATTTGTTGTTATACGTGTCATACTCCTGATGTCATATCCCCTTTCACTGAAAAGGGTAGTGATGAATGATACCTCTTCCAACATCTCAGTGTATGTAGAGGTCATCCTGATAGCTTGAATTATCTGACTTCTAAAAATGTTGTTGAATAATTTCCTAGGGTGATTGCTTGAAAATTCTAAATAGCTGTTAAAGAAGGTATTTTTTCTATATAACTTGGATTTAAAGCATCCTTCCCCTTTAGAAATATAAGTGTCAAGATAAGGGAGACCATCTTTATTACAAGTGTACGTGAATTTGAGATAATCACTACTCGCATTTAAAAACAACAAAAATTCATCGAGTAGCTCCCTGCCACCATCCTATAATATATATATATATATATGTCATCCAGGTATCTTGAATAATATTTAATATTCTTGAAATATTTGCTAGTAAATAATTTCGATTCTTCCCAGTCTAACATAACCATATTGGCGTATATGGGAGCACAAGCTGTTCCCATAGCTACACCTCTAGACTGTTTAAAATATTCCCCTTCATATTCAATATAATTATGTTCCAGAACTATGGACATAAGGTCCATAATCAAGCAGATATTGTCCCAACATAGTCCACTGTATTTATGAATGCTGTTAACAAAAGAATGCGCTTTACAGACATATTAAAACACACGGCATTATTGACAGTATTACTTTAGATCCTAGAGGGGGGCAACCCTAAAAGTCTATTGTCATACAAAGAAACCTGGTGGCAACTATTCACAGATGCTTCTAACGAACCAGGAATAAATGATTGTATTAGTATCAAATTTATGCTTTAATATATATTTTTTAATTATACAATATTTTTTATTATACAATATATTTTTTAAATACAACATATTGTTTTTTATAGGCATCACTAGATATTAGATGATTATTACATAGGATTTTATTCTATCTTGTTATTAATTAATTATTTTTGGGTATTGTATAATACTCACGACAATTGTGTATGTAACATTTTAAATAGTACTGTTACTTTAAATCATGCTATTTTAAGATACGTTGCCTTTTAATTCTTTGGCGCCAAAAAAGCTATTTAAATTAGAAGTTGTGTGCATGTTTTTTTTTAGTTCTGATGAATCTCGCGATGAGCGAGTGAAAGCGCTTAACTTTGGATTACATTGGATTATTAAAAGTTTTATACTTTGCTTCCTTGCCTTGTTTTTTGAGCGTTTCAAGACACAGAGGTTCAGCGTTTTGTTTTTGGTTTAGTTTGTTATATTAACGCTGAGAAAGTTCCTTTTTGACTGTTCAGTTATGTTGTGGACATTGAGTCTCGATGCTCTAAAAACCTGATTTCTCATAACATTTCTAAATATATAAGTTGGATGCATACAAGTCATCCGCAAGCCTACTAAAAATAAAATATACTCATGATAGGGGCCTTGTAACACATAATCAGACTCCCAAATAGCCATAACTGCATTTCCAAACAGGAAAACATTATTTTCCAGAACTTTTTGAAGCAAAATTTTTATTTATCTGAGCTTCCCTTCATCACTATTGGACATAGCTCTTAGAAATTTCTCTATACTCTCTATACCTATCTTGTTAGGTATCACCGTAAAAAGAGATACCACATCAAGTGTTACTAGTATAATGCTGTCTGTATTACTGATATTTTCCAAGCAAATGTACAAATTGCTAAGAAAATGTTCAGTGTCTCTTAAAATGTGATCTATATTATTCAGTATAGGCCTCAAATACTTTTCTATATAAATAGAGATAGACTCAGTACATATTTATCATTTTAAGAGACACTGAACATTTTCTCAGTAATTATCAATTATATTTTATTTTTTAATAGGTTTGTGGATGACTTGTTTATTCTTTGGAGGGGGACAGTTGAATTTAAAGAATTCAAAGAGCATTTTAATAGTAGCACGTCTTTTCTAAAATTTATATCTATTCACTCTATCCAAAGTATACATTTTTTAGATGTCTGTATAGAAATTGATGAGAAATGTGTTTTTTATACTAAGCAATATAGGAAAGCATGTCATGTAAATCATTTATACTCCAATGATTGTATGCATCCACCTTATATATTTAAAAATGTTATGAGAAATCAAGTTTTTAGAGCATCGAGACTCAATATCCACAACATAGATTTCTAGTGTCAGACCGAGGTAATGGGTGATGAATTAAAGGCAAAGGGATATGATGAATGAGTGATACAGGCTAATATAGCAGAAGTTATCAAAGTAAGAGACTCCACAGCTATGCCATATTTTTGTAAAGGTCAAGGAGGAGAGATAACCAATTCTAAGCTGAGGGTACCATTTTATTATTCAAATAATATACATATGTATATGAATATTGTAAGAAAACATTGGGGTATCTTGACAACAGATAAAAACATAAAGGAGCTGATTGATTTAGAGCCAACATTTCTTTTTAAAAACAATAAGTCCTTTGGAAGGCAGCTTTGTTATCCAAAAGTGATATCTAATACAACTGGAACTGTTGAAACCAAACCATGTGGTAGATGTTCAGTTTGTAGGTATATTGACACTAATTCACAGTTTGAACACCCTGATCAAAGGAAATTGTATGAGTTTAGTATTTATGCCACATGTGAAAGTGAACATATTGTATACTTGGTACACTGTTAGGAGTGTCACGTCTATGTTGGTAAGACCGACAGGACTTTTAAGAAAATAATAAGTGAAGATATTTACCACATAAATAAAAAGAACAAGGTTATTTCTTTAGCTACGCATGTGATCAATACAAATCAGAGGCACACCTTTAAGTTTTTAGCTATAGGAAGGGTAATTGAGAATGTGAGGGGAGGTGACATATGGAATGTCACCGAAGAGATAGAGGCTCAATGGATAGTGAGACTCAGGGCAGGCACTGGTCTTGGGTTGAAAGAATATGGTCCGTTATAACCTAAATAAAAATCAAGATCTTTTTTTAGATGAAGTTTTGTATGTGTCACCTTTGTATATGTTAAATATGCAGCATTCTTTGCATTTCATGAAAGTAAATGCTTTAGCATTGAACGATTCTAAACATTTTTTTAGGAATGCTTTCTACTGTATTTGAACTTGGGACTGATAGCTTTAAAAGTGTACTAGATTTTTAATTGGTATGTCATGTGACAGATTTATATCATGTGATTTTGGATTTGTATAAAAAGAGCTAGTATTTTAGTTTGCAATAGCATCTGAAGAAGTGGGATTTACCTACAAACATGCTTGTGTTTTATTAAAGCCTAATTTTACACTGGAACCTGAAACCATTTCTGAGTCCTGCTGTTTATTGTGGATCACAGGAGTTTGCATTTTTATAGCACTTAGAAGCTTGGAGACTTTGGTTGTTTTGCTTGCAATAGTTGTGCATTGTTTAACCATGTTTCTATGCTTGTGAATGCATTTTTGTCTGACTCTAAGGAGGTCTGAGAAATTATTGGAGGTTGATATGATGGTAGAATCATCTGTGTATTAAATGAGTCTACTTTGTTGGGAAGCTTTGTGAAGGTCGTTGATTAGTGTATTAAAGAGTAGGGGCTCTAGACTGGATCCTTGTGGGACTCCTATGTTATTTCCCTGATACTTTGATTATTCATTTTGCCATTTGACTGACTATTCCCTATTGTTTAAGTAAGAGGAGAACCAAGTTAGAGAACTGGGGAGCAACATAGCTTTGCTAGTTGGTTTAGCAGTTTATGTGACACTGTATCGAAAGCCTTTGATAGATTCAATAAGATTACTGAAGTAGAGAGGCCAGCATCAATATCTTTGTTTACAGTATCAGTGAAAGAGTGAAGGGCTGTGGTAGTGTTGTGAGCAGGACAGAAACCATATTGGGTGGGGGAAGAAAGGTCATTTCCAGAGAGGTATTTTAAGTAGTTGAATCTGTAGACATTTTTCCAAGATTTTTGATAATGGAGACAATATAGAGATAGGTTTATATTTAAGAGAGGTCATGAGAATTCCCATCTTTATGTAATGGGGTTAGAATAGATTTTTTTTCACAGTTGGAGTCATAACATTCTGAGATGGAGCGATTTATAAAAGTGCTGACTAGGTATGCGATTGCTTTTGTTGCAAGTTGTAAATACTCAGGAAGCAGATTATCATCAGAAAGAGAGAAGGGTTTTAGTTTGGTTAACAGTTTGAGTATAAGAGAAGTGGTTACTGGTTGAATTGTAAAGGAAGGGGTTATATGAGTATTGCTAGAAGTGTTAGAGGAAGGGAATGTGGTATTGTCATACCTAGAACCATTTGTGTCATGGGAGATTAAGTTTATGTTAATTGGCAAATAGTTTTTGAATGGTAGTGATAAAATGAGTGTTGAAGTCATGGGCAATCTGTTGTGGGTTCTTATCAGGTGAGGAAGATGGGTTTTGTAAGGTACTCCGATTAAGCAGAGAGGAAACAGATTTCCAGAACTTTTTTTGTTTGTTATTTAAGGTGGTTAGCTTAGATTAGAAGTTTTTTTTTTTGTTTTGTATGACTAGTTTCTTGGCATTATTTCTAAGTTGCTTGTAGTTAATCTTGCTTTGTTGTGATTTAATGTTTGCCATTGTTTCCATGCTCACTCTCTGAAGTAGATGTTGTTTGGCCTGGTTTGTTAACCAAGGGGCATGGTTAAGGTTACATAATTTGGGTTCAATAGGGGCAAGGCTATTAAGGGTTTTTAGAAAGAGTCTGTTTAAGTATTTTACAGCATCATCTAAGGGAACAGTTATTAGTGGGATCCAGTTTTGTGCCTTCAATATCTTTATGAAAGTGGTCTGGTCAAAGTGGGTGAGATTCCTAGATGTTTTGTAGGAGTGTGTTTTGGTTATTTGGGTGTGAATTCTATATATATGCTAGTAGGTTATCACTTAGTATGTTAGCTAGGGTGCCTAAGTTTAAGCAATTGTGAGGATGGGACACTTGTTCCCAATCTAAGGTAGATTCTGAAGGTGTGGATAGACTCTGGGTAGGAGTTGTAATAAGCTGTGTGAAGCTATTTGACACAATTAGACATGAAATATGTGTAATACTAAAAAAATATAATATAAATTTGAAGTTTAGGAAATTAAGTACGTCAGCGTATAGTAATAATAAAGCAAAAATACTTCAAATGGCTGGTTAAGCCAAAAGGTGCATATGAAGAGTGGTGTAAGACAGGCATGTCCAATCAGTTATGAATGTGATAGCATGTGCAATAAATTACAAAATGAAGGAAGCATGATATATAACACCTGAAGGTTTAAGAATTCCAGTTCTGTTAACATATGCAAATGACAATAGAATAACTGCAAAAAACAAAATTTGTATAAAAGTTGCAAACATTTGCATAAATGAGTGGTTTGGATGGCTTTAAATAAAAAGAAAAGTAAATGTTTAAGTGGTGTATTTAAAGATTGTGTTTATATTTTACAATGAGTGAAATGTCTGTGTTAGGAATACAATCTTGGCATAAAGATGCAAGTAGAATTCACTGCCAAAAGCAATAGAAGAAATAAAACAAACCTTTTCTTTTGGAGAACATATAAAGTGTCATTCAGAAAAAAAGACATATTTGATAAATTCAGTACTAATGGGACAAATAGCACACTTAGTCGGTGCATTTTTCTTGAAACAGTCTTTGAAAAGTAATTATTGCAGATTTTTTTTATTTATATGGGGTTCTAGATTAAACTCAGTAACAAGAGGAGTTTTGTATGTAAAAATGAGGGAGGAGGTTTACGGTTAGTTAACCCAGTGGTATATGCTGCTTCATCAAATTTGTACAAAGTTTTAAAGTGGATAAATGAAAAAGATAGATTAGCAGCAAAATTGTATAAATACAAGTATGGCAAATTTGAGGGTATGTTTAAAAGAGTGAAAGAGGAAAAAAAACAGTGTATAAATGAAGAAATAAAATGTTAACAATAAGAAAGTTTTATGGGAAATAAAAACTGATGTCATAGAAAAAGATAAGAAAGTAGGGCATAAGAATATAAAGATAAAATATTACTATGTAAAACCAGGGGAAAAGCTAATAGATAAAAAAAAATGATCCTATAAAAATAAGAAGCAAATGGTGTTATCAGAAAGTAGAATGTCAAGATATTTGTGAAGACTTCTAATAGATTGTCAGTAAAGGGAAATATGCCATAATAAAAATAAATGCTATAGAATATATTTACATTGTCAAGAAGAAGAAACTATGTAGCCTGCATTTTTTAAATGTAAAAGAGTAAACCAGTTAGGGGGAAAATTATGTAAATAAGATTTTTTTCATCAAAGCTGTAAAATAATTGGATATGATTAAATATGGATATTATAAGCACAGAAAGAAATAATATGTTAAAGGAATAAATAAAATATTATTTTATGTCATATGGGTTATATAGAATAAAAGAATAAATGAAATTATGTTTACTGGTAAATGGATTTTAGTAACAATGTTAAGTAAAATCAGATGCTAGCTATAGAAAAAGGAGTGGGCATTTAAAAGTGATGAAAATTTATTATAATTGTAAAGGAAATTATTAATATGTGTAAACAGATTTGTATATTTATATATATTTGTACATATGTAAATATTTTGTAAATAGGAGTTATTTTGTATATAAATAAAGGACCCTTCCTCTTTTTGACAGGTTCTGTAGGATCTGTTATATATATCTGAGCTATCCCCAACTGAAGCAGATGGGATGTTGATTTAGTGTCTCATCCAATGGATGACTCTCAGGAGGGCAGCACATTCCTTATGCTGCGCTGCACTCCTAAAAATCCATCTAACAGATGTGGGAATAAACCCATGGCCTTTTGCACCAAAGGTGAGAACGATAACTGTTGCTCCACTCTTACTGTAGTCATGCATATTCCAGATAATCCTCCATCTCTGGAGCAAAGATCCATTAAACATCAGGGAGAACAGCGGCCTTGACATCTTCAAGGTAACTTTGATAATCAGATGGGCAGCCTCAAATTCTATTCTGTGTTTCCTCCTATGAAGTTGGAGGGCTCATCTAAATGTAGTTTATTAGCTAGGATTAGTTATGGAAAGCAGAATGATTGTCTAGTACTTGCCTATCTCTATGAACCTATGAACTATAACCATAAACACTGAAAGCAAAATGGACCCAGTGAGGATCCCTTTAGGACATCAGGGGGTAGGACAATGAAGAGTCAACTACTAACAATATCCTCTGGGTACATTACGAAAATTTAGAGGAAATGATACCAGAAATCTCAGAATAGGTTTGCAGAAATTACAAAAGGATATGATGTTTAACCTTATCAAGGAGAACCAAAACATATTTTGTTTCTGTTCATATCTATTTTTTTATTTATTTATTTATTTATTATTTTATGTTGCTTTTGTTTGCCAGGTTTGTCTGACTTGGTTTAGTCAAAAAACCCTTTTCAGCAGAGGCCCAGGGAGAAAAGCTCCAATATATTTCAGACATTGTTAAACATACATTCAGTAATAGGCATGAAGAGACATTAAATAATATACATTAACAATCACAGATATATTTGCTAATTGATTACATGCAAATGAAAGCAGAGAGAGCTGTTACAGTATAAAATACATTAATGTATTAGTAGATGTTGATTATTGAACATTTGATAAGTGTATTAGTTCATTTTGCAAATAGATAATAGATCATGCTATTAATGGTTAGAAATTCAAAGGGATTTAGGTGAAGGAAGAACAAGGTAGGACAGAAAAATGTTAATACTGTAGCTCAGAGGTGAGGTATAAAGTGGATTCAGAGACCTATACTTGACTATAATAAGGTTTACATTAGAAGTAGATGGGTGTGGGATGGGCAGTGGCACAAAATAATGGAAATAGCTGGGAGATGCTATGATAACTATTCAAGTAAAGGTGAAGAGTGGTTGTGTTGTATAGGATTGTGAAAAAAAGAGACAGCCTGGTGATATGACAAGCTGAAGATAACAGTGGCTTATTTCTTGGAGAGGTTCATGAAGAGATCCATTGATCTGAATGGTGAAGTATTAGTTGCATATTAGTTTGCATTCTGAAAAGATTTCATTGGTAGCAGGATTTGGTTTCATAGTTTAGTTACACTGTTTAAATATAGAGATATGTGCATTATTTGATGATCTGGTCAAAGTGATTACTGATATTTTTACAGAGTGTAAAATTCTCTTGGGAAAGTAATGTATTACATTTTTAAGGGCTATGCAATTTTCTGGGTTGTAGAGAAGTCTTTGTATTGGGGGTCTATATCAGATAGTCAAACTTTTAAAAGTTCAAACACCATATAGTGGAAACCATATGTTTGAACTCTTAAAAGTTTGAAAATCAAAAAAAAAATAATAAATAAAAACCTACCTGAAACCTTAAGCAGGGGGGCAAGACACCCTGCACCCCCCACACCCCCGCTCTTTATATATACCAACTCCGGGATCGCCCTACAGTGAAATCAATAGAAAACTTCCATTGTGTCACTGTATGGGGAGCTCTGTTGCAATGTTCAAACTTTTAAAAGTCCGATCAAATGATGTCGACCATATGATGTTCGAACTTTTAAAAGTTGACAACGTGATAGGAATCCTTTGTATTGAAGTTAGCTGAGAAAGAGCTAGTTAATGTGGTAGTTATTCTCTGAGCACCAGACAGTGGTGTGGCTTATTATGATAGGTAACTGCAAATTTATCTATTTTATTATAGCATTGCTTAAGTATGGACAATTCTGAGACTTGAAGTTTAGTTAAGATTTGGGAAGCATACAAGAAAGCTGGCAGTAAGAAAGTAGAGGCTATATATCTTCTGGTTTTGTTAGTGAGATAGTTTTTTTCTCTATATAATATACCTAGTTTCTGATGAGTTTTTAAGCCACATGTGATACAACATTGTCAGATTTTAACTTATCTTCTATTGCAACATATGATTTTGTGTGGTTTATTTGTTCTCTCATGGTGTTGTTGACAGAGGTGATAGTGAATAGTGTTCTGGCAGAGATGTGTTTAGAGTAAAGAGCAGTAATTTAGTTTTTTAGAGTTTAGAAATAGTTGTGAAATATTTAACCATGATTCAGTCAATAATGACTGTTGCATAAGATCTTGGAGTTTAGAGATAAATTTGGCAGAAAAAATTGGGTCAAGTCATCAGTGCATTAAATTAGGGTAGCTTTTTTGTAGCAGTGTATATGTCAATGATGAACATGTTGAAAAGTATGCGGCCTCATACAGATCCTTGTGGGACACCAATAGTTATTGGCAAGAAAGTAGAGAAATTGTTTTTCCATTTCACTGCTTGTCCTCTATTTGAGAGGTTCCTATGGCACCATTACAGTTTAGAGTTTGTGAGCCCTAAGGATGAGAGATTATGTAAGAGATTCTGGTAGGAAACAGTATAAAAATCTTTTGGTATGTGCAGGAAGACGGTGCAGACTAGGCTTCTGACATTTCTGTGCAATAGGAAATTCACCCCGGGGATCACCTCTGTGGCTCTGCTCGACAGTGGCACAGGAAAATAATTTTCTTGGGTGGCAAAAGCCAGGGTACCTTTTTGGCTGGGCTTGTATAGGCCCCAGGACCAATAGCCTAGTACCTACCTATGAACCTATTAACCTATGTTGATAGTATTAACAAAAGTCAGACAGCATTAGCAGTGCTATGATGAGGACAGAAGCTGGTTATCTATCAAACACTTGATAAGTTGCTTTTGTATACATTTTTCTAATATTTTTCATAGGGAGATAAAAACAATTGGTTAATAACTTCAAAGATCTATTAATTCCATCCTTGTGCAGGGGAGTAATGAATGATTTTTTTCCATAGTGAGGAGATATGGATTGATTTTTCAGAACTGAAACTGGATATGCAATAGCATTAGTTGTTATTTTAAGATATTCACCGGGCAAATTGTCAGGACAGAAGTAATAGACTTTCATCTTTAGAGGTACTTTTGGTGGTAGCTGTGGGAACTGGTTGGAAGGGGAAATGTTGAAGGAGAGTATTTGATTGAGTATGGACGTGAAGAGTCTGATTAGTTGCTTGTTTTTTTAATAACTGTACTGTTTGTTTAAAGTGGACATTGCACTGGTTGGCTATTGTGTCACTTTGTTTCTGTGTGTTTGACTCTGGCTGTGTAACTTGTTCTAGAATTAACAGTTTATTTTGACTGAAGCCCAGAACAGTTTTGGATTATTAGTGTGCATGTTTTGATTGGTTGAGTAGTATGGTTTCTTATATTTGGTGATAAGTTGTTTTGCTAGGCTTCTTAGTTTGGTATATGCTAGTAGTATAGAAACTGTTTTGTTTTTTGTCCAGACCTTCCATGCTTTGTTTCTTTGTTTAATGAGTTGCTTAGTTGCTAAGGATAGCTGTAGAGCAGGGTTGACTTTGACTTCTTTATTCTAATGGGTGCTAGTGTGTTTAGAATACCTAGGAAGATTTTGATGAACTCAGAGATGGCATCATCTATAGGGAAAGTCTTCTAGCAACTCCCAATTAAGGATATCCAGTGTATTAATAAAAGTCTTCATGAAAAATAATAAGTTTTTTTACCAAGCAAGAATAATGTGTTTTGGGGTTTTTGCCTTGGTAGCTTATAGTATAGATTTCATGGGATGATATGTTATTTCAGAGGATGGTAGTATCCATTAGAGGGTTGATCTCTGGCTGTGGCTTTAATATATCTAGTTGGTGTGGTTATAAGCTGGGTGAACTTGTATAGCTATATATTACTGGTTGCGTTTTTGTATTGTATGGTTTGCCAGTCTGTATTAACATCAGCCAATATTATGGTTTCATAAGTGATTTTTGAGTATGCCCAGCAGAGAATATCTTCCAGTGTTTTAGCATTGTTAGCCAGGGGTATGTATGTACCCCCAATTGTGATTTTCTTGTGAGTGTTTAGTTTTTAGCACTGTTAGCATGATTTCTGAATTAGAGAAAGATGGCAGGGTATGTGGGAAATGGAATAACAACTCCACCACCCAATTCAAAAAACTACTCAAAACACACTTCCTGAATCACAGATTATGTACCTGCACTACCCCCCTGGATAGTAACTTGTATGTCTCTGTTTCTAGCAACTAGAGTAACAGCTTGCCTACTGCTTTTGTAATGTCTGAATGGGGTAATAGTATCACTGAACACTGTAAAGAAACCTAAAGGACATAGCATGTCTCTCATGTGTAGAAATGAGTTATTGAAGTTATCTACTCTATCTTCCTGCTATACTTGCTGTTAAACACCTCTATAACATGTATATATTAATGCAACCTGTGCATTTTGGCAAATACACTCTCTGGTTAACTCACTATCTTATATTTACTATACTTTTATAAGAAGTATAAAGATTGTGTACTCTATATAGTGTTTAATGAACCTTTTAGTTAACATGTCTTTCTGTTGTTAATGATGTTATTACTCTGGAGATTTTATCCCCGGGCCTCCACTGAAAATGGACATATATCCAGTTGGACTCTCCCAATTAACAAATGTAAAATAAATAAAATTAAAATAAATTATCTAGTGCATTTTTTTAGAAAATGGTGACACTACCAGCCTTGGGATGGTTCTGCCTAATCTGATGTTATATAGCCTGGTCAACCATTTATTCATTTTTTATTTCCTGATGGAGCCAAGTTTCTGCAGCAACTAAGATGTCTGGAGTGCATAATGCTATCCATGCATGCACTTTATGGATTTTGTTATAAACACTGGTATATATGAAGGCCAAGTTGGGCCTGTGAGTGAAAGTTTATTGATAAAGTAGTTGATGAGGATATGCTGTTTGCTGACTGCATTTATAGGTTCATAGGTTCATAGGTAGGTACTAGGCTATCTGCTCAAAAGCATTTATAAGCATAGCCTAGTGTCGGCTTTAGGTTCATAGGTTCTAGGCTAAAGACCACAGTGGCCTTTTTAAGCCTAGTCATGCATCCCAAATCTCTGACAAGTTCTCATATCTTTGATAAGTGTAAGCATGGGCTTGGGAGATGAAACTTTTACAGGCTGTCTGTGTCCATTAGAAACATTGGTGCCAAACCAGAGATGAATGTTCTGTTCCCCTTCAATTGTTCAAATTACACTTGAATTTTTTTTTAGGGAGGAACTCTGCTTCACAAATGGTTGTGGAGCCTATTCCAGAAAAGGGGGTAGTCTCTAAGATACATACCTGTCTGTCCTGAAGGTCCTATTTATATCACAGGCAAGGATTAAGTCTTTAAAACAAATAGTTCTGATAATATTTGTTTTGCAGATATGCATGAGGTCCATCAGGTAGGGATCTGACAATGGCTTGTAGGGGTCTGACAATGGCCTGTATGCGAGGCATAGATCTCCCTCCAACAGCCTGTAGGAGACAGAATACAGGGGAAGGGCCCTGAGGCAGTCTGCACAGGCGTTTTACTTATGCTCTGATTCTTTTAGTCAGGAACATCTGTGGACATCCCAATTGTTGGATGTGCCTGGTTAGATACAAACCAAAGGGGGCATCATACACAGTGATAGGGCTGATGAATGCCAATTACATTGGAACAATGACTTCCTTGGACCTAGATACCATAGCTTTGTTTATAAGTTGCACAAAATAGAATGATTTTCTAACTATTGTAGACACGTGATGATTAAAAGCTAGATTACCATCTATGTGTGTTCCCAACTCCCTGACTACTAGGTCATCCCTTAGGGGTTTGTTGTCAATACAGTGGTTATCAGGGATAGGAGACTTCCTGAAGGATACTATTATACATTTCTTTGCATTTAGTTTTAGTCCATGGCTCTGACACCAGGTATTTGCTTGTGTCAGCCCTTACTGGTGAACATTTGTGTCAATGGGCAATTAAAAGACAGCTCTTAATTTGCAATCATTTGGACATTTAGTCAGCCAGAGGCCATTGACATTGGCCTTGCTTTCAGAGAAGTAAAGCCAAAAAGGAATGGTCCTAGGACTGATCCTTGATAGACTCCACTTGTAACTGACCTCTTTGTAGCTGTGGACTCCCCATTTCTAACTTCCTATGTCCTGTCTGTGAGCCAGCTAGCTATTGACCAGGAGACATGAGGGTTTATATCTTGTCACTTGAGTTTTTCAACAATGCCTGAGTGGGGTATTGTGTCAAATACCTTGGCCTGGTCAAGGTAGGCAGTGTGAACCATTTTGCCCTCATCCATTGCTTTGCTGACCTTCTCAAAGAAGTCCACCAGGCTGAGTAGGCATGATCTGCCCTTGACAAAATCAAATTGGGTTGGTTCGAGTTCCTGGAGGTTTCCTATGTCGTTATTAATCATTTCCATAATGATTCTTTCTGTCGCTTTGCATATGAGACCGGTGAGACTTATGGGTCTGTAGTTTCCAGGATCTGTAGATAGCCAACCTTTGTGTAGGAGGATTACTGTTGCTGTTCTCCATTCATGAGGCATGGAGCCTATTTGGTGGCTAGTGTTAAATAGCATCTCCAGATGGCCTGACAAGTCATGTTTTATGCTATTTAGAAGGTATCCTGGTATAGTGTCTTGGGCCACTGATGCAGTGTTCTTGGCCTTAGAGAGAGCATTAGGGACCTGATTTCTAGTGATAGTAGACAGAGATATATCTGATGGTATTTTCTGTTAGAAGGTTGAGGGTGAGAGAGAGGTAAACTGAAGCTGAATTTTTTTGACCAGCAATTTTGTTAGATCTTTTAGCTCAGTATAGGTGGCTGCATTAACAATGAGCACTGTACCCAGCTGTATATGACCTTTGAGGTTGCAGACATAGCTTAAGAATGCCTTGTGCTTGTACTTGGCCTGAGATGCCAAATTTACCTCACATTTGACTTTGGTAGACTTTATTTGTCCTTTGAGTTGTTTGTTTAGTTTGATGAGATTGCCTTTATCCTGCTGGGTGCTACACCTCCTAATTTTTGCCATGATTTTATTCCTTCTGTTATACAGCCTAGTGATGCGATTCAACTCAGATGGCTTGTTTTTTGAGTTAGTTATGTACTTTTTCCTTTTGGATACAGCTGCCTCTATGCAGCTATTATCATGCTTGCATAGCATTTATATGCACTGTTCTGCATAGTCAGCAGTGTTCTTAGGACATATGGGTACTAGAAATGTTGCCAGGTTATCACCTAATAGTAGAAAGTTAGCCTTAGAGGAGTTCATGAATATTCCAGTGTTAACTGAGGTTCCAGGTTTTATTTTTACTCCATAGGAGACCATTTTGTTGTCTGAACTTACCAGAGAAGATTACACTAGTTGGTGTGCAACACTCTCCCATATTAGTCGGGACCAGATCTAGTATGTTTGCACCCCTTGTTGATGTATTGACAATCATGTCCAGGGAGTTTGTGTTTTCAAAATCAAGGAATCTCTGTACCTGTAAAATTGATGTCATATATGATTTCCAATTAATAGTGCAGTAATTAAAGTCGCGCATGAATATGGTATTGGGTTGGATGGTGAGTGTTTCCAATAAGTTTAAATAATGTTGTGGGTTTCCTGGGACATATGGGGGACCTAAACATGCAAGGAAGTGGTATGAGATTTTGCCTATAGTGATTTGAACATGGATAAGCTCAAGTACATTATCCTGTTTATCAGCCTTGGGGTATATTTATTTTTGATGTACATTGAGACACCTCCATTTTTAGTTCCTGTCTGTGTAGTAGCTGTTCTAAATATATGGAAGGCAGCACAGCCTAGCACTCCCAGTGTAGTCTCCATGGCTTTAAACCATGTTTCAGTGACTGCACACATGTCAGCTATCTCTGTGGGTGAGGAGAGCTTGTAGGCAATGGAGTTCTTTGTTTAGACTCCTAGCAGTGAGTAATAACAACTTTAGATTTTTCTGGGTTTTGATTTTCTATGTCAGAAATACTTTCAAGTTTGACATTGCCTAAACAAGACACTATGGGGGAGGAAATGCTTTAGATAATATTCAAAAGCCTAGGGGGAGATATGCAGACCATCCATAGCAAAGCAGTGTGGTTCCTTGACCATCTCCTTCAATAATGACAAATATTGCATTCTCTTAGAATGACACTAGAAGCTAATCCAATTATTAAATTCAGCCATCTTCTGTTCATATTGTGGCATCATGTTTGGAGAAGGTAAAATGCTGCTCAATCCTAGGCTCATACCAGCCTGGGACACATATTCTGAGAACTCCACAATGTCACTTGTCATATAGTCTAGGGAGGTACATTTCATTGAATTGAGAACCACGTGGACTATGACTGAGTTATACTGATAGTTGTGGCCCAGTGACCTGAGTGTATACATAATGTGGTAACTGGCCTCTATTAAGCAATGGACTAGGATTTTCTCTTTACTCAGCCTGGTGAGAGGGACATCAGTGTGACTCACAATGGAGTCTCCAATAATGAGAATTTTGGATTGTATGGTGGGTTACCTGATGGGATTAGAAGTACATGCTCCATGATATGTGGCTGTATGTGTTGATGAGGCTGTAGTTTTGAAAGAGTGCATTGAGGGCTGCTGAAGATATTTGTTTTGTGTACTTCATCTAGCAGTCTTTGGGGTTTAGGAAGGTTACATTTAAGTGCCTCAGGATATGTGGGTCTATGTGTCCGCTTTGAACTGTTTGTGATGGATGCAACATGTGTGCTACTGACAACCTGACTGACATTAGGAGTGCTTTTATGTGAGAACTTTGCCTCCAGTGACATTGTCTAAATACTTGTCTCACACCATATCAGTTTGTTTCAGAATTAACTGGCTGTTAATAAACATGAGGCAATTTCTACATTGCCTCAGGATGCCCATATCCACTAAGCTGGTAACAGAGATAATTGGAAATTTCATATCCATGGCAACAGGGCCCTTTCAATTGATTAGATGGTTGGAGTGAGAATATAAAGTAACATCAGGAGTATCTGGCTTGCAACTCTGGGAGCAGTGCTTGCCACTGCAAACTAGGTGCCCTATGTGCAACTAGGTATTGGCAACATTTTAAGGATGCTTTTGCAGGAAAAATGTCAACTCAAGGTGTCTGTGTCTATACAGGGCACTGCCAAACACTTGAAGGAAAACTGATATGTAGGACTGTGATGATTTGTGGATGAAGTATTTAGGGAGATATTCTGAAATTAAACCTACTCACTAAAAAGAAAGAATTGCTTTGTCAAGAATGATGAAAAGAGAAGATTCGCCCTAGTGGCTACTACCTGGCTGCTACTAATGTTGGCCGCACTACAGTGTCACACTGCTGGAATACTATACTTCCTTACTTCCTCTATCACCAGAAGCAAAACAGTAGCACCAATCCCAAGATGAGAAGCAGGTCACAGGCTGTTTGGTGATCAACAGCCTTGTCCCAGATAATGCAAGGGTCTGTAGGCTTGCTGTAGATTTTTCCTGAGAGATGCCTTGAATAGCAACCAGATCACTCAGTAAGGTCCAACACAGACACTCACTGCCCAATCAAAAACAGTCAGAAATCAAAACACTCTGCTCCTTCGCTCACCAGGAGAAAACTATAAGCACAAATTCCAAGCTGGCACATACAAAGATGACTATTGAGAGGCAAAATGTGGGCTCTCCATTAATTGCTGGTCTTGGAGAAGATGTTACAGAATTTAAATGTAAGCTGGATAAAAACTGGTTAATATCCTAAGAGTTGCAGTGTGCAATAAGCAGTTAAATATGAAAGAGGTGGTAACTTAAGCTTTAGCTTTCTTGGTTGGGAGCCACTGATTTTAAAAGCTCAAGATAGATTGGAAGGAGATGGGCACTTTGTATCCTGGATCTATAGCATACAGCAGGATGGCCAATAAATCTGAATAGCCATAGGGGAGTGATTTCACAAAATGGTAATTTTGCATTTACTCAAATAGCCAGTGAAATATGAAAGGGAAGGAAATGTGTCATCAAATTAACATAAGAGGCAGGTATGTGTGGCTATCAAGAGACACAGCTGTGTTCTCTTTCCTAGTTTAAATATGCAGTTAAAACAGACTGCAGGTAAAGCACAGTGTAAAGAAAATAAAAATAAACTACAATATACAAAATAGAAGAAGGCAATGAAGCAATACAAAATGCAAAAAAGCAAAAAAGTAACTTACCTTTCCCTCACAGCAATCTGTGGCAGAGGCTGAGTGAGCTTTTCCAGTAAAACCTTGAAATATTTTATTTTACCCCTTAAATATAATGTTTAGTTCCTAGCTCCTCCTTCAGTTCACAGGTAATTAACCTTAATTAACATGTTCTAATTTCTGTGTGACTCACAAGAGACAGCTGTGGTCTCTTTCCTAGTTTAAATATGCAATTAAAAGCAGAATACAAGTAAAACACAATGTAACAAAAATAAGCCACAATATACAAAACACAAGAATGCAGTCAGGCAATACAAAATACAAGAAAGCCAAAACAAGCTAAACTTTCCCTTACAGCAATCTGTGGCAGACTCTGAGTGAGCTTTTCTAGTAAAGCCATATACTGAGTTGTTCCAGGATTTGGGTGGACATCAGGACAAAGTTTTATTGTTATAAAGGTATGCTGGTACAGATAGAGGGACTTTTCCTTGATTTTATATTTAATACTCAGCTTGTGAGTAAATAATTGTTGTTTTATATAACTGTACTTAAACAGTACGATATATGAATGCAGATACAAATAAGGTATGATTGATAGATGAAGTATTTTGGTTGGAGTACCCAGTATAAGAGTTTTGTTGGAATTGTGCAGGTAATGGATGTTGGTAGGATGTTTAGTGTGTAAGTAGAAGAAGAGGTACTAGCATGAGTAAATGTAGGAGAAAAATGTTTCTGAAATGTAAGAAATAGATGGGTTTGAAGTTATAGAGTATGATGTAGTTAAGATAGAAAGTAATGTGGGTTTATTTGGGGAGGGTAGAAGCTGAAATGTAGAACAGTAGATGAGTGCTGTTGGGGAGGAGTTTAAGTATGAATGGATATAGTGCAAAGCAGTACAGGAGGGAAAAAGTTTGCAGGGAATTATGTTAAATGTTTGATGCACATTGGGAGATATAAATAGAAACTCAAGCATTTATATGATAGTAGTAAAATTGTTTGGGAAGGGAGAGGGAATGGGTGCCACAGGTTTAAGGTATATGTGGGAATTATAATGTTAAAGTAAGAGGAAGTGGGTGGTAAACAACAGCAGAGTAGGAAAGTGTAGTGGGTTCCCACCCTCAGACCAGTTATTACAGAGAGCATGTTTATAACTGGTACACAGCAATTAAAAAGGAGGCACAAATAAGAATAGGTTTCCTTTCATTTACAGAAAGCAGACACTAAAAAGATAGGAAGACAAAGTAACTGGCATATACAATGTAATCTACTAGTCAAGAGAAAGGACAGTTGCCGACATAGTAAGGGGTCTTTAGATCCTAGAAAGTCATTAGATCCTAGAAGTCCATTCATCACTCTATTAAGAATAGTCTCAGTGTTTTGTTCAATGCAAAATTCGAAGGAAATTGATAATAACCTGGATGTTCCTATAAAACTGAAGCAATCTGTTTTCTCAGTAATCTTACCAATAAATGGAATGTTACATTTTGAGAATCACGTACCAAGTTTTTTGGGATTTAAAGTAGATTTCTTTAGCTGTAGAACAAGTGCCCCATTAAAAAGGCTTCATATATCCTACTACTGAATGATACATTGGAAATGTGATATGTAATAGGGACTAGTGCATCTAGACACACAATTCTCAGTCTGGTGCAATCTGCACATGACGTTATACCTTACTGTAACCAGGAATTTGAGTGCATTCAGAGTAAATAGGCAACTGAAACTCAGACTGTTGTAAAGAAATGGTAACTCTGTGAATACTACAACAATTCTCAGTCTTACAGTGCTATGAAAAAAAGAAACAGTAGGGATTTCACAATAAGCCATATATCTCAGAGTGAATAGTATATCAACCAACTGAAAGTACAGCTGAGATCTTTCCACACAGGAACTTATCTTTTAAGACAGGTTTCATTCTGCTAGAATATGTAGGAGTCATTAAGGCTAACATCTAGCAGACCAGTTCTCCTCCATTTATGCTTACCTCATTCACCTTAAGACACTGGCATTTAACCATGTAAGTGTATGATTTCAGGCAAGTAGCTGCAAACTACACCTCACAATCTAGTTATGTGCCATATGAAGCTTGTCTAGACTGCTTGTTCTGATCTCAGAGAACAACTTCAGGAAAAAAGAATGAAATGACAATCTGGTATAATTAAATTTGTGCATTCTGTCACTTCAAACTTGCATGTGAGGGGGGGGGGCACATAGTATCTGGTCCAAGAGATAGTTTACACCATTAAGTCAGAAGGTGCCTCACCAAGTTGGAATGCCAAGTCCAACAAATGTCCAAGACAACTAGCAAGAGTGGTAACAGTTTTTCATGACGGAAAATGCCTACATATTGCATCACAGCTACAAATATGACTCAGTCATGGTCCATGTATGTATAAATGACCTCACACATGCCTCCCTGCACTATAGGAAGAACAACATTAGGAAGCTCTCAGACTATGTGTCACAGACTGGTATGTCCCTAAGAGCAGCATTCTGCCCTCACCAAAGATGATGCCACAATATTAACACATGATGAATAATTTAATTTTCATCTTAGTTTCTAGTATCATTCTAAGGGGATACAATATTTGTCAACATGGGAAAATATGGTTAACAAACCACATTGCCTTGCCAAAGATGGTCTGCACCTATCCTCTCTAGCCTTTCAAAGATTGTCTAAAACACTGTCCTCCCCACAGACCCTTTTTTAGGAATTGCCAAATGGATAAATCTTCCAACACTGCAAAATCAACCGATAGGATTATAAAGGTGTTACTGCACAATGTCAGTATTTTAAAAAAGAAGCTCCACAGCCTCCAAGCTGTCCTTACCCTGGACAATGCTGACCTCAGTAGTGCAGTAACTGAGACATGGTTTAAAGCCACAGAGAGTACTCTGGCAGTGCAAGGCTTCAGCGCCTTCCTCACATTTAAACCAGCAACTGCAAAAACAGGGATTAGAGGTGCAGGTGTCTCATTTTACATCAGTAACAAGCATACCTCTAGGTTATTTAAACAGGGCAACATGCTAGAATTTCTCCATGTTCAGATTTCCATAGATAAGGTATTGTACCATATCCTAGCAAGCTATAGGTAACCCTCTATGCCTCTTGATAGTAATAGCTCATACCTAGACCTACTGGAGACACTCAGCATCAAACTAAATGCCATACTCTCTGAGGAACTTTAAATACTCCTGTAGAGACTAGGATGACCCCAAATTTGTAAGTACATAAATCTCTAGACTTTGTAAAAACAAACACCGTATATCAGATGGTGTATACACCTACTTGAGGTACAAACATATTGGATATGTTGCTTGGGGATATGGTATAGTGCTGCACCCCACCCAGTGTCATGTCCTTTCTGGTAAGGTCAGTTCACAAATTAGTCTTCTTTGAAATAAAAATCAATTTTTCCATCCCATTAAACCCTGTAGCAGTAAAGAACTATTACAAGGCAAGCCACTTTTTATTAAGCAATAATGTCTCAACGTTCCAAGCTCCATCCAAACCCAAATAACACAGCTGCCTTTCAAGAATTGTTCACAGAAAGTCTGTGCAACCATGATAATTGTAGGATAGAGGCTGCTGTACCTAAAAAAAATAATCCCAAAACAGCCTATAAAAACAAACTACCCTGGTTAGGGTTGCCACCTTTTCAAATGACCAAAGTGGGACATTTTTGGTACAGACATCAGATTTTACAGGCCAACACAAAAGCTTATTCTTGTAGCATTTTAGTTGCTTATTCTGTTTCTTATAACATTTAGGTATTTCTGATACAAAATAACTGTTTTATGCAACTATTACATAAAATATAAGAAATAATTTTGTCCTAAAATCTCAGGACATTTGTCATTTTAACTGCCAAAGAGGGACTGGACAGGTAGTAACCCTAACCTTGGTGGAATCTAAAATTAAACAGATAGTACAACAAAAGAAAAAAAAACTCATTGCTAGAATAGTAACACTCAAAAAAATAAAAACTCTCTTATCAAACTAAACAGACAAATAAGATGGCTAATTAGGTCCAAGAAAACCATTTTTTAGGTACATATAGTTTCCTGGGTCAAAAACCTCAAAGGCAACACACAATAGTATGATAAACTGGTTGTACATGGAGGCGCATTCATGATGCCAGGAGATATAACAAATCTAGTAGTCAACAAATTCAGCTCCAACTTTACCCCCTTTCACTCTCAGCCACCTCCCAGGAAATAGCATCTAATGTAACTCCTCCAACAATCAATAGAGTGCAGGTCTTATCTGCAT